>NC_083554.1:4779083-5129083 GCF_018135715.1 Danaus plexippus | reverse complement strand
GTACTTTAGAAAGGCAACCATGAAGACCCTGCTAATTGGCATTCGATTTCAATTACCTCAATACTCTGCATGATTATTAAATATTTATAGAACATGACATACATTAAAGGTAATGATGTTTTTACTTCTTTGTGACTTACGAAACAGATTTCTCCGAAACCTATTGACAGATAAAGTAATGGTAAGCTTTTTAGTTATGGTGTGTCCTGTGGTATTATTAACTGGTTTTCTAACAATCTGATATTATCTGAGGTACCTTGCCCTGGAAGTAGTTGAGAAAGATTCATCTGAGGGGTGCCTCAGGAGTCGATCCTCTCTGCAACTCTACTTTTGATGCAAACTAAGCAGATTTATATACTGCTTTTTCGATTACGAATGAAGATATCCGATATTCCTTTTCCATTCGTACAACAAACGATTGGAACAGTTTGCTTTTTTTTGGGTTCTTCTCTTACGATCCACGACTAAAATAGTGATGGTAGGCATGTACTATCGAGTTTAAAAAAAAAACTTGCTGAAAAATATTAAATTAGCGACAATTAAATTCATTT
This sequence comes from Danaus plexippus, assembly GCF_018135715.1. Lineage (NCBI taxonomy): Eukaryota > Metazoa > Arthropoda > Insecta > Lepidoptera > Nymphalidae > Danaus > Danaus plexippus. The sequence continues at coordinate 5,128,532 of NC_083554.1, read as the reverse complement.
ATTTTTTTTTCTTTTGGAAAACTTAAATAGTTGATTATTTGTTCAAGAAATAGGGCTTAGACTATATTTAACCATACCATAATGATTTTCATTTACATTTTTTTTTATAATTTATAAATAAGAGTTATGCTATTATTATTTTTTATATATTCAAAAAAGGACACCAAAATATTCAATTTAATAACCATCGCAACATTTGTATGTATCAATCTATTCGGTTTGGATTGAATACAAACTAAGCAAAAAATAAATATATTTTTATATTATTCTAAACCTAGCAAGAGCCATCAGGGTCATGTTAAAAGTTCCGCACAACATGGCCGCCCGCGACTTCCGTTCACTTCCTGTTTCAACTTAAAAAGGCAAACTAAATATAGTCTGGTCGGATAAAGTGATATATGTTTGTTGTATAAAATTTGTTTTATGTAAGGTGTTTTCAGATTTCGTGCTAATTTATATTTATATGGAAAAACTTATATAAAATTAATACGACTTTGTATTGGACAAGATTCAGGAGTTAAATTCAGTAGGAAATCAAATTATAATATTCGCGAAACTTACTCCTAAAATATTTATTTTAAATGTCTAGGAGTAAGTAAACTTTTTTTTTTTATATGCTATTTTTTATTTTGTCTATCCTGTTGAGTCATTTAAAAAGATAAAAAAATCTGTGTTCTCCAAAACAAAACAAATGAGGTTATATTTTGGTTTCTCTTAAAATATATTTTTTTTAAGTATTTAAATTTGATAACCACGACTTGAACAATCAAAGTAATAATCCTCATTTAAGTTTATCTAGGTATAAGTCTAGTTCTCATAATTTTTTATGATTTCCGTCAAAGCCTATTAATAAATAATTATTGTAAAACTGTTCTCCGTTAAAATATCAAAGTTAGAACGGAGTCACTGAGCAAAATTTACGCGCATTTTAGACCTCAAACTGCTAAACTAACGTAATGCTAACATATTGTAGCCACTAATAGATGTTTATGATAAAGAGGAAGGTTTGTTATTATGTGTAAATGTATGAAAATATATATTTATATATTTCTATATACAAAATATTATGTAATAGAGATGTATAATATGTTATAGAATATGTTCATGAAAGTGTTTCGTAGATGTGCTACGGCGTAGCGGTTGTAGCCAAAGGAAGCGGTGGGTCGTAGACAACATGCCGAGTATATCCTGCTTTGTTTTCACGAACGTTTGTCTCTGTACAAGGATTCATTCATAGAGAATTATTACTCTATAAGTATGTATGTTATAAACAAATCTATTTTCCTTACCAAAAAAACATGATGGGACTAAAATTTATTTCATTTTTATTTGACGGAAATATATTCTTATCTTAGTGATATTGAAGTTTTCCAAAAGTATACATTTGAAAAAAAGGTAAATATTTAGGATTGATTGACGTTTTTATAATTCTTAAAACGAAAAATAAAGGAAAAATGTCGAGTGAAAACTTAATTAATAAAATAAATTTTATTTTGTAGTATATTTTTGTATTTAAAGTTTTTTGAAGTGACGTATACAGCCTTAGAATTAGGTCCAAGTGTATCGAGCAGCCGTAGTTCCTGCGGAAGGCGCGCCGGACAGCGTGGCCGGTTCCTGTTGTAGCTTAAGAAGCTATCTCCTATGTAGTTAAATAGTGATCAGGTTCATGTTACTTGCTGGATAAATAGAGAGCGTTGTTGTGGTATTTTCTTTATTTAAATTAATTCAATACTATATTAGAAATTTCATTGAAGAGAATCAAATGTATATATTTATATCAGTATAACAATCATATTTCCCATCAAAACTGATGACTCCAGATGAAATTATCACTGCAATAACATTTCATTCGTTCATAAATAAAATAAAACAATAAAACGGTCCGTTAATGCTAAACTCAATTTACTTTATGTCTTATTTAACACACTAAACGTTCCATCGAGAGGATTTCGCTGTATTCATTGATAATGAGACTATTGACTCTGATATTCACTTTTTAAGAACGATCAAGAAAATTTATAATGATTACGGACGTTTTATTTTCAATATATGAATCATTAACTTGACTTGCAACTTTTTATTCCGTGACGGGATTATATTTGATTATTTTTTTAATTCAATTCAAAAAGGTTGAAATAAACGATAGATAATTATCATAAACATTTTATATATATTATTTAGCATCTAAAACTACAATATCTATACATATGCATCAACGTCGAAGCAACGCTTAATATATTACCGGAGTTTTGTCTATGAAGCCTGGATACATGTATAATTAATAATTTGACAGTATATATAAGTATAATTTGTTGTTAATATGAATGTTGTGGTTAAATACAATTCTTTCATTTGTATAAGCTGTCGTATAATTTTATTTAGCTAAAAATACATTCCGAAGTGGACGAATCACGTTAATACACTATAATATACACTTATTTACATTTCATAAATATTATTTTTTTTTTTAGCGAAGATTCTTTTAGACGACTATTATTATCATATCATATGATTATAGTACTGAATTACTTTATACAATCGATACATATTGTTTATACAATGACTATTACCATCTAATAGAAAGCTTGTCTATTTACGATCAGCTTTAAAACACGTTTGAATAGACTCTATATCGTATTTATTTTTATATGTTATATTTACTATAAAGCCTACAATATAAGCTATATTTAACATTTGTTCTGTTCCATTTACAATTTAAGACATCAAGAAAATTTTCATTATAATATAGGGGACGTTAAAATCATTAACATCATTAAGTCAACAATTATTATCATTATTTTATCTTATGCTAATTTAATGACAGCATCGCCAGGTCCTCAGTGCTCCTGTATCTCATGCTGTGCTCTCTTGGCCACTGAGTAGCTAGAAATATAATAAATTAATCCAATAGCCATGGGCAAGGTATTATCAATAGTTGTGAGTGGATACCAAGTTACATAGAAGCAAACCAATATTATATATTTCTACAAAAGCATAACATAAAAGCTGATTTCCATTGACAATCCGAAAGTATACATTTTGTAATCATAGCAGGAAAATAAAAATAATGTACGATCTCATTCCTATATTATAATATAAAAAGTATCAAATAAATCATTTTTGCGACAATTTATTTGTTTCATGTATCAAAGTCGTGAAAATAAGCTATTCAACGCTAATCAACATAATGGCAAGTTAGCAACATCTAAAAATTTTAATTGTGTTTTAGGACAAACTTGCGAAACTATTCGCGTTTGATAAAAGGTTGTATTTAGTTTATAAAGTTACATGGAAAAGCGTTTCTGAAATGATTACAATTGGAGGGTTAAAGATTGTTAAACTGTTTGGGTGGATGGATTGGAGATATTGTAATTATTTGGTTAAGAAGTGTTGCAAGTGTGATAGATTTAAAATGAATTAAAGATCTTGAAACTGTTTTCTAGATGGTTTGAAGGCATTGATTTTTGTTTATTTGGATGGATTAATATTTTTAATTTGTAGTTTGTGAATTAAAGATTTAAAGACTGGCAAATTTTAATAAATCGAATATTTTGAAATTGTTTCGATTGCTTGACAACAGATTTTAACTCTGTTGACTTGGATGAGTTAAAACTGAGTGCAAGTTCGGTGTATACCTATTATTGTGACATGCTTTCTTGTGTGTGTTTTTTCGTTTGCATGCAAGACGTTTTGAACGTGATTTTCGGGAATATCGTGCTGAAATTTAAAAATACAGTTAAAACAAAAAGAAATTAACGATTTCAATTAAATATAGCACATAATGAAATCGATCAAGCTATTAAAGTACACTTTAAATAGTAAGGTCAAAAATTATTTATTTTTATGAAATATTAATAGCATAACTTGTATGTATGTCTTAATTGTGCATTCCATGCGATTAGTGTCTAACACATTCTCATTCCGAATCCATGCAAATGTAGACATAATTAAAAAATATATATATATATGTTTATTTTGATTCAAATTACCTGTGTAATGCATATTTCTATACATATCAGGACAGTTACTCGATACCTGTAAATATATAATGTGATATATATGTTTGAATTAATCGTACAAAAAATTTCGATATAAAACTATTTATTTAGAAAATAAGTATTAGAAATAACCACAGCTTCTCAGTGTCACCTTTGAACAATTATTAATACTGCAATCCAATATTAAGTGAAAGCCACTTCTAGTTAAATTAATTACCGTCTCCACTTAATTATATTTCGCACCAACAAGGCTTGAAGGCTGAAGCTTCTACAATTTATGGGCACGAGCGCATTTTACTAAAGTCAAGTGTCGCATTTGCAATGAAGCTAAACATACTTCAGTTTCCTGTGTTTACGTAAAATCTCAATTTTATAATGCTTGTATAAGCCCCTTTAGTGATTTAAATTTATTTATATATATATATATATAGTAATCTTTTTATTTATAACGCTACTATGGACACAAATTTTTTTAAACATTATTGGATTATATAGGTTGTATTTGTCTTTATATCCAGTTTCAGACTAAAAATGAATTGATTCATATAGATTATTAAGTAATAAAATAAACTAGTTAAACGTATTCGAAACAAGTCAAAGCCCAAGGAAAATTGTTAGGTCAAGCTTGGTACGTTGCACAGCCCTGATAAGATTCTTGGTTACAACCCTTTAAGTATACCCTAGCTATTATAAATACACTAGATTTAGCACCCGCGATAACTTTAACGTATACATCGCGTAATTTCTCAAAACCGGAGCTTATCTTCATTGGGAACCACACAAATAAACACAAAGGTAAACTTATATTAAACTGCCTGATAACGCAGACTTTTATGGGCTATTAGTTTACCTTTTAATACTAAGAAAACTACTTTGGTATTTTTAAAAGTTACGTCATGTTTTTAATAAATACAATGTCGAGATGCTTGTCAAGTAAAAAAAATAATAATTGGGAAGGTTTCAGCCAGGATAAAAAAAAAAAACTTCTAATATATGTTGGTGTCCACGGAAAAATACACGTGAACTTTGACCGTAGACATACGAAATAACGTGGAAACGATAAAAAGAGTATTTGGAAAAGTTTGCATAAATCCTTAATAAATCTCAAGTCTTTCAAAGATGCCCACTAATATTTATAAATTTTGTATATAAATATATGACAGTATTATGTATTCAAACCCACCGGCATCCCTTGCTTGTTGAAGTTGATATTTGTCCTGACAGTGCGATGGTGCAGAGGCTGAACCGGGCGAGCATTATTTCCCAATGGGGCCTTTGGGGTCAGTTGAGACCCTTGCATCAGACGACGAATTGCGTACATCTACAAAATAAACGAATACCAGCAATGGACACTTTGGTTATAGCCTATACTCATATTATACATGTAATATTAAAGATATACTGACCTCTTGCTTTGATATATAGATCGGTTTGTTGAAGATGATCCAAACAGCGGTCTCCCAGCATCCTGGGTGAGTGGTGGAACCTTCATACGTGAGATATTGCTGCGTATTGGGTAGCAACGAACTAAGCGGTAGGTGTTTTATGGCGAAGGAACTGCCTATTGAAATAAAGTTATTAGCATAATAGTAGAATAATAAAAGTATCGGTGTTTAACTTTAAGAAAACTGCTATTTACCTCTGTAAGTAACTTTGTTGAAGGCGCTGGTTATTAGACGCAGTTCCTTATTAGTAGGTTCTCCTATCTGAAATGATCACACATAATCTTTATCGCTCCCGTCAATTATACTAGTATTAGCTGATAGTATTTTGTTTTGTCTTACTTGAACCATTAGTGATATTCCTACCACCCCCTGGGACTTGTGTTGCGCTTCTGACATGTTATGATATAATTCCTTGTTGAAGCCGTATAACTGTATCTGGGAGAAAAAAAATTGGTGTGAATAATGTGAATGAACTACTTATCTAAAAAAGAAATATACCCAAACAGAAGTCGAGACTTAAGATAAAATATATCTTTATTTTAAGAATTCTTGTAAAAATTTAATATAATCAGCAAAATTTAATTAAAAACAATAAGGCTTCAAAATTTTCACGGCTGTCGAATAACGTCGATGTTATATTACTATAAAGTGCAAATAAAATAAATAACATCTTAGTTTTATGTTATTTTTTCACGAGTTGGTAAAACGTCTCCACCAATGAATATTTTATATAAAATTTTGATTAAGTTGATAGAATTATTTGATTTGTTTCAAAAATTATTGTAATAATATGTATGTCCTAGCCATGTGTATTAAAAAAGAAAACGACCAGTTTTATATCCAAAAGCACAGGTATTATATATTAACTAGATGTTTCAGGCACCTCTCTCCAAATTTTCTTATAATTTTTTGATGAAATTTATATAAGTGAGATCTAAGATTTTCGCGAGTTTTATTCATTTAAATGAAACTAATATTTTTCGGATAAACTACGCGTGATTTACCGTGATCACGGTTGCTGAAAAGTAACCGAAACGTCGGGAGTATGTAGTTTTTTACAAAAATAAATCACGCGTAGGTTATCCGAAAAATATTAGATTCATTTAAATTTATATAAGTCCTCCACTTTTTATTAAAAGACTTAATACAACTTCCGAAAGAAAGTCAGAGTCAAGCAAAATTGTACAGAGAAAGACAAAAAACTATAAAAAATGCAGACGGCAGTACTTTATATCTTCAAATTAATTACTATACAACAGAAAAATCTCATTTTATAACTTACGCTAATACTTATGTGCGAAGAATTAAATTTGATATTTTGGAAACGCTTGATACCTTTGTAAAATCTGTAGTAAGGTAAATATAATTTAAAGTATTACCTCTCCAGGAAAGGTATGATGATCAATTTGGTGTTCAGAGCCCCGGTTGTCTTCCAAACCATAATGGAAATATATCTCCTCGAACTGGTATCTGTAAGACAGTGGCCCACCGCTAATGTTGACCTGGTGTTTGCTGTCCTTTTCGACTCGGAAGACCAGTGATTGGCCAGTGTTTTGAAGGACACCGCTGACCTGTTTACAATAATATCAGGCTATTTTTTAATGTACTTTAGAATGGTTCTAAGCGGAAAAATACAACGCGCCAAGAATTTGTTAATTAAGACCTGTCAACTACTTATTAGATTAATGATATATGTATATAATAATGGTTAAATATTACTAAAATTTATAACCGCCATAATCTATTCAAATGAAATATCAAGGGCGTGGTGCTATGAATCAGGTTGCCAACTATCCGGGGGCAGATCATATCAATCAATGGGCGCACCTTGATTAAAACCTGGCAAGTTTTGCGCTTTCAACTAAGATGACATATTGCCAACTGACACGCGAGGATTATTATGACGTTTGGCTTCTGGAAGCGACATTGAGTTTCGAAAGGTAATTTCTATTTGAATTATTTATTTAGTAATGTAAGTATAGTCGTTTTTTAATATTATATTCATTATTTTATATTAGTTTTATATAATACAATTACATTCGATTTAACTCTCCCCTTCTTGTCGTGTGTTGGCTGTTGAGTGACTTCAAAATAATTAGCAAAATTTTCATAATATTTTTGTAACTGGTTTGGCATGTGTTAGTAATTACCTGAATACATATATATATATATATATATATATATATATATATATATGCACATTATAATATACTTTGCATGCATATTCAACTTTTAAATCTTCACTATTCATGGCCGGGTTTTTAAAAAGTTGTAAATTGATAATTTTATGTTCATTGCGGGTATGAAACTTCAAATGAGATTACGTGTTAAGAATAGTAGTGGGTGAGTTCAAGAGAAAAGTAGCCAACAATCAAGTACCGCTCTGGTATTTATAGTAAGGCAATAATAATGTTTATAAAGAATATGTTTAAAGCGCTTAAATACCTATCTGTCCCCTTCAGGAGATACAACTCAATATAAATTTATTAGACATATTGTCTATTTATATTTAAATTATATTATTTTAGACGACTTTGCCACAAGCAGTTTAACGTAGTAATAAAAGTGGCATTTTTTTATCGATGTCAGCTTTTCTGTAGCCTATGTATGTATATATTGTAGCGGTTTATTTCAAAATACGGCTGTTCTGTTAGAAAGTGTCACAAAAATATGGATATCTCCATAATTTTTCTTATAATTATATAGTTTGTTACAAGTAGGTTATTCTGTAAACGCATCTATTATTTTTATATTCATGTGAACACTATAGGCGTGGAGTGCCCTTGTGTAACTCTCGTGCTATTTATGTAAAAGATACACCAAGTTTACTGATTAATCGTTAGATAATGTTGTAGTTCAAACCAAAGATAACAAGTGTGATAACGGACTGTTGGGAATACTAACCAGTATTCCGGAAATATTAAAAACTGGCATATTTTTATTTTCGACTGGTGCGTTGTGTATTTACTTATTAAATCTTTTTTATTACCTTGTGTAACTAATATACATAATCAAGTTTTAATTAACCTTAATTTAACAAACTTTTTATATAATTTGAAACGTATCATCTTTCTTCAGTGCATGTAAAGTTAAAAAGTAAAGAAAAATGTAGATAATAAAATATTATTACGATTCAAAACTTAATAGTCAAACATGTTTTTAAGATGCTTTCACGTAAAATCGTGCACAAAAATCTAATAAATAAATTTATAAGGTCGGGATAGTAATAATATTAATATACATATATTAAACATCTCATTAAATAAGTGTATTTATTAGTTATATGTTCTGTAATATTATAAACGTATACAAAATCCAAACTGGATGGTAATAGTTGGTAATGGATGGTAATATATGCGAGGTGATATGTTATCTAAATCCGGTTTTTGCTAAGTCTATGTTGTTCTGAATGTATTGCGATTCTAGCTTTGGAGTTTTATGTTTGTTTATGGTGACTTAAAATATTGTTTGTACTTAAAAGTTAAGCGTAATGCTTTGGTCTATTACGTAGGTATACATATATTGAAATAGTTTCAGTAATATTGTAAATTTATTTGATTTAGACTTATTGCTGTGTGAATAATAATAATTTTAGATGTAGTATTCATGTTGGATATTTCACTTATTAACATTTAAACATGATATATTATATGAAAAATATTCTACTTAAATATTAATATATAATAACCTTAATTAATAACTTCTCAAGTGAAAGTAGTTGGAAAATCTAGTTATGTAAAGAATATATGAAAAAATTTGTTATAATTAATGAGAACTATTTTTAAGAATTAAGTGTTAACGTAGAAGTAGTATTCCTATGTCTGAATCGTCGCATGTCATGTTCACTTGTGTTAGTGTGTATTTTAGAGGGATTACTGCCGCAGTGACTCTATCAGAATAACGACTGACCAACAAAAACGTTACACTGGCCATAACAACTGGCTTGGTCAATGGGTTTAGCATAATGGATAGAACTAGTGATTACAATCTACTTTTATTACCCTTGTCTGTTTAGTATTGTCAGACATGTTGATGAAATTGCATCGCATGTGTTCGGGAATACTTCTTCTTCTTAAATTGGCCTCATCTATGATTTTAGTAAGACCCTTCTGTCAAAATTAGATGCAAGCGTAGTAAAGGTTTTGAAGTTGTGGCTCGGAAATCCCAGGATGACGTTATTATATCACTCCCAAAAGACAAAGATGACCTAGAGCTAGAATCGATACTTCAATTCCACAAACATTTTATGATAGGACACAAAGTAATAGAGTAGGGTTAGGATCAAGTAGGAAGGCCAAAGATACGTATATATTAAAGACCTTTATTCGGCAAGACGAGAATTCTAAATATAAGATCCGTGCAATGAGCTTAGAAACGCAGAATGAGTGGCTACATATGGGAGTTTTTTGCATCCCATTAGCTCTAAAGTAGTGCAATTTAATTTATGATTGGTGCCCAAAACTGCTAAAATTTTATCTCAATGCGTTTCAGGTGACTCTCCCAGATCAGAGTAATTTAGTAAGATGGGGCAAAGGTACCGAAAAAACTTGCTACATCTGCGGGGAGGCAGTTGGAACTGCTAAGCATTTGCTGGTGAAATGTAGGGTACTCCTAGATATATCCTAGATGTCAGTACTCGCGTCATCACGATAGGGTTTTAGAAATCATACGTGAAGCGGTTAGTCTATCGGTACCAAGAGTGCAAAAAGAAATAATCACAAACCAACGACCAAAAGGTTTTATGAGAGAAGGCACTAGGGCTACAAAATCAAACGTCCAGCCTTACTCTATTATTAAAGCGGCCTTGGATTGGACTATAATGATCGATACGTATTAAAAGCAGTATAAAATCCCAGACGATATGTGTGCATCGGCCTCCAGACCGGACATATTTTTATATTCGCGAATTTTAACGCGCGTTGTACTGATAGAGCTCACGGTTCCTTGGGAAACCAACATCCCCAAAGATCATGCCAACAAGGTCAATAAGTATTACAAGCTCACTAACGAACTCACTAAAAATATGTTCGTTGTAAATTTGTTCACGGTAAAAGTAGGAGCGAGAGGTATAACAGCCAAATTTCTCTACAACCTGCTAAAAACTTAGGCCTGCCAAGAACTAACATCAGTTCATTCTTGGAATGTGCGTCGAAGGCAGCCCTAGCAGGTCCGTTTCAAATTTGGTTAGGTAGAGAGCGGAGCTTGGACAGTGGAGGTGAGCGTTTAAAGCGTGTTAGATACCCTTATACCTACACCTTAAACCTACACCTGGGTAGCAAGGCCCAGGCACTGTTAAAGCTCCTCTTCCTGCAACGCGATGGACCCGGCACCCGCACGGTGAATCCATGGAATGCTGAGAGGTTTCGTCTCAGTTTATTGTATCATCATCATCAGCCTATCGGTGCTCACTACTGAACAATGGCCTTTTCTCACATGGAGAAAGTTAGAGTATTAATCACCGCGCTTGCTCAAGGCGAATTGGCGATTTCAAATTTATTATTTGAAATTATAAGTCCAGGTTTCCTCAGGATGTTTTCCTTCACTATCTGACAGTGGTGTCTAAATACTCTTAAAGAGTACATATGACTCGGAAAAAGTCACATTGGTCACTAGTCAGGTTTCAAACCCGTGTACACTCATGCCTGACAGGCGGGTTTTTAACCTTCATGCCACCACGTCTCGTCATATATAATTTCTGACCAAAATTATTAAAGTATGTGACCGTAATTTAAATCCAATGCTGACATACAGGTTGCTTAGCAACGAAAAATTAAACAACCAACAGATTTGTATAATATGAACATAACTTTGAGTACATATCTAGTCAAAGACTTCGAATAGAGTAGATTATTGTTGTAATTTAAAAATTATATTGGAATATATGTTTATAACTGTAAGTATGGAGAAAAAACACATTAAAAATACTTTAACATTACGTAATTATTTGATTTGTATCATTCTATTAATTTATGAGTTTATTATTAAGACTTATTTTATATAAAAATGAAAATTAAGCTCACCTTATGTTTATCAAACTGTATGTCTCTCAGCCAGGGGTCAAAGAGTAATTTATCGGGTTCTATGTTGACGGGACTCTGCCGCCGGCCCTTGTTACACATGTTCCATTGCGGATTGATTAGACCCCAGAAACCCGGACCTGTGATAGGGAACGTTATCGCTAGCATTAATATCATACTTAACAAAATAGAGGCATTGAGACACATTAAGAATTTCAACATTTTCTTTTAGTTTTAGGAAGTTCACTTCAGTCTCAGAATACATAAGAATTCCTAAATAACGAAGAATACATATGATAGATTAAAAAAAAACAACACACCATTTAAAATAAAATACTCAATCATTGTCAATACTAATCATAAGAGTCAACTTATATCAAACAAGTCGTTTATTCAAAAGACAGTGTATTTAATTAAACAAATTCTGATACCAATTCCGTAATAGTATAACGAAAGTAATTATTTGGAAGCCTTTAAAGAATCTAATGATATTTTAATGACGTAGCCTCTATTCCATAATGATGTGTATGTGTGAAGCGTCCCGTCATTAGACTAACAATTGGTATAATCTTAGTGATGTAATCTATACAGTACTGATCATTAACGTGGCATCAATAAAGATACATTTTATGAATGGGAGTTATGTTGAAAAGTTTAAGTTAGGAAATATAGAATGATAATTTGACCGAACGAGAGGGATGTAGAAGTCTTTTTGAAGATGTATTTTTTATTATAAAGTCTAATTTGAATTTAAATTTAAGTACTAACTCAGATTGGTTTCAATGATAAAAATGTGCTTGAATGTAATAGAATCTGAATATTATTAGAAATATACAGTTATTTTAGACCATTATTAAACATTGACTTAATTACGTAAAATAAGAATACTTTTTATAATCATAATCATGATAATATAATAAATTAAATAATAATATGACATAAAATTTCATAGCTGAATAATTTTATGTCAATGAAATAGTTTAAAATGATGATGAGTCGAAATAGTCGTTACTCAAATATAAAAGCCTATTGAATAGTGTTACAGTGATATCGCATCCAATGGAAATTCGGGCTACCGCAAAATTCCCCCATCACAGTGCACTGAGTCGTGTGTACTATAATGCTATTGAGTGTGTCCAATGTCCGACACGATACGATAATATTAACGTTATTTATTACCACAGTTTAAACAGTTCCCGTATAAAAATGAGATCATAAATTGAATGCTACAACTAAGGCATATGAATTTCGTGTATTTTATATCAATTCGACTGTTCAATAACCAAGAAATGGTACTGCTCGAAATATCAGGAATGTGTTTTGTTTAATTTTGGTATGTCAACCTTAAAATTAATTTCGTTAGGCCCAGTGAAGCTGACTCGTTTAAACGTAATTTTATGTCGCCGCGGTGTAATGGAAACGAATGCGTGATGTAATGTTAGGGTACCATCGGACACTATCGGATATACCCGGACGGCCGTTATCGTTACATTAGCCGAATTTTTTCCAGTGCCCGGTAATGAGGATTGGGGCTACATAAAAGTAAATTATACATTGGTTATGTATATGTCCGTTGGATTGTAAAGTTTGATTTCCATATGAAATTTTAACGTGTACTATTATCATTACATTTTACTTTATAGAATTTTATAATACATATATATTCATACGTAACGAAATCTATTTTTATATTTTATTTCATAAAACCGAGTCATAAATATTATATCGTTCCATACCCACTAAAAATTTACGAACTGGCCGAAACATTACGTTCCTGTATCACGTAATGACACAGCGCATGAACTATCATTAAGATCTTATCAATGTCATTTGGATGTCACTACGATGTAATGTGTTTCAGATTTTAGACTGGTATTTTATAATGACCAAGTTGGATAGGTCCATTTTGAAAATATTCACACTCAGTTGCGGATGTAAGGCTATTTCTTTGTTATTTATCTGTCGTCATTTCAATTTTAGTTTACGTTCTACATATTTTTTTTTAATATAATTATATCTAGTATATATAAATGAAAAAAATAATGAAACAATATTATCATTTTAATAATTATTACTATTACTTTTTTTTATTTCAACAATACCTGATATTCCGTCGTATGTCCACCATTCTTCCCAACTGCCGCATATGTCTGAAAAAAAATATCATAAACAATTTTTTCTGTTATTTTACACATATAATTTTATATACGAAGTTCTGTCTCATCTAGATTAATCAGAAAACATTGATGTGTTAATAGGTTTTGACTGAAAAAAGGCTGTTCGTTCCTTACTGGATTAAATACGTAAAAAAAAATCGGAAAGGTTTGAAAAATATAGGAAATATTTTTAAAAGACCTTTAAGGCGTCTATGCAATTTATGAGACTTGACGAGTGCCTCTTAATTATCTCTTTCATTTATTATAACAATATAAGAATTTTTATCGATCGCTAAACTAAAGACTATCAAATTCATGAATATTGTTGTCGTATTAGAAACGAGCTTTGATTCGTTTAAACCCAAATAAAACTTTAGTTACACGACCCCAAAATGTAGCAAAAATTTTTATAATATTGTTTAGTACTAAAAACAAAGCGGAGCTGCGGTCAAATCTAGCTAATTGGCTGTGTAAGTTAGATCGTCGGAGATACAAATTGGTTTTAAACAATCCGTATTCAGTAACATGAAAGTAATAATTGGTTATGGGATAGCGGTTTTTGCATTAAAAAACAAAAAGACTGAGTTGTATAATTTATCATAGTTTGTAAATATCTGTTAATAATCTTTAAATTATGTGTTAGTTATCACGTATTTGCAGTACTATTTTTGTAATTAATATAGGACGTTAAACATTTTGATGAACGGAAACATATTGCGGAAATCTTCATCCGACAAGCGAATAGTTATTTATTAGCTGTTGGATAATATATAATAGATGTACTTATTGGCAATCACGAAAATATATACTGATTTTCATTACAAAGACATTGATGAACATTTAACAAAAATAAATCACGCGTAGTTTATCTGAAAAATACTAGTTTCATTTAAATGAATAAAACTCACGAAAATCTTAGATCTCATTAAGACATTGATGAGATTTAAATATGAAAGGATATCATTAGAAAATTGGGGTAAAAATAAGAAAAAAACTTCTTCATCCAAAACTCCAGACATTCTCATCTCGTCTGCCCGTGATCACGGTTGCTGCAAAGTAACCGTGATCACGTGAGTATGTAGTTTTTGAAAATAATAAAATAAAGGGCTTAGATCTAATTATAGGAAATGATACCTTTCACGAAATAGCACAAGAGGAGTGCGAGGAACCAACATGTCTGCATCGTGATGATGCGTCACACTTCTCAAAGCATCGGGACCTGTACCTGCAACAAATATAATCATATAAATAACTAATAACGCGACTTGATCTGTTTTATTAACATTTGTCACAAATTTTTTTACTTATTACAAATAGCAAATTAATAATACGTTCTTATAATAACACCTTTCCAAATTACTGATGCAGACATGACATGTCTTGAAGATCAAATATTTCTGCATATTTTTACGAAGTTAAAGGTTTGTTATGGCATCATTAAATAAGTATACCAATGGCTTTTAAACGAATGTCGAGTAGATTTTGCTTCATATCATAAAAGCATCGAGTACATATGACTAGGAAAAGATCACATTGGCACTTGCCAGGTTTCGAAAAGATAAAAATATATAAAGGACATGTGTTCTTTATATATTTTTATCTTATGTATTTTGTTTATGTAAACATAAATATAAAAATTAAATTAAATTAACACACCATAAATATCATTATTGTATAAAAAATTTAATATATATATATATATACCATATGTATGATATGTGATAATATTTTTAATTGATATGCTTTATTATTAAACAGGTCCTTTAAATAGAAATCATCAAAGAAACAGTAATTATCCAGCATTACTGTTATCAGTGAGATAAGGTTGATATCCTGTTTTTGCTTTCCTGCTTTATGACTGTTCTTGGGACGGCATAGTTAGCTTATCTCCAAATTCAGAGCTTTGTGGTTCTCAACTCCGTGATAAATTGCAATTGTACCGTTCGTATTGTTTTTTTTTTTTTTATTTAATATAAGAGAGCAAGGATAAAAGTGAAAGCCGATGTCGAATTTATTATAATCCTTAAGATAACATAGCCATATAATAATAATGATTCTAATTTCGGATTATTGTCAATTATTTTATCTATGTTTCTCATAGTATAATTAATTATATATTGTTTATAATTCTTAAAGGTATATATTTGTCTTTTACACGTACAATTGAAAAATTCTTAATGCTTATCATTTATTCTTAATTCACTTTATTCATGTCAAATGGTAGGTTTAGTAATTTATTATTCAATAACTTTATATAATAGGAAAAAAATTGTCCGAACATTTATTTTAAACACGAAAAATTCAAGCTTTGTTCGATTATTGGATTATTATGAAAAGTATTAACTTATTGCGACTATTGTTTCATAATTATTTTTTTTTTTGGAAATACTAAGTACTAACTTTATCAGAGATTATTTAAAATCTATATTTTAAAACTTATATTGAGCTTGGTATTATTTTTGACAGATAAATAAGTATTTTATCAAATTATTCAAGATTTTCGATTTAACACAGACATTTAAATGTAACTAAAACTACGAATGGATCTAATCTAAAAAAAAAATAATCTAAAACTAGAAAACTACGCTTTCAACCCTCCCACCCGTGATCACGGTTACCGTAAACTGTTAAGGAATCGAAACGTCAGGATTATTTAGTTATAAAATAATAGAAAATGCGTTTAAAGGCATTTAAATAGGTATTGTTTTAAACATATTAATAAATTAATTCTTTTTATATAAATATTTGCATCTAAAGGGATATTTTTTTTGGCTTCATACTCCTTTAAGCTATGTGTATTTTATTAAGCAACCAATGAATTGATGTAAGGTAGCTGCATGCTAATATATATAAATTCTAGACAATATAATAAACATATTTCATTATTAGGTTACGAAACGTAAATCGGTACGAACCGATAGCTGTTCAAATACAATAAATCGGTCACAGAAACCTCAATTGGATCATTGAAATGTAATACTCAATACTTCAATAATTCATAAAATAAGCTTAAAATATCAGTATCATAAAGGGAACAGAAATATTAATAAAATAGTATATTGTAATAACTATCACAGCTTCTCAAAAAAAAGTATAACCGCTATACGGATTTATATTAAAGTAACAAAATATTTAAACATATCTAAATTTTTTAAATAAATGACTTTTTCCCTACCAGAAAACAGTTTTCTTATCTGAGTATAAGACCTTTTTAGAACTCTAAAGTTGCTAAAGGGAAATAACATAATATTAAGGGTGTCCACAGCGAATGAATTCTGCAGGCATTTGATAAGATTAAGCATGTGCATGCATGCTGTATTTCACATATACAATAAATAATCTACCATATAATATAATAAAATAGAATATCTCACCCAGAGTAAAAAATCGTAATAAAAATATGATTTAATTTCGTTTCTAAGCTGTCTTTAAGTTTGTCTATAATTTCCCACGGCGAAAGAATAACTCGCTTCACTCTATTCTTGTATATTTTTTTCCATATTTGTTTCATATAAATATTTTTAATAAAACGAATTCTACGTGATTACGTTTATACGTATAATGATTTTTTTAACTTAAAAGAACCATTTTAATATATTCTTTAATTCCTACATTCGTGGGCCTCTATAAGTTGATGTTAAATAAATTAAAATCGTGATATCATTTCGTAAAGCTATAATTTAAGAAGTCAGACATTTCAGTGAAGACCAATTCTTCGGAGCCCTCGAAGTAGAGACGCCCGTCAGTCTGTCGCTCGAATTCACGTAACTGTAAATACTTACTCAAAGAGACACAAATAACAGTTAAATAAATTTCAGTTTCCGTCAAACTGAAATATTAAAAGTTTTTAATTAATGTAAATAAAAAAAAAATAACATTAAGAAAAAGTTTGTGTTAGCTATGACCGCACAATGTCTATGTATTAAAAAGTGTTTTATTCTTATTTTAAATAAGCTCATTATTTTACGATAAATATTATTTTATGTATAAGACACATTGCATATAAAATATACACTTTTAGTTTAATATCAGACATAAAAGGCAGCACGATAAAGCTACAATGGCAAATAATTCTCCGGGAGCAGACTTCTTGGCGCCGGGGGAGGCTATGTCAATTGATTTTAGGGGCGCAAAGTTAATACTGTTTGTGATGTTACGGAATGTTCAAGAATGTTCGAGAATGTTCTTTTTATGTGTCTAAGACTATTTGAAGTGGCTAATTGTTTCACTCTTGTCCTCTTTCGCTTGTTAATAGTTAATAGAAAACTTTTTGAGAATTAAATATATTGCATCCTGTTCGCTGTTAGTATGTCAATGTAAAAAATAAATAGAATTAAGAATTAATATCTCATTGTATGAACATTATTTTGTTGTATTTTTAAAATATGAAAATGTAAATTTATCGTCGACTTAAAAGAAAAAAATTAATAATCAATTTAGATGTTCTTCCTAAATATATAAACAACTGTAAGTAATTATGATAAATAGACTCTATATAAAATGTGGGTTGATAATTTTGATATAATTCTGAATGTTAATGTATAATTATAACCAACGGATTTACAGTTATCAATTCCTATAACTTGTTTTCAAGTTATCCCGATGTGTGATGAAGGATGGATTTAATCTTTACCTAAAGTGCGATATTCGGGGTTCCGTAACCGGCGCCGAGTCGTCGCGACGCTGTGTCTGCGTCTTAAAAGTATACTGTGGGGAGAAGTTGTTTCATGTAACAGTTGGCTTGCAATCAAACTTTATGGCTTGTCAATGGGGTTGATTTAAAATAAACACAGCATCGTTTAAATGTACAACCTTGGTGCTTTATATATATATATATATATATATATATATATATATATATATATATATATATATGTCTTACCAACACCAATGTAAAGATTGTTACTTCTTTTTTTTATTGATATATTATAATCGGTTAAATAAATTCGTGCTTAAAAATATTGTTTTAAAAATAAAAATGAATAGACTAGATGCTAAATAGAATATTCCTAATTTAAATGAAGGTACGCTGAAAATTAATTAGAAATATTTTGGTATGTTTTCATTTACAAAACAATGCTTTAATCCAATAGTCTGTTCTCTAATGAAAATATAAATTAACGAAATAGCTCCGTCACTATTTATAGCGCATTATCGGAATGTCTTTATGTTTACGTCGTCTCATAGATCTAATATTTAGATATTGTTAAGATCGTGAATGTTTTGATAGTCTACCAAAAAGTATTCGCTCTATTTTGTTATATAATTTTGTTTTTGAATCTAAAAGAAATGTAATATCCATTGTGTGAGCTTTAGACTTGTTCTATACATGTCGGCTTCTAGCTATGTACATATCAGACCAATCCAATATATTTGTCGGTTCGCACTAGAGTATCCGATTCCCATACGAAATACAAATAAAACATTCGGGCGTCAGTTACACCGTTCGACTGGAATAGTCGATATAGTTGTACCGGGCATTTTTTCTTATTGAATATTGATTTATTCAAGATTCTATGTCGTTAATATAGGTATTTATAAGAAATATTAGTGAAGATGGCATTCAGAATTAGAACATAGGAATATATTAGTTAAGATATTATTGCTGAAATTAAGAATTTAGATTTTTATCATAATTTTAATAAAAATAATTGACACAAAGTTTTATTAATAAATCTTAACACTTATGATATTTATCAAATATATTTTATAAGACAAGACATACTTTAACATATATTGGACCACAGAATAACAATAACATGTCGGTGTGACACGCGGCCGAACCAAGTACGTTGAGTTAATTTAGCAGAGTGGATTTGCCCGTGCATTGTCATCGCTTGTTTATCGTCAACTTAATGGTATTAAGCTTTTATTCTATTCAAATTTTTACAATCTCTATAAATATTAAAGTTAGTTTTGATCGGAACTTTTATAGGTCATTGATTTTTTACTTAAATTGTATAAAAAAAAAAAATAAGAATAATTTAAAAAAAGAATTCAAAAACCTAATCCAATTACCGCTAAACCCCTTTTAATTTGCGACCGCCGTATTTGTATAATGGTGCTAATGCGGCGTACGTTTGAATACAATTAAAAAAAAAAATACAACCGGTTCCTATTTGAATATAACATTTTTAATCACGTTAATACATTCTAAATGAGAACATGTATAAGAATTGATACGAACATAAAAGCTATTTGTTGTTTAATTCAAAAACTATATTATTAAATTTGCAATCATTATACGCTTATCACCACATACATATGCAAACCCGCGGTCGCATCCATTGCGGAGAGAACTGAATAATAAACTAGCATGGCAGTGTTAATATTGCATGCCTTAATTATACAGGATTAGTAGCGTCTTGAGGTGGGAATAGAGATATTTCACATTTAATGAGAATGTGCTATTTTTGTATGAAAACATCTCATAAATCTTAAACACATACGTTGTTCATGGCAAGGTGACTTAAATTATGCAAGTTTATATAATATGACATTTTTTGTTTTATTTAATTTGATACTAAACAATGCTGGTATATAATGAGATCTAAGATTTTTGCGAGTTTTATACATTTAAATGAAATTAATATATTTCGGATATACTACGCGAATTTTATTACTTTAAAACTACATAATCCCGACGTTTCGGTTACTTTTCAGCAACCGTGATCATCTCGTCTGCCCGTGATATATGTTTGACTAAGAAATTATGTTACGGTTTAATGTATACAGGATCAAATAATCTATTAAGACATTCGTTTTCATTGATTGAAATTACTTAAGTCACTTCAGTTATGTCGGAGTTAGAATAAATAAAAGAATAGTTTGAAAAACTCTCTCTATTTATTCATTTGTTCTTAAATAAATATGTACCTCTTCTAACATGATATTTAAAACATAACAGCTTAAATTATGAACAATTCAAATCATTACAAAAAGATTTAAACTAGATATAAAACGCTTACGTCAACTCCAACTAACCCTCAAAGCTAACCAGTATAAAACGAGTTAAAAGTTTTAAAACACACACGAAAACCACAATAACACCAAAATATAATCAAAATAATTCCATTTCCACATCAAAAGTTAACAGAGAAACTCAAATTTAACCGCAGAGCAAGCCTGTAAATAAGCAACGAAACAATTCAGCTTTGCTACGAATGTTTCAATAATAAATACTATTGCAACCCGTCATATGGCTGGCGATTCATAGAATTAAATATCAAATGTGACCGTTGTCTAACAATGTAGTTCCGGGGATAAAATTTTATCGTTATACCTACGAAACACTGCGATGTATTCCGAATAAAAAAATATTAATCAGGTATTTTTAGTAATGGCTATTCTGTTAATGAACCTCAAACGAAAAAGTGGTTCATTTAAGATATACATTTTGTGATGATCATTACTGATGTAATTAATTTGTAAGCTAAATGATTGGGTATATTGATTTAGATTAAAAATAATGTGTAAATAATATTTCTTACAATTAATAATGCAAAATTAAAAAGCACATAAATGGTGTTTTTATACGATTTAAAAATTTCGTTTTTTTTTCAAAGTTCAAAATGTAGGATTTCTTTTAACTTTCAATTTCTTGTTCGTTTAAACGAATGATATTTTTTAATGTATTGAAGTTTAATCAGATCTAATGTGACATTTTCATCTCGTCTGCCCGTGATCACAGTTGCCGCCAAGCAACCGAAACGTCGGCAGTATTTAGTTAAACTAATTAAAAACGTGTAGTAAATCTGAAAATATCAGTTTTGTTTCATTGTATTGAAGCCTGTCTAGTAATGATCAGGCTTGATACTTTGTGTACTTTAAAGCTAACTTTGTTGAGCATCCAGACAAAATTTTACATATTTATACTATATGCGAAAGTTTGAGAGTATATAAGTAGAAATATCGTCTAGTTCTGTTAAAGCAATCCCGTGGTAAAATGATAGTACTTGCATTAAAGATTAAGTTACGAATAATTGAGTCAATTTAAAAATTGACCTTTAACTTTAATGTGTCAAGAAATCAAAAAGTGAAAATGTTTTGAAGTAAATTATCTTAACACACGTTTTATTTATTAAAATTCATTTTAGCGTTTAAAACGTACACCAATCCGTTTTATAATATCGAAATCAACAAACAAACATACAAGTCATGCCGCCTCGTTAACTGTTTTGTCAGAGTTAATAAGAATTAATTACTTTGTCTAATTAATGCCTTAAACCGAGTTGCTGTTTCATTTAGCTGTCATTAATTTGCCTAACCTTTTTTTTTTAACCAACCGACAAACATACATAAGATTATGCTTTTAAAAATAAAACCATAATGCTATTTTGATTTTTCGTTACTTTAATATATATATATTTTGAATAGCGAAGTGAGTTTTTTTGAATATTTTTAATAGAAAGTTGAGTTGCTTACTATGTACTTTTCACATAATGCCTTATAGAAGAAAATATATAAAAAGCAGTTATTATTAGGATAAAAAAATATATAGATAAGCGTTTATATTTTTCTGTCTTCAATATTGTCTTGTAAAGTATTTAAAGCCAGTAAAACGTTGCAACAAATCTTATGCAGAGTTGAGAAAATAAAAATAATAAAATTTTAAACACTTGTAATAATACAAAACGTGTGATAAAATCATGAACCACCTACAGGAGATGCTTAAAAAATTTCCGTACCGACTTCTTTTCAAAGAAAATTTACACAATTTAACTATATTCATAAAACTTTAATGTTAAATAAAACGCTCTAAACGTCTACAACTGTTAATTTAAACGTATGTCGGAAGGGTTGGTCACATTAATTTTTATTGTTTTTTTAAGACTCAATAAACCTCCGGTCGTAAACAAAACGACGGTTTTTAATTTTTCCGTAACATAATGTTTTCCAGTAAATAATTTTCTTTGGACATTAAACCTCTGCAGCTTCGCGAATGTTACTTTTTATTTAATGTATATTAAATAAAATTTAATATGAACCCCGCCCTTCAGATAAAACTCGCTTTACCTTTCAGTTAATCATAACTTATTATTATATTTGTTTAATAATTTAAATTTCGTTACAGAAAAACATGTCGCAAACATCAAATAACCGAAGTAAGTTTGAATAAAGTTTGAATGAAGTGGTGTTATAAAAGAGAATTTAATCCAGAAGCTATAACTTTTGTAAAAAGAGCAATTTTATACAAAGAGCCTCTTTACCATGGCTGCGTCAAAAAGTTTCTCCTGTCTTAACACCGAGCTACTTTTTATGGATGTGGTATACTGATTTGAGTATATTTGGCTTGTAATTCTTAATTTTATAGGACTTATAGCTTGTTATAACGTATTAAAAATAAATATTTGTTAAACAAATAGAATTACGTATTAATTGAAAAGTTTTATTATATGTAGTAGGTTTTATTTATATAAAGAAAGTTTTTTTTTTTTCAAATGTGTAATTATTTCGTGGAACACTATTAAAATTACGTTTTTTTCCTATTTAAAAAAAAGTTGCATCTTCATACATGAGAGTTGATAATAAAATTTTATTTTAAAGTCTCTCTAAGCAGTACATAGTGCTTCGATTTAAGAATAAAATACTTAAAATGCTAAACTTTGTACATAAATATGAAATATACTCAGTAATATCCGATATATAATTACGCAATTTATTTTGTTAGACCTATTACGAAATCATGAGCCAATTAATCGAAAATGTAATAAAATAACTCAGAATATTATTAATACACAAAAAAAAATAATGATACCACATCCATTCTTTTTTGAAACACAGTTATGAGTTTTTTCACGAAATTGAGTGCGGGCTACCCGCGGTTTAATATAACGACTCATCTATTGAAACATTATCTCGAACTTTCACACGTCAACTTTTTGCATTACGGTATACATCATTTTTTATTACACACCTCTTGTTGGTTATGGTGTACTCAAACTTTGCTTATTATCAATAACCTCGCCGAACCTTACCATTATATAAGCTTACATCAATACCGTATGTAGTATCTGGATATATTATAAGACTAAAATTTGCTTCTATAATTATACATTAGTCAAATAGATAATCCGATTAAAGTGATTATGATATTATCAAACAAAAATCCCAAACTTATAACCCGATTCGGTAATCCGGTTTAATTAAATATCACTCAGGTAATCAGAATGCCGAAACTCTGAAATTAACACCTCCCGGGAAATCCCAAGTTTCAGCAGGTGGTTTCAAATATGCTAATCCACTACCCCCTTGCAAAGGTTGTTTGCTATTCTTGTTTTCAACTTTACGATTCTGGTTGAAAACATTTATATTTACGATTTAATCAAAATGTGATTATATATATATATATATATATATATATATATATATGTTGTTATGTAACTTGTATGGTACAAATCTATTTACGTATCATATATTTCTTCCTTATTGTGCAGGTTAGTTAAAATAACATTGGCTTGAAAAAATTATTATAAATTTTTATTGCTCTCTTAATCCTCATTGCGAATTTGACTCGCCAAAGTAAACAGACAGGTTTAAAATTTTCAATTACTTTGTTGTCAGCAATATAAATATATTATTTGGTATAAGTATAAAAAAAATATTATTTGTATGATTTTAAAATCGTAAAAAGTCCTCCAGGGAATTTATAGTTAATATTTATACATAATACAATACTATAACAGTTTTGAAATTCGATGCCAAATTTATAGAAAATTTCGTTGTCAATTATGAAAAATTTAATATCTGAAAATTAAAATTTTGTGTGGAACCTCTTTCACATATTTAAAACTCGTCTTTGATTTTCATACGAATACTACGAATACTTTACAAACGTCTTAAACAAAGCATTCAACAATTTGAATTAAAGTATACGTTATTCTTATAATACAATTATTAATTAAGTATATGCAATTACTAAGTTATTCTATTTAATCGCTTCAACACGATATACACAACCCTAACTCGTCTGAGACATGAAACATAAGTTATTCTCTTGTCAAATTGAGTTCGAACGCTTACATTATTCAGCGTTTGTTATACAGGGTGTTCCAGTTATTAGCTTATTGTTCATTATAATACATCCAAAGTTTTGACTATCACAACTTGAACAGTACTTTCAATTATTGATACAACGTTATAAGGACGAAAGTATAGAAGGTTACTGATGAGATAAGGTTACCAATTCAAATAGGTGTAATAGTATTTAAAGTATGTCAATGTCAATGTCGTATATTGTTTGTCGGGTTACATAATATATGATATCTCAGAAAATGTGGTGGTTTTCGGGGTCGTTTCTCTCTTAACAAATTCAAAGAAAATATATTTATAAAAAATATATATTTACATATATACATATATGTCTACTCATTTGTAAACCGTATCCTTGAATCATCTACATAGAAATTTTGTTACCAAAAGATAACTGTAGATAAAATATGCTTGTTGGAAATACATAATAATTATACTTATTAATCATTAAACGCATTTTTATTAGTCTAAATAATTAAAAAAATACACACATAGTTTCACATATTATTGTTTATTTAACAACAGTCCACGTTGCGGTGCACAGGTAAGATAAAAGGTCACTAAAAAATTTTATTAATTTTTTTTTCATTTAATATAAAAATTATTAAAATATTTCTTTTAAGTTTTGCAAAAACAAAAATATAAGCCTACCTTTTTTATATCAATAATAAATTTTTTCAAGGGCTACAATCTCGATTCTGTTATTCAGGTTGAAATCTATCATGACAGTAAAATTTTATACAGCAGGACAGTATAGACTGGTTAATCAATAAGGCCACAAGTAAAACAATTGGTGTAATAACTTTTCTTTCATTACATTTCGTTGATTTTGGACGTAACGAGATAGTAAAAAGCCTATAAATATCTATTGTGCTATCAAATACTAAGCGATTTCACCAAAACGGCTCCGCAGTTTTCTAAATTACTCAGATATATGTTTGATACGAAACAACACTGTATACTATTAAAGGTTAATAATAACCGGAAAAACGATGTACTTTGATCTAAAAACTGATCACGCTATGAATAGAATAAATCTTATATGTATACTGTTTTAATGTGATCATAGTTATAAAAAATTTCATTACTACCGTTTATCTGACGCGTTTATAACTGGTTAGTTGGGTAAATTAATACAAATTAATTTTCGTTTACTAAATAAGATTTTATCTGTAACAGGTGAACAAAACTGTGATAATAATATTTTTTCTTCACCATCACCTTCATCATCATTATCAGCCATGGTCTCTCAGACGTTAATTACAAAGAGGCTTGAATTTTGGAAACCTCGACTCAATGTTGGCAACTTTCACGGAGTCGTCCAATATGCTTGTAAATTCGGCCCACCATTACTTATTATAAACATTTCTTTTTCATTTTAAATATTATTTTCAAATACACCAAGAACTGTTTCGAAAACATCCAGTAAAGTTTCGTGCTTTACTAATAAAATCATAAAAAAAAAGTTGACATCAAATATGGAAATAAATTTTAAGAGAAAATTGTTAAAAAAATATTGCAAAACCATTTCAAATAGCACCGCTTTCATTGTTTTTAAATAAATACTGTTTAAGTCTTAGAGGAACAAGCAGGGCTTAAAAATCCAACACAAGCAACTATGAAGCTCATGAATTACAAATGTTAAACTAACACTTCAATTAATAACTAATTACAAACTATAACTTTAATGTATTTTTATGAACTGGACATAAATATTCTTAAAAATTATATAGATATTATGAGATCTAAGATTTTCGCGAGTTTTATTCATTTAAATGAAACTAGTATTATTCGGATTTACTACGCGGATTTTATTATTTAAAAACTACATAATCCGGACGTTTCGGTTACTTTGCAGCAACCGTGATCACGGGCAGACGAGGTGTTTGATATAGATATTTTTTTTTTTTAATAAAATAGATTTTTTTCCCATATTTACAACGATTTATGTTCCTTCAGATACTATAATGGATCAGTTAGGAACACAGCTCAAAACTGGACGTTGAAATTTTGAAAATATAAGACATATAAAGTTGGCTACGAAATAATGACATAATAATAAAAGCCAGTATGTTCAGAAATCTAACTAGGTTTATGACTTGTTATTTGAAACCAAATTAAGCAAAGTTTTCGATGGCCAAAAATATGTACGCTAGAAATATATTTGCAACATAAATTAAAGGCAATGAATATTAATATTTATGTTAATGACAGTTTACGTGTTAATTCCAATTGTTTTTTGTATGTTTTTGATAAACCTGTGGTACGCGCATGTAAATTATTTACGTTGGCGAATTCGAAAGACAAATTTGAATTTGAGACTAGGCAAAATAAAACTTAATATATCTCGTTATTAAATTAATCTAGATTTAAATGGATCTCTCTCTCTTAGTGGAAAGGGGTCTATTGTCTGAAAATCGTTAAGTTTCTTTCATAAACTCACTGAGTGAACTCACTAAATTACGAATATGGCATTCTCCAAAAATACATTATAAAAAACAAATATTATTGTCTTGAAATTTCTAAGCAGAAAAAACTTGTTTATTTTATAGACTACCCGCTTTTTCCATATTTTACTGTTAATGTTGTTTTAATTTTATTGTATTCGTTTTTAAGCTACACCGATGCCAAAAACCAAAGCAGAGCTTTTGCTCCGATCATCACCATTAGCACAGGCATAGTTCATTAAGGACATCCTCCGTTGCCACATGAATGATAAAATTGTGAGTTATGCATTGATTAATGTCTAATGGTGTCTAGTTACCTGTGATAACACATTATCATTTCTATTAAATTATAACACTGAAAGGGAAATAGGAAAATAAATAATTTTTGACCATATACAAGAAAAAAAAATTAATTAATAAAAAAACGAAGTTACGGAAATAAAGAATTTTAAAATAACTTTTGAATTTTTTTTTTTAAACTTTGCACTAAGTAGTTTTATTAATAAACTAAGTTTAATATTTCTTTATAAAAATTCTCTTAAGGCTGAAATATTTTGTGTTGCGATGATATTAATCATCGTAGTGCAAACCAGGTGTTGACTGACTTGACCAGGTGTTGACTTGCAAGCAGTGATAATAAAACTCTGAATAATAAAAAAAAATATTTAAATTCCTATAAAATTTGCAATAACGTATGTAACTATTTCCAATTCTCACTAACAGCATACAATATTGATAATTATTTATCAACTGTTACTAAGCCAACAGCGCTGTGATTTTACAAAAAAAGTGTTATTTAGCTGTTTGAGATTTTTTTTTTTATGGTAGTGTTCAATGCAATGTGAACCAACGTCAAAGTCTTTTCAAACTATATTGAAATATTAAATTCAATCTCTATATCGTACATTTGATCCTATATAATGCTATACTTAAGATTGTTATAGCATATATCTATATATTGTTATGAGACAATTTAACTCATTGAAGTTGATTATTACGAAGAAACATATAATACGTATGAAAAAACAATACAAAATCCTCGAGGATATTTGTGCGTCGG
The DNA here is from genome assembly GCF_018135715.1 of Danaus plexippus. Lineage (NCBI taxonomy): Eukaryota > Metazoa > Arthropoda > Insecta > Lepidoptera > Nymphalidae > Danaus > Danaus plexippus. The sequence continues at coordinate 5,100,378 of NC_083554.1, read as the reverse complement.
CCTCCAGACCAGACATATTTATGTATTCGCGAATTTTAAAGCGCGTTGTAATGACAGAGCTTACGGTTCCTTGGGAAACCAACATCCCTAAAGACCATACCATCAAGGTCAACAAATGTTACGAGCTCACAAACGAATTCAGTCGAAATAGGTTCGTCGGGGATTTATACGCGATAGAAGTGGGAGCGAGAGGTATAACGGCTAAATCTCTCTACAACCTACTAAAAGACTTGGGCCTGTCCAGAACTTACATCAATTCATTCTTGGAACCTACTTCGAAGGCAGCCCTAGTAGATTCTTTTCAAATATGGTTAGGTAGGGGGAGGAGCTTGGACAGTGGAAGTGAGCGTTTAACGCGCATTAGTTAGGGGCCCCTTAAACCTACACCTGGGTCGCAAGTCCCAGGCACTGTTGAAGCTCCTCTCCCTGCAACGCGATGAACCCGGCACCCGCACGGTGAATCCATTGAATTCTAAGAGGTTTCGTCTCGTCTAATACAAACTAATATGTATAATTTGTAGAAGTACCTACACTTAAATAATAAAAGAATGACTAATAAAACCATAGCATTAGGATTCTGTTCCAAAAATTTATATTCAACGAATTCTAAATTTAATATATTTCACAATACATACAATGTAATGTATGTCTTCTTTATTCTTTTGATATGATTGTCCTGTTGTTAGTTTATGTGTTTTTAACATCTGAAGTCGAGAGCATAACAAATCAATTACAACTAGGCAATCATTATTCTACGACTAACGTAATATATATAAAATTATATATGTAACAATAAAGTGATATTATATTTTTTTCAGCTTCGGATATAAACTTTCTGCTACGATAACTATGCCATAAAATTTTCTGTAAGTGTACAAGATTTTCAACTTATAATATTAGGCCATTAGATTAAAGTTTTAAAATCGAGAGGAGGCTTTGGAGTGACCAGACGTACATAAGTATATACTATCTTGCTTTAATTTTACTAGAAGTCTAATGAGAAAGCCTTATAAGATATGGTCTCTCAATAGAATTAAGTTCCAGGACATTGAGACAAACGATGATTGTAAAGAATTATAACGCTATTGATTGTAAGAAGTTTCTGAATTTTTCGTCTAAATTTATATTTAAATACAAAAAGGAACGGTTTTAATTTTCAGACGACGAGAACTACATCGAAAGACCTTGTAGGATTTACGACGTAAATTGTATAAGAAATTTTTTTTGCGGAACACTCCCTTCGTAACATAACTTACGGGACAGTCCCGGACCCTTTGTACAGGCCTGATTTTTCTTTACATCCGCCTAGAATTAATGTGACAGTGACAGCACTTAAAGTCGAATACAATGGTCTAAGCGGAAAGATCTTTGAATTTTAGTGAGTAATTTTTAAAACTTATCTTTTTAGCTAAAAAATCACTTATTTTGTTATTTCTAATAAGATCAGTGCCTCTCTTATTTTCGCGTAAATACCAAAACTGATAGGTTAGTGCCGGCAGTTGACTTTGAAGGGTTACGTTTTAATGGAAATGACAATTATTTTAAATTCCAAAGGCAAATAACCTCTCGTTACCAATGGCTCATTCAACGTAACTAATAACCTAAGCAATTTATAATCTGAATTAAAAACTATACGAAAATATATAAGTCTTTGAAATAAAATAAAGTTTTGAGTGTCTTGAGGTTCTTGTACAATTATTAAAGGGAAATTGTAAGTGTAGTGTGTAGTGATGTTTCGTATTCCTTCTCGGTAATGTTAAAATTAATTTATTATTACTATTGGGTTATTTATTTACAGAAACTAGGTTATTGGAATACATTTTCTCTTTTTATAGAATCTGTTGGCTCAACTATCACAATACCCAATTCGAAGAATCTTCAACAAAAAGACAGTGAAGTCTTCGCCCACTCCAACACACATCTTGTAAAGTGTTCGGTGGTAAATTAATATCACAAATGAATTAGTAGTTGTAATTTAAATTATTATTTTTCTTTATATATAAGGTTTCCTGCCAGTTAATCATTCAACATATATGTAAAATAATATCAAAGTTATAAAAATAATTACGCACATTGCACGTGTTAAAAGCGGAGATTTTTTTTTCTTACATGGAATGTAATTGACGGTTGATATTTAATACCCTTTTTTTTAAATTATATTTGTTTTATAATTTCTTTTTCAGACCCTCGGTTGTTTCCAGCAGCTGTACAATTTTTAAGAGATCCTCAATCAAATATTCTAGAAGAATTCCTTTTTGAATCAATATTCTTGATATCGAGCGTCACTCGATACAGTACTTGTGATTTTGGCTCAGACGTATTTTAATATTTATAAAAATAAATAACAAAAATTTTATTCGATTATGTTTAATTTTCATACCAACTATCTTGATACAAGAAGGACATGAACTCTTTATACAAGATTTTCTTCTTTATAGAATTGTTATTAAAGTTAATAATAATAAATGTTTACTATTATTTATAATTAAATAAATATATATATATACAGTAATCCCCCCTATTACACGGTATATTTGTTCCGCGTTATAGGAAAACGCGTTGTACGAAAATTCTCGTAAAACGCGCACGTATGACCTCGTATAACGCGTTATATACAAATGATTCACATTTAACTTTTCTTGTTAAAGAGGGTTTAAATCGAATATTAAGGAAAAACTATGTTATGAACGAAATATATGCGTTTTATTAAAATCAAACCAAGAACATTTTCAATAAAAAACTTATACATATGTAACTAAAAAACAGGTAATTTCAAATAAATCAAATAGTTCCAAAAACAGTTTTATTACATATTTATTCGCTGTCGGAGCTATCTGAAATAACGTTCCACCGACATCTTTTTTTAACGGAATCTTCAAAGGTTTCACCTTTCGAATTTTTATTATATTCTTTACTTAAGAGCATATTTTCTTGTTCGTCTTGGAATCCCCGAGTTAAATGAGGAAAATCACGTGGGGAATCCCCGTGTTATATGGGGGAAAACACGTGTTATACGAGGGACATGAAATCGCGTTATATGAAAACGCGTTATTAGAGTACCGTGTTATAGGGGGGATTACTGTACATATCACCAGGACTTCTCAATGATGAGTGTTGTGCAGCAGTTTAACCTTATCGCTTAAGCAGTGTAGTGACCCTTTTCTATAACATATATAGAGTATTTTAAATTTAGAACAATATATTCCTTTTTCATATTTCCTTTCTCTTTTTAATAAATAATCCTTATATGGCTATTTATCATGATTTATAAAGTTATTACTTAAAGAATATTACTCAAATTAGATTTTGTTCATAATTGTCCTCGATGTAACTGTTAAACGTTTAATTAAAATTTAATTAACAATTTCATATTAGTAATAAGAATATAAACAAAAGCGTTAAATAAAAAGAATTGTATATAACTGTCTTACATCAAATCATTACATTAGCAATGCGAGTAATTTTGAAGATTAAAATTAATTAAAAATCAATATTGTATTACCATAAACGAGCTAATGATCACTAATGAAGGTGTGATTTCGAAAGGAAAATTAATGGGATGGATGCACGGAGATCGGAGTGGATTGGAGTGGAAAAAAGAGAGTTTACTTCTGATAGTTTTTATAGGACCAAGTTATTTAAATTCAAAGATACGGTTTCGTAATTATTGTATTTTTGGAAATTCCGAATAAAAACCTTATTTTGGCCTCGGGCCTCCAATTCGTCACTGTTAAAGGTTTTGGACTGTACCTACGATTCCAATGAAAAGTAAGCTAGTGGGCAACAAAAATAAGAATATTTGTTGTGTTTTTCCCATCTGACATGCACTAGGCGAATAAAGATTTTTAAAACATATGATAAATGATAATGTCTACATCACATTATTAAGACTAACATTTTTGTCGCCTGATGTGACGCAGACAACAGGATAATTATTTTTGCTCCTTATATGGTAGCTATAAAAACAAGGTGCTAAAATAAAATCAACATATTAGTTTGAAGAAAAATATGTTCAAATTTAAACTTAAATTAATTTAAAGTTACATGAATCCTACTAATATTACAAATATGAAAGTTTTATGATAATTTTTATTCCTTCACAATAAAACTGCTGCATTGATTTTGATAAAATTTTTCAGTTATTTAGCTTATAGATCAGAACAACATATGGAATTTAATAGACTCCGTTTAGGTCCCTAGGGAAAAGGTCACTAAAAAAATATTATTAATTAATCACAGATATATATATAATATTATACATGACTCTTTTGTATATATTTTATTTAAGTCAACAATATTAATTTCTGTATGAACCAAATTTTTAAGGCCAGAAGTAATAAATCGTGGGTGTGAACTTAAACAAAAATAACACCCAGCAAATTGAAATATACAGATATAATGACGTATTTGTCTTCAAATTTTCAAAATAAAACAACACTCTGTATAAACAATTATAATGAATAATTACCGGTAAACGGTACAACACTGGTCTAAAAACCGATCACGCGACGAAGAGTATAAATCTTACATGAATACAGTTTTATTGTAATCATTACTGTTAAGTGTAAAAATGTACTCAATAGTACTGTTATCCTTTGTGACTCAACTTGTAAAATGCGCTGATAATTTCGAAATACCTAATGGTAATTAAATATATATAAATATACTTTATTACTTTGGTAATTTCTTTGTATTTTACATAATTTTTTTTTCTTCAAATTAGTTTCCGATCTCCCCAATTCTACCGGGGCACTTAATAACATAGGAAACTTAGGTCAAAATAGTAAGTAATTTTCACAATTTATTAAGAAAACACACACACAAATGAACAATTACTCGCTTAAATATAATTAATTAAAAACGAACTAGTTTTTTATAAAGATAATTCTGTTTGATGTTACATGTCATGAAATAAAATATTTTCAAAATACAATAGCCATTTAAATTATATATTTGTTTTGTTCCTTGGCCAAATTAAATAGACTATTTCTCTTGATAGGTGGACCAGCTGGTGCTTTAGGAATTGAACCGATAACAAGTAAGTGAATGAAAGACATGTTATACCAAAGAATGAACTGATTGATGTTATCTTATAACTGCGTTCAAGATCAATAACTTTTAATTTCGTTTGCACCTTAACTAACGGCTGCAGTTGTTTTACTGACAAAATACATGATAAAATAAGTTAACAATCACATATTTAGTAAATTAAATCATAATAATTAATTATAATTAATAAACTCATATTTTCTCGTATATATCAATGTAAAAGGTTTTCTGGTCCTTCCTCGTTATTTTTTTTCATTTGGTTAATATTATTAATATAAGTAATGTTAATATTAAAATAAATAATTCTCTTTCTATATAAATTTGTTCGAGCAGACATCGGACCTGGACCAACCGGGAATCTTGATAACAGTAAGTTTAAAATACCTATTTTTATATTATAAAAAGATCTGTTAAACAACCTAAGGAAATGGTGTTAAGTAATTATTTTTGGACAATATTTTTATGAGAAATTATTCAGTCACGATTAACCCTCTCATTATACAAAAGACATAATTTTCAAATGCAGATAGTAGGTAGGGCGGTGAAGGAAATACACCAAACTCAATACCACAACGTAAATTTACGTTTTTTTGAAAAATAAAAACTTCATAAAATAAAATATATTTTATACATTGCTAATAAAATCTATTTCTGTTTTTAGTTCCCCTTGCGGGACAGGGCGGAATTGGTAATTTGGCCAATACTGGCTCACAGCGTATGTATATGCAATTAGTAAACAAGTATAAAATATGTCTTAATACGAATACATTGAAAATGAAATTCATGTTGTCTTGTTTAGTTCCCGGCGGAGGACAGGGCGGAATTGATAATTTGGCCAATACCGGCTCACAGCGTAAGTATATGCAATTAGTAAACAAGTATAAAATATGTATTAATACGAATACATTGAAAATGAAATTCATGTTGTCTTGTTTAGTTCCCGGCGGAGGACAGGGCGGAATTGGTAATTTGGCCAATACCTGCTCACAGCGTAAGTATATGCAATTAGTAAACAAGTATAAAATTTGTATTAATACGAATACATTGAAAATAAAATTCATGTTGTCTTGTTTAGTTCCCGGCGTAGGACAGGGAGGAATTGGTAATTTGCAGAATACTGTCTCACAGCGTAAGTATATGCAATTAGTAAACAAGTATAAAATTTGTATTAATACGAATACATTGAAAATAAAATTCATGTTGTCTTGTCTGTCTGTCTGTCTTGTTTAGTTCCCGGCGGAGGACAGGGCGGAATTGGTAATTTGGCCAATACCGGCTCACAGCGTAAGTATATGCAATTAGTTAACAAGTATAAAATTTGTATTAATACGAATACATTGAAAAAGAAATTCATGTTGTCTTATTTAGTTCCCGGCGTAGGACAGGGCGGAATTGGTAATTTGGCCAATACCGGCTCACAGCGTAAGTATATGCAATTAGTAAACAAGTATAAAATTTGTATTAATACGAATACATTGAAAATAAAATTCATGTTGTCTTGTTTAGTTCCCGGCGTAGGACAGGGCGGAATTGGTAATTTGCGGAATACTGTCTCACAGCGTAAGTTTATGGAATTAGTTAACAAGTATAAAATATGTCTTAATACGAATACATTGAAAATGAAATTCATGTTGTCTTGTTTAGTTCCCGGCGGAGGACAGGGCGGAATTGGTAATTTGGCCAATACCGGCTCACAGCGTAAGTATATGCAATTAGTAAACAAGTATAAAATTTGTATTAATACGAATACATTGAAAATAAAATTCATGTTGTCTTGTTTAGTTCCCGGCGTAGGACAGGGCGGAATTGGTAATTTGCGGAATACTGTCTCACAGCGTAAGTTTATGGAATTAGTTAACAAGTATAAAATTTGTATTAATACGAATACATTGAAAATAAAAATCATGTTGTCTTGTTTAGTTCCCGGCGTAGGACAGGGCGGAATTGGTAATTTGCGGAATACTGTCTCACAGCGTAAGTTTATGGAATTAGTTAACAAGTATAAAATTTGTATTAATAGGAATACATTGAAAATGAAATTCATGTTGTTTTGTTTAGTTCCCGGCGTAGGACAGGGCGGAATTGGTAATTTGGCCAATACTGGCTCACAGCGTAAGTATATGCAATTAGTAAACAATTATAAAATTTGTATTAATACGAATACATTGAAAATGAAATTCATGTTGTGTTGTTTAGTTCCCGGCGTAGGACAGGGCGGAATTGGTAATTTGGCCAATACTGGCTCACAGCGTAAGTATATGCAATTAGTTAACAATTATAAAATTTGTATTAATACGAATACATTGAAAATGAAATTCATGTTGTGTTGTTTAGTTCCCGGCGTAGGACAGGGCGGAATTGGTAATTTGCGGAATACTGTCTCACAGCGTAAGTTTATGGAATTAGTTAACAAGTATAAAATTTGTATTAATAGGAATACATTGAAAATGAAATTCATGTTGTTTTGTTTAGTTCCCGGCGTAGGACAGGGCGGAATTGGTAATTTGGCCAATACTGGCTCACAGCGTAAGTATATGCAATTAGTAAACAATTATAAAATTTGTATTAATACGAATACATTGAAAATGAAATTCATGTTGTGTTGTTTAGTTCCCGGCGTAGGACAGGGCGGAATTGGTAATTTGGCCAATACTGGCTCACAGCGTAAGTATATGCAATTAGTTAACAATTATAAAATTTGTATTAATACGAATACATTGAAAATGAAATTCATGTTGTGTTGTTTAGTTCCCGGCGTAGGACAGGGCGGAATTGGTAATTTGCCCAATACTGGCTCACAGCGTAAGTTTAGAAACCTTTAGAAAACAAAAATGAAATAAAATTAATACCAGAATATTGGAAATAAAAAGTACACTATTTTGTTTAGTTTTAGGCGGACCACAGAACTCACTTGGAAGTTTAACAAATATAGTCCCTCTCAGTAAGTTATTAACAATTATATTATTTTTTGTGCTAAGTTCAGTTTATGAAGAATAAAAAGTAGTCCTATTTAAATAGCTTACTCAAATTTATTTCAAATTTGAACACAAACTTTTAAAGTATGACTATTAAAATTTCAGTTAATTAATAAAAATATGTTTTTAATACTATGAAATAAGAAAAAGACCAAATCATAATTTGGGACAAGAAACTACTAATATTGTTTTGTTAATATTGAAACATAAATTTTATTTTCAGATCTCACCCAAGGACCATTACCGATATCGAGTGTAATATTAGGTATGGTTTTAACAATAAAATTATAATTTTAACTAAAATGTACTTATTCAAACTCTTCTTCTTTAGTATGCATAGCTTTTTTATTATGAAACAATTTTATATATATTCAATGTTATATAAAAAAAATATTCCTAAATTGCTTGAGTTTCAATAATATTCAGTTGATTTAAAAATCATATTTTTTTAAAGTTTTCAGATACGAAGACTGCTTTATACTTAATTTCGTACATATTTTTATTATTACCATTACTCCTTAGGTGATGAAACTAACATAGAGAGGCCGTGTCAATCATTCGATATTTACTGTATCAGACGTTACTTCAAAAAGAACAGCAAATGTCAAGAAGTTTTAGGACCCGTTCCAGATCCGTACTATAGAGCCCAGAGTACACTGCAATTTCCAGTTATTAATGCCACATTCTCAGCCTTTGACGTCCTCTACTCAGGCCTCAACGGAAGGATAGTTGAATTCTAGTAAGTACAGCAAAAACTTCATATTTTCGTTCGTTACTTTTACGGAAACAACTGTTACGATAATGAATGTTTTTTTGAAATTAATAATGATAGTGGGTAACATTATTTGATGTTTTTTTAGCATCAATAGAGACACAGATAGATTGGTGATAGCTGTTGAGTTCCGGAATGTGACCTTTTATTCGAAAGATGTCTTCTTTAGGTTTTTCCGACGCGCCAAAGAACCGATTACTACATTCGACTACCTTTACCAAAACTACCGTAAGTTATATTGACTCGTATAAATTATTTTTGAAATACAACTGCTACTGATCTCTTTTGCTTATAATTTAAAGTTTAATTAGTAAGCATTACAATAAATTGAAATGTCACCTAAACAATTGATTTCAGAATCCTTCATCACTACCACTATAATACCAAAAATACGAAACCTCCAATTTGCAAGAAGTAAAACCAACACTTTTACTAACGACGCCGCGCCTTCTTTCAGTATAGGACCAAATGCTTTCAATTATCCAGGTATGGTATAACAAATTACGTTTATAGAATTAAACGTTAATAATTAAATTTTAAAAGTAATTCTCTATTGTATTATAACTTATGGGAAATTCAAAGTTATTGCCTATAAATTTTCGCTGATGAATAAGTTACAAAAAGGTTGTTTTAATTGTAGGTTTTATATCATATTTTTTTTATATTAAATTAAAACATTATACTATATTATCATCAACTATCATTTTATTTAATTCTCGAATTTTGAATTTAAGAAGAAAGTAATTAATATCCTAGGTTTAGTTAAGTTTGGTGAAGTAAAAAATTTTTTTTTTTTTTTTATAATAGCTGGTTTAACATAGTTACATGGTTTTTATAAAGTTTTGTTAACAAAGCTATATTATAGTCAAATTAGAGTAAATAACATTATATTTAGTTTGCTATTCGACTATTTCTAAATATTTCAGCCGGGTCCGATTTATTCATGTAACAAATTAATGTTTTATTATTTTTTTCATTTAAAAATCGATTTTATTTCTTTTTATCCATATAATCAACAGAGAAGTAACAATTCATTGTAATTATTGAATTATCAATTTCAGATCCAGCGGTACAGGGAGCCAGAGCGTCGATAATTCTCAAAGCATCTCAGTTAACACGGGAGGCACAGTTGACTGAGGGACCGTTTACTGCTGCAATCTTTATCCAAAATAACATATGTAATTTCCACCTAAAGGTTCTATAAACGAGTTGTAAAGAAAATATATTTACAATACAGACACTGTTTTATTTAACTTTGAACAGTGAACATATGTAGTTCTAGTGAATTCCAACAACATACTGTTATTTGTACAAACCTATTATAAATAAAAAAAACAAATGTACAATGATGATGTTTTCAGATGAAGAAATCTTCAAACTAAATAATTCCTGATTGATAATATAAATGGATTGGTTAAGGAAACAGGTTTATTATTTGCAGTTATAAATGTCATTTCCAATTACAAAAAACAGTAAATAAATATGACTAAATAGTTTTTGTCTTAAATTGGATTTTTTTTATTATTATTTAACGTAAATAAAAATATGTGAATTTGTATTTTATAAGTTCGTTGAAATAAAATTCTAAATTATTACAATGTTATGAACGTTAATATTGAAATTTTACACGAGGGTATGAAGCATGAAATTTTTTTTTTCACTAGAAAATACTTAAATCTTGAAAATGTTAAAAGAAATCTATTGGGCACAAATGAAAATAGGAAATTTTTTTAAACCAGCCTTTTTAATTTATTTTGTAAATGCTTACAATCTATTCATTATATTTAACACTAATTTAAATCACTTAAAATCATTTAATTATAATACTACCTCAATAATTTTTCATCCACTGTAATTTTTTTAATGTTTTTTTTTTAAATTCAAAACTCTACATTTAACGGGATTATTTTAAACATTATATTATTATATATTATCATCTTCGTAATAGCACAATATTTCCTTATGCCACCATTGTAGCAGTGCAATTTATTTAGAGAAAGATATGGCAACTAAAATATTTTAAAATGTCTGCTGTATAAAATCTACCGATTATAAAGAAAAAAGTGTATTAAATATTTTTTAAGAGTATTACATTCTTGGTTGAGACACAAAACACATACTGATTAATATTTTTAAAACACGATTCATAATTTTTTACTTATTATAAATTATTAATAGAGTTAATTTTTTTATTTTTTTTTATAACACTGGCTAAACTAAAACTTTTCTGAGTCTTTGTCTATGTATTTATCAATTGTTAGTTAGATTACTTTAAAAATTGTCCATAGTAAAATTTGTGAGCAATTTATTTTAAGAAATTTATACTTCAAGTAATTCTAAGTAAAATTTAACGAACATAGAAAATAAAGAATTGTTCGCTAAAGTCCAAATTAATGTTTATATATTTAGACTTTTTCTCTATATTATTCAATAGAATTAAATAAACTTTGAACATATGACATTACTAGGTACCAGCCCCGGCTTCTCACGGGCTCTTTACAAAAAATATAAAACAACCTGATTAAATTTGAGAATTCTTAAACTCATATTATGATAACTTTTAAATGGTACGGCCGATTTAAATGAATTTAAAATAAAATTACAGATACTAATGTAGACTTGAAATTTATGGAAATAGCTTTCCAGTAAACGCTTTAGGAATGCCAATTTTTAAAAGTTGTAAAATGGATATAGTATGTTATCTTTAAGATATAGACATATGCCACCGCGGACTCTTCTGTAGAGGTCTTTTATAAGATATACAATTTTACAATATATTATTTTGTTTTATCTCAAAGACTTGAGCGTTTTCGTTAAAAGCTTTCAGACGGCTCATATTCTCCCGACAACTTCAACAAATATCGATAATGTAGATACAAGTAAATACAAAAACTTAACAAATTATATACTAAAATCTTCCTCAAGATTCACGCTATCGAGTGGTGATAACTGCTTGATAATCGCTGCAGTGGTTTTTCCGTTAATCGCAAACAGACAGACTTTGTTTTATAATATGTATTGAGGCGAGGGACTTCGTTTTATAATATGTATTGATGATTGATTGATGATATAACTCGGCGTCTAACTAATGACATAAATCACAAGTTAGTTCGCAAATAGTATTAAAAAAAAAATTTATGCAAAACATTTCAAAGTGTAAATCGAGTCTGTTCTTATTCTGATTATGACAACATAAAAAGTAATTTAATGTCACAGTAGAAAAATATATCATGACGGTACGTTAAGTTGATGTATACTCTATGATTACTAAACAAAACAAATAGCTGTTAAAAACGGTATCAAATCTTAAAAAGGATGCTACGATAATAAAAAAATAATAATAGATCGCAATAATTATCGCAATTATAATGTCACGCAAAGTATAGTTAATATAAAATACTTGCACGCACAATAATTACTGTATTGTACAAAAATGTTTCTTGCCTGTACGGTTTTTTTGTTTCTTTCCTCCGGAGTGGAGAGCAATAAAGATCAGGTACCATTAGGTAAGGATTGATTTAACTATAGCATAGTTAATGTGTTCATAAGTACTGTTACTTACAATTGTTGTATTTCAGCGTCAGATATATTAGGTAAACCAGAAAATGTATATCATACCAGTAGCTGGCCATGTAAGTTACCAATATTATAAATTTAATTCAAATAAGATTTTTTTTTTAATTATAATAACTTAATTAATTACAGATCTCAAAAGAAGAGACTTCTTCACCGTGTCCACACCTGGTGTGTTTGCTCTACTATTGTATTTTAAGCTTCTAGTGAATCTTATTTTAAAAGGAATCTATGAGGAAACTTTTACAGACATAGTTTAGAATACAACAGTGTTTCCGAACAATTTCGAGTAAAAATGATATTCTAAGTTTGAGATAAAATGACGGATATAGAAATTTTATTTTTATATACGTACATTACAAACTTATGACTTTTGCTTATAATATTTATTTCATATTTCATATATTTTTATAGAAAAAAAAAAAAAAAACAAATTTAATTTTCAGACGATGAGGGCTACATCGAAAAACCTTGTAGGATTTACGACGTAAATTGTATAAGGCAATTTTTTGCGGAACACTCCCGTTGTAATATAACTTACGGGCCTGTCCCAGACCCGTTGTACGATCCCACATACACTCTCTATTTGCCAAGAATTAATGTAACCCTAACTTCATTAAAAGTGGAATACAGAGGGCTTAATGGAAAAATCGTAGAGTTTTAGTAAGTAATATCATAACTATATATTAATATATATCTATTACGTTCCTATCATTGTCTTCTACATAATATATTGCTTTCTTTTAGCATAAACCCCAAGACTGATAAATTGGTGCTTTCAGTCAATTTTGAGGGTCTCAGTTTTGGCTCAAACGACAATTACTTCCAATTTGCAAGAGTCGGAAGAGAACCTCTCGTTACGAATACATTCCTTAACGTATCTTACAGTACGTAATTATTGCATACCGATAATATTATACCGAAAATTATGTCGTCGGTTTTAGGAAGAAACAATTAAAATTAAATTTATAGTAGTAACAAATTAATTAATTCCATTACTAAATTTAGAATAAACTAAGTTAATATTCTACGTTATTTAAATAAAACCGAACATACGTATTCCAAGTTGTATCGCCTGTAGTTGTGACTTTTTTCGAAGCTGTTACATTACTAGAAAAGTACTGATTAGAATTGTAAATTGTTTTTATCGTAGCAATCGTGAGTTCAACAATCACCATACCTAATTTGAAAGATTTGCAACTTCAAAACAGTGAAGTTTTTTCCTTCTCGGACACACCGGATGTACCTATTTTCGATGTTGGACCCAAAGCTTTCGGTGGTGCGTATGACAGCTTAATAAATATTGAATTAAATTATTATTTTCAGTCAGTTCCGGATATAATATCATTGTAGGTTTTGAAAAGTTTTTAATACATAACAAATTTTTGTCTGTTTTTAATAGTAAATAATTTTATAAACTTTACTAACACATGATTCATTGAAACTCATAGACAGATTTTTTTATTTCTTTATTAACTAGCATAAATTTTTACCAACACCTGTCAACAATGAGGGGTTAATATAAAAATTATATATAAAAGAAATATTTCGTCACTTTTAAGGTAAACATCTTGCCTATTTACATGTTTTTAAAACCGTTATGTCGTAATATATCCACAATTTTTTTTTATTATAGTGTTGTTAATTTTTTATATTTCATATAGATTTTTACTAAAGCAGCTTTTTAATTTTCTAGATGTTCGACTTCTTCCAACAGCTGTTGAGTTCCTGGCAGACCTTCCATCTAATAGTATGGAAAAATTCCTCTTCATATCTCCTTTCTTCATAACGAGCTTTATACAATACAGTATTTGTAATTTCGGCGTAAAATCCAATGTATAAAAAAAAACTATTACAACATTCGAGTATATATTTTTTAAAAATTCTTTTATTCGTTACTTTATTATCCATGAAGAATAATACGCCTTTGGAAATTTCCGGCAAGAAATTTTCAGGTTCACATTTCCCTCTTGTAATTTTATTTATAATGTGATTATTAATATAAGTATAACACATTAACATATTTAATTAAATTGTATAGAATATTATTGTCATAAAAGTAAGTCTCTGTTGGTTTATAGATGACTACAATCCCGTGTTGGAATATCCTTTAAGTTAAACGAAACAGATTTTTATACAAATTCAATTCTCGAAGTCCACGTTTTGACTGAGTTAATTAATAAAATAATCCCTGTACTAAGGTAATTAGTTTACAAATATCTTTTGTGACAAATTAACTTAAACCGGAAATATGTAAATATAACCGGAAATATGTATCATCGAGGAAAGTATGTTGTTTTTCTCATTCATAATTAATGTGCTCTCAGCACGCAATAATTAATAAACAATTAAAGAAGCAAAATAAATTATAACCGTATTTTATTACAGGGTTGATTGCTATCAATTATTTTTATTATATTATCATCTTAAAATGAAATTTAACAGTAATTTAAATTTTTACCAAAATGGCATAGCACCTTTCTGTTAAAAATACTTTTCAAACTAAAAGCAAAAACGAGCTGTGAGAGAGAGTTAAAACAAATTAATCCTAATTTTATTAAAAGTATAACGAATCAAATAAGTTAAATTCATTACGATTCAACAAAAAAATGTCAATGAAATAAGTAACTGGTAAGTAATAATGAGATATTTGTTACTTCGATGAATTCAAACATAATTAGTAGGTGTTTTAGTCTCAGATATGTTTCTTATAATCACAAACAGGTTACGGGCAATTACCAGAACAATAAACTCCGTTAAAATAGCTAAACATTATTATTTCAATTACATAAACACGAAACAATAACATATTATACGAATTATTTTCACTAGCCACAGGTTCAAGAAAAACTATGAAACCTACTTTCATGTCATCATCATCATCATCATCAGCCTATAGGAGCACACTGCTGAGCAAAGGCCTCTTCTCACATAGAGAAGGTGAGAGCATTAATCACCACGCTTGCTCAAGACGGGTTGGCGATTTCAATCTTATAATTTCAAATTATAAGACCAGGTTTCCTCGCGATGTTTTCCTTCACCGTCCGTCAGTGGTGTCTAAATACTCTTAAAAAGTACATATGATTCGGAAAAGATCACATTGGTACTTGCCAGGTTTCGAATTAAAACTTATAACCTCTACCTAATACTACATGATTGCCCCGGTGTTAGGATAGCAATGCCGTTCTATTTCTTGTGTGGTATCGGGAATCTTTTAGTTCATTCACTATGAGTTTATTTCGCGGAACCAGCAATCACTCTAGATGGTATTGAGACCATACAGCGTTGTTGCCTCGACGATGTTCGTTTAATTTGACTGAAAGGTTTATGCAAAAAAAAATGTTATCGTTTTTTTATAGTCAACGTGTAAATAAACATTTAAAATCTGTATCAAGTGAAAATTGTTAATAAAAACTCTTCGTCGATTAATCTTCTTGTTTCGTCCGGTAGCTTGTTTACCGTTTTTAATTTACCGTATAATTACTCGGCTTATTAACAACGACTTTAAAAAAATATTTCTTGTTTCTTTACACAAACATATTATATTTTTACGTTATCAATTTTCGCAATTACAAAAAATATATAACTAACAGAGTATGAGACGTTAACCTCTGCCTTTCATGGATTCATCGTGCGGGTGCCGGGTCCATCACGTAGCAGGGAGAGGAGCTTCAACAGTTCCTGGGACTTGCGACCCAGGTGTAATTTTAAGGGGCCTCTATCTAACACGCGTTAAACGCTAACCTAGACTGCCTAAGCTCCTCTCTCTACCTAACCAAATTTGAAACGAACCTGCTAGGGCTGCCTTCGACGCGCGTTCCAAGAATGAACTGATGTAATTTCTTGACAGGCCTAAGTCTTGTAGCAGGTTGTAGAGAGATTTAGCTGTTATACTTCTCGCTACTACTTCTACCACGTATAAATTTACAACGAACCTATTGTTAGTGAGTTCGTTAGAGAACTCGTAATACTTGTTGACCTTGATGGCATGGTCTGTGGGGATATTAGTTCCCAAGGAACCGTGAGTTCTATTATCACAATGCGCTTTAAAATTCGCGAACATAAAAATATGTATGTTATTTCTAATATGATTTATAAAACCAGAAAGATAACTCTTTATTTCCTATTTTTTATTAAAAATATTTAATAATTTCCAGAATGGAATTTAAATTGTTTCATATAAATAATTTTTTTCTCATTTTATTTCTCAAAGTCTTCGCTAACTTACTTTTTGTCTGAATATTTTTTAAATATTATAGTCTCTTAAAGATTTCTTTATTGACCGTAAGCTTTAAACGACATTTTTATTTATAACTTGATTAAAAATTATTTACCAATTTCATCCCCAAATATATATAATCTGTGCAAGAACGTGTGTTATTTCCGTCGATGTTATTCAAATTTTATTGCTCATATTTTTTCAGTATTTTTTTTTAATCAATTACTTAAATTGCATTTATATTATTAGAACCGCGTTTATCAACTATCAGATTTCTATGGTATTTTAAAACGAAATAACTTGTAGAAAATATATAATTTTTTATTTCTTATTATTTTTATACTTTAGAATAATCCATTAGTTTTATTTTTTGAGTTCGAAATAGAAACATAAGTCCGATTTAAAATAGGAAAAACCACCCATTTGATTCAATTCTAAATTTTAAATGTTTTCCAAAAAATTGGTTTTATTTTATTTGTGGTATCGTATATTACATGAGCTGACGATACACAATAATGTAAGCAGCACCGTCGCTGAAGGTGTAACGTGTGCCTTAGTGGTTACTGGGGTTCAGAAAGGAAAGGAAAAAGGAAAAATAAATAATATTTTTAATTAAGCAAATCGCTCTTCAAAATTTTTTTTATGTGTTCAAGTAAAGAGATTACAGATACGCAGTAATATTTTAAATTAGTCATTAACATTAATGGATATATCTTTAGGTGAACTACAAAATTTTATTTTTGTTAATTCTTGGCAAAAATCCGGCTTTCTGGTCGTTTCCGTTAATATACGCAAAAAGTGTTTATCCAGAGCTAATCTTAGTTGAGTGAATCAAGTGTGGCAAAAAACTTATTTCTCGAGATACGTGAAGATTGTTGGCTTAGACCTTCTATAGTAGTTGTTATAGATTGCAGTAGTATAAAAAATTTACTAACAACAATATATTATCATAATGAAGTAATTGATTTTTGTCACGAACATATTTTTTTTGTTACCGCAAGAATAAAGCGACTTTCTAATTTACTGAAATAGTAAGATAATGTTAACATCAAACAATATGTAAAGAGATATTTTAAGTTTATGAAAGTGAGATAACAGAACAGATCTTATATATAATTGGGTATTAATAATAATAATTAAGTTCGTATTAATATTGTTCTTTGCTTTAGTCTTTATGTTTCCGACTCCGAACAGTTGTCCGTGAACACTAATACATCAGGCAAATTTTTATTGAGCAAACAAACTATAATTGTTTAATTTTAACCTAATTTAAAATATTTATAAAAAAATATATATTATTATTTTCAATTAGAACAGTAAAAAAGTAAAAGTAATTAATTGATTCTTTACTTTAAAGGGAATCGAACACCAAAGTACTTATAGGTATATACATACATAACCTATTTATACATACATTATGTGCGTCAACTGTCATAACTTTAAAACTAAACTTATTCGTTTCTGCATATTATTTAGTATTACATTGAAGTATCTAAATAAAGTGTCAAATATTTCGTTATACTCGCTCGCTTTCACCTAGTTCAGGATCGTTTTTCAACGTAAATAAAATGCAATATTTCTTCGTAAATTTATTTTAACATTGACGTCACTAAAGCGAAATTACTCGGACTCAATAAATTATTATTTTTAACGTTATTACAATTAAGGTTATATTGAAAATGAAATTTTGCTAAAAAAATTTATTCTACAGACATTTTTGTTATCTATTCCAAAATATTATTGTACTTTTATCAATGATATTAATTACATAAAAAGTGACATGCATAGAGAAACATTTTTCTCAAAAAAAAAATCATTTTAATATGATATACAGATTTTTATACGATTAATATTTATATTAAATACAATAAAATAATTCAATAAAAACATTGTAAAGTAATAGTTTTCTATTTAACAAATAATTTTAAGTATAACATAGAATTTAATCACTCAATATACACGTACGTAATTGTTTGTAAATTTTAAGATATTAAAAACTACATGGAAGCTGCAATGATTATATCATTTTGTACTAATTGTCTTCACGCAACATCACTATTGTTAAATGATCATAAAAGCTTTATCTGGCCTGGATTTTTATTTCATAATCGTACTAAATTATCATATATTATTTCAAAGGTTATCATCAGTTCATTTACGATCTCGCGCCCGCACTGTTTATCTTGTTTACATGTTTAAAATAACTCGATCAACTAAATTTATGTAATATGAATTAATTACTTACTTGATGATTTTTAAATATTAGTAAGAAATTTTACGAGACTAGAAATTTTAATAAAATTTCGATTAATATTATCCAAACTTAAAATTTAAGTATATAATAGCATTATAAATATATTTAATTTCTTATTAATCAACTTACCCTTAAAAACCTCTTTACGCGTCTCTGTCTAACACATGATAATTGATTCACCGAATAATTAAATATCACTTTGCTTAAATATATTTTATACGAAAAACTTTTCGATATACTTTCGGAGGGACAGAAATCTCTCCCAAGACACGTCCTCTCTCGCGAGAACTCGCGGTCAACTGAATGAATTTCACGAAAGCCTGTCTCTGCTTTTACGAAATGAACTGGCTATTATTATAATTGAAAGACCTAAGTCACAATACTTATAGAACAGCAACAATAAACTTTCTAAAAGGCTCTATAAGATCGATTTCAGCTTGAATGGAAAGTTGTTTTCGAAGTCCTCAACTGTTTGTTTGGGAGGGACGCAGAGGCGGGAATGAATGTGTCGAAAAAAAATAAGCCAACCACGTCTCACTGAGTTAGGGCTCCATGGGCGGGTTTACTGTGAGTATCTTTAATTAAAATAGAAACTTTGGCTGCAGCATCAAAAACTAACCAGGATGTTGAAAGAAATACAAAAAAAAAATGCTTCGAGTATGGAGTTTGATGGAGGAGACTTTGTTCTAGTAAACATATTACACAAATTCAGGCGCAGTTCTGATACTAAAAAGGCTGCGGAACTTTAATTAATTATAGAGTTTAAAAAAGCCTTGCAATAACTTCTTTCTTTCTTTATTACACAGCAACCTCATAACTGAGATTTTCTTTAATTCTATATACCTCAAATGAAAGTAATATTAATAATAATAAGTAAGCAATTTTCTCGTTTATTTTTTTGAGTCGTATTTTGAAATAATGCATTACGAAACATTGTTTTTTTTTTTTGTTTAAAAGTGTTATTAATTTTTTTTTACCGTTGGTTATTCACCAATGCAAGGTTACTGAGATTTATATAAGAACCTAAAAAAAAAAATATTTACTAAAATTTTCTTATATGTATTTAATTCTTAACTATGAATTGAATATTAAAAAAATGGATGTCAAATATATACAAAATTATAGTTAAATTTTAGAATACGAGATTTCAAGTGTTATCTCTTTCAAACTAAGGCGTGGCTTGCAGCACGCATGCGTCACAGAATCTTAAGAATAAGATTCCAGCATCTCGCAAGAATATTAACTATTCAATATTCCATTATATATTTTAAAACCTTAATTATATCTTACATTCAACTTATATTTTGAAAGGTCAGACGCGTTTTAAAAAGGTAAAGATTTCGTTCAGATAGTATAGAGAATATTTTTTATGAAGAAAACATACTAATCTTATGTTATTATTATAAGTCACTATTTACTAAACAGAGGTTTTTTTTAAATTGTCTACATAAAGAGGTGAATATCATCAGGAAAATTTTTAATTATTAAATTTGAGAAAATGTATCTCAAAGATTGTTACTATGAAGATTGTTGTTACTTTAGCTTTTGCGTTTAATTCTGATACATTTTATTAAAATATATTTTTGTTATACCGCATATTGAAAAAACAATGCTTAGTAACTTTCCAAATGTAGTAAAAATAATTAAATTAATTTAAGGAAATCTCTCTAAAGTACTAAAGTTCTTATTCCTCCTTAAAATTACTAATTGATGTAAACAAACTATAAATGCAATAGTGTACTCGACATTACAGAACAATGTCCAAATAAAATGATCGTATCAAAATTCTCATTGCAGTTCCAGTACAGCGGCACGTCTGTTCATCACGAAGTACAGTCACGGACTGTCGCCTCATTGAACGAGTCGCCTTGCGAGGTGGCGCTGTCAATTACGCTCAGATATTTTGGCGCCCAACGTGGGACCAACTGCAAGTTTATAGAAATGCACGGAAATTTTCTTTTATAACTTACATTTAATATAGCGATTTTTATAGTATTATAATAGTTCTGCACTAGAATACTTTGTATTAAAATTCAAGTATCAGTCACTGGTAATGATATATATAACAAATGGAATATCAAATGTATAGCTCTCTAGGGATTGGCGGTTTCAGTGCGATTAAAGCTGCGAGCCGTTTGATGTATTCATCCTCGAGGAAGCTGTGGAAAGAGATAAAAGTATCGTAAAGCTGGTCCGGGATTTGGAACCATTAAGTGAAAAGTTAAGTTATACTTGGCTAACGTGATTTTTCAAACCAATAAGAATCGTGCTCACTAATTGTTCAGTATTTCACACATATGAAACTAGTAACATTAGATGATTTTCCTCGTACTAATTTATTAGTGGTACTATATGTCACTTTATGTCAATGGCTCTCGATGTAATTATTGTAAAACTCTGATACATTTTAATGAATCTTTCCAAGCACTGATTTTTTTTATCATGCACGCTGCCTGTATAAACAAATAACATGTAAAAATATCAACAAGTCGTAAATAACAGTTAAATTTAATATAAATCACAAATACAGATAATTTTTATAAATGGTAAATAACAACTGAAGGTAGTTTTAAATAAAATGAGGTAATTCCAGCGGTGGGTCCAAGTTTGTAGCTAATTGAATAGAAGAAACTTGTTGGAAGGTGGATCGCGTCGTCCGGGAACTTTGAAAAATTCCTTACTAGTTTTGTTTCACTGTAACTTAATAAAAACTGGGAAAGAACTGGAAGTTTAGGAAATAAGTTTGCAGACGTCGCAGTTTAATCAGATAGAAAGCTTATTACATTTTGCACAATAAAAATATTATTTAATTGTAATTATTTAAGTGTAATTTATGGGACTCCATCTAGATCTTACATTGATAACATTTTTTTTATTTTTTCACGAGATTATAGAATAAGCAGTGAACTAAACAATAATCAAACGAACATATGATAGTCTCAAATGACAATATTGAAAAATTTTCAAAACCACTTCGTATCACTCATCAATATATCATTTCTTATTTCTTCTCTGTAACTGAAACAACACAATAAAAATATTACACGTTCTGAATTAACTTCATTAAACTATCAATTAAAAACAAGAAAACATAACTTATAATAAAAATCTTTATTTGCATATGATTTTAATTTTAACACGCCTTAATCAAAATAAGCGTGCAAAAATCTTAAACACACAGCAAACAGACTTCCAAATATTCACCAAATAACAAGGGAATGGATCATTAAGTCTAGGTTTATGTGTCAAGTGTTGCAAAAACTAACTTTAAAAACATCACGTCAAGGCTGAAAATGCTTTATTTCGTAAAGGCAAATACTTTTTTTATTCAATTTGATAAAGTCGCCGCATTAGCGTCGCTTTGGTTTAATCCGCTTAAATGCAAACAAACAAGTCTGAACTTTTACAAACAGATAAACACTTTTATGTACATATTTTTTGAAACATTTTCCTTTTTATTTGATTTTCTTAGAATGGAAAATGTTATATTTTGTGTTTTAGAATTATTAAAAATTTTAATTAGAATTCAAAGCTCATATATTTATTAAGATATAATTGCTGTCAGTTTACAAAAAAAAAAAATACCAATCGACTTACAAATTCTTAATTTAAATCAGTTAGTGGATTGAGCGTGAAGCCGGCGGACGTGCCGCGACAACCATTTATTCCGTTACCACTTTGTTCTAAATGCTAAATATATATATGAAAACGAGATATGCTGTTTGCATAATTCCTATCTGTGCCGAATGTTGAGTAGCTCTGATTTTCATTTAATTATCATGTAAATTGTAATTTATATGACAAATTATTCAAAACAAACTTTATAATTGAAATATGATGTTAATAGCAGATACATTTTGAAAACTAAATAGTATTAATAAGAACGTTAATATATTATAATAGTATTAATAAAATTACTACTGAATAAGTATCTGAAAATCTTAAATAAAATAAAACAATATACAAAAAAAAAAAACAATTCCCAAACACAAAGAACATTTTAAAACAACGAATAACAAAACATTATCCATATAACGAAGCATAAAATGTTTGAAGCGCTCGTTAACGAGATATGTTTATACAATTTGCATTGAAGATATACAGCGCTATTCTTAACAGATGCACCATTATAATTTGGCCTCCGACTCTTCCGTGTGTTCCAATAAATCCTTACAACCCAGCAACATCAGGAGAGTGTATAGGTCTTGTATGAATGGTAACATTATAAATAATGATACCTAAAGCCACAACCATCCGTCATGTCGCTAAACGTTCTCTCATTGCGTTACGGTCAATGTATTACGAAAATTTTACTTCTTGAAATATTCCTATTGCTTATCGACTTGAAACCAACGATAGAATTATAAATTACATTAAATTTGCATGAAAAAAGTCATTATTATAATAATAATATTGTAAGTTTCTGGTAGGTCATAGACCAAGCTTATCTTTAACTATTTTTACATACTCTTAGTCTATTCCTAGGAATATTTGTACCTTAAATTTTAATACAAATGTACCATTAATCTCTTTGTTCTGAAAGTTCATTCAATCGCATCCAATTGTCGAGGTCGGAACTATAAATAACATTTCTAGACGTCGTATCCCAACACTTGATCTGTCTGTGTTTATTTTATCCAACATATCATTGGATACAAATGAGTTAGGTATCATTGTCGATCTCAACAAAAGTGGTAATGCATTTTAAGCTAACGTGTTTTGGACTATCTGCTGGGAATTGAATTGGTTTTTTTTATTTATTTAAATTAAATAAATATGCAGAAACAATACAAATACATACAAATAAATTGAGATTACTAAAAGTTCAAGCTATAGAAATGTATAGACTCAAATAACTAATTAATTCGTCGTAAGCAAAAAAAATTGTACTAACGAATGTGATTTATGAATTCAAATGAAATAAGATACAGCCAGGATTTCTATGGAAAAACAGATAACATGAGGAATGGATAAGTTAAATAGATACGACATACATACACACACACATATAACTTCCTTACACACACCTGTATAGGAACATATATTATGTTATGTCAGTCTGAGAAGATAAATGGTCTGTCAATTAATCCTAAATGTCTGACAATAAAATTTATAACCAATTTTAAACTTTGTATTAACTATGAATTATGGTCTAATATTGTCTGTTCGGTTATACATGATATAAATTGATTTAAATCATGATTCATAATGATCTCATGTAGAACATAGTATCCGGTCCGATTGTAATCCGAACTCTATTTGATCAAGTCCGGCGCCCTCTGAACTTCTGTCACATGTCACGCGAGTTCTGGCGATTTGTATTAAACCGAATCCAACTCATAAACCTTGAAATATATAGACAGGACGTTTATATCATAAAATATTTCTTACTTTCATACATTTTTCTAATTATTTAAGAACTCCTGAGAATTTAAAAATACAAATAATATGTGCAAATATAAGCAGGACTCGAAATTAAACACTCTCTATATTAAATCTCAGTTAGTTTTTATAATAAATCGTCTCAATTTCAAGCGCGGCGTAATTAAATATCACAGATATAAAATACATGGCAATCACTAATAATTTATTTCTCAAATAAATGTCTTTCTTAGTTGATTTGAGTTTGTCTGTGTAAGTCTTTCAGACCTGTCTTAATAAACCATGTGCCACTTACCTTTGAATGCTTGCCTCGACTATCTTTGCGGACCAAAGATAAGATAAATATAACGCCACCTTCCCTATCGGGGGTGTTAACTCCAAAACGTGTCTGTTGACGAATGAGTACGATAACTTATTTTTTTAACTTGGTTAGTGTGTTTAAAATTATTAAGTATGAGAAATTATTTTATTATAAAGAAAAAACAGAAAACCAATATTACAACAGCAATTTTTAATATGATTAGAAATTATATTTGCTGTTATAACAAAATCCTCCTCCTTTTTAGTAATATGTACCATTGGTTCTTTTTCCATTACTCTATAAATTTACATGATTATTGATTATTAATATCCTTCAATTGAATTCGGTCACCTCTATTACATAAACGCTCTGTATTAAAGTAACACGTTTTGGCAAACATTTCGATGAGTTCTACAGAACTTTGTATAGAGCACTACAAGATGATATATATTGAGAACTAGAAGACAGTCAGTCGGGGGATAGACGTTAAACACGCTTTATTGTATATAGATATCATTTAAGCTCCTTAACACACTGGGAGCGAACGCCCAACTGAACCGCAGCGTTTGGTATGAAAGAAGAAATGTACTAAAGAAAAAAAAATTGTTTATAATGTTTTAATTTAAATATTTGAAAAGAGAATAAGTAGGTGTTATCGAGACTGACTTTTTAATTAAAAAAAAATTATAGCCAAAAAAAAAGCTATCATTTTATTCGTTTCGATGTTCATCGCTGCGTTTTTGTAATTATATCTCAAAAAAAAAAATCCATCAGACATTTTTTTTTGGGTTTAATAAATCTAATACGTACATAACATTCAAATATGGAATCTGTAAACCAAAACTATTCTGACACTAGCTGTCATAACTAAAACAATTATGTGAACAGCGAGACAGGTATCGGTACACTTGAAATGCATAATAGCTACAATTTAATATTCAAATCTCCTTTGAGACAAAGGTATGCAGTTCGAGTGGTTCTGAAGGGGTTAAACTGAGTGTATCTAACGGTAAACATTATTGTGCAGAGCGAATTTTTTTTTATTTCAATATTTCGTTTACAATAGAAATATAACTCCCACTAAATGTGACATGAGATTTTTTAAGAATAACCCATTTCAATTACATGCTATGAAATACATAAATTTAATTTTAATACGTTAAAAGTTAAGTCTATAGTACGTAGAGAAAATAGAATAGAAAAAAAATCACCTAAAATTACTCAAAATCTTAAAATTTCTCGACCAGATTAAGGACATTATAGCTTGATTAACGAATTTGCTGGGATGCAATACGGGATCTAACCTAATCAAAAGGATAAGCAACTATTTTGTAATTTCAGATTATTTCTGTTTTATAAATTTTCTCCTCAAATACAAATATTATAAGGCAAAATTTTTCTTTTCTTTAGAAGCGTATGTCATTTTAATTGATGTAACAAATAACAAAAACAATAATTCCACTTTTAAATATAATTTGTTATTCAGAGTAATTAATGAATGTTAAAATTACCAACGTAAATAATTCCCGCCAATAATTATGTTGTTGGAAATTAACCGCAAATATAATTTGTTGTCTAACAAACATCGATTGTCTTTCAAGTATTATTAATTATTTGTACCAATCACTGATAATTTTCCATCTAATGAAACAATTTTATTGAGGTTTACTTTGATTGACTGTTAGGAAGCATCGACAAGATTTTTGGGATTTCTTCATCACCAAAGAATAAACAGCAGACGGGGCTGAAACAAACAATAGTATTTGTAGTGCAAAGAATATCAAGTAAACATAGGCGAAGATTAAATTATTGAGATATATTTTATACATTAAGAAAATAAGTCTTTTAATAGATTGAATCATAGCTATGGTATGTTAATCAGAATTGTATTTTTTGAACAAAATATAATAAACTGTAAGCGATAAAACAACTTCTCTTTATTACTCCAATAGTCTAGATATTTTTAAGAATTTAAATTAGTAAATATTCTCCAAAAAACACAAAAACTCTTATAGTATTGCATATTTCATTTCATTTTTGTATGAACATATTTTCTTTGTTATCTGTTAAAAAAAAATAATTAGGAATTATTATATAGTCCAATACTAAATTATTTTCAAAATCATTTATATACATAAAGAAAGGAAAATAAATAAAGATAAAGAAAAACACAGCCTTTTCGTAACATTCTTTTTATAAACATGTATGTTTAATTTTAATAAATTAGTTGTCAAGTAGTAATGTGAGTTGTAAGAGTTTCGTTTTAAATTACAAACGCATAATATTTTGATGACTTGATTATATTAAGCAATACTAAGTCCTCTAGATCAGCTCTTAAATCGATAACTATTTACTCCGTTACCCCTCTTTATAATAATCTTTGTAAGAAAGCCCTGGAGCCAAGCAATTACAGAGCATCGGAAGAGTAAGCCGTACTTATATATGTTTTTTGCTTATTTCAACTCCTTTTGTTCTACGGAACCCGAGTAGGGGCATCTCAATTACTAATTGGTCCTTCAAACCAGAAAGTGTTTTATCTAAAACAGACTCGAGATAACGATATAAATATAACTAAGTTTTTGTTAACTACATTTAAAGTTTGTGATATTTTTACTCTATGACTTTTGATTGAATTCGAATTTTATACTCTGTACGAATCTTGAATAACTAATATTGTTGTAATAAATATTATAAAGGTATTAAAATAGTAAATGTATACTGAAAAATACGTCGACACTTACAGTAATCAAATCTGACAGCTCTGAAATATTTGTTTAAAGTATAATAAATAAGGTTTTCAATATATGAAGGCTTACGTTGTACTCAAATAAACGCATTTATTAATTGATTACCAATATCAAATTTTATTTTACCAATACTGTTAGAGATACCTAAGTATCGATCCAGAACTGGTGGATAAATGCAGGGGAGGCTTTTAGACTACATCCTGTGGGGAGTGCATCCCGTGACGTAACTTCCGGGATGCGGAAGGTTTCGCCTCTTACCCCGACATCATTTCATTTATAGCGATATCACTCCTTTGTTTCTACGATAATTTTATTTTATTATTTATTAGGATTTTTTTTTCAAATTTTTTTATATGGAATTACATTTGTCCTAAAGTTAAACTAGTGAATCAATTAGTTTTATCATAATTGGCTTTGTCAAAAAGAAAAAAGAAAAGTAGGAAAAATAGATTAATACACTTAAAACTATGTAAAAGTACCCCTTATTTTATATTCTTTTAAAACATTATATGATGGCCTTAAGCACAAATAAAGGCTATACATTGAACCCCAAAGGCGTGTTATCTGTTACCAAATGATAATGATCTTGTAAACGAGGTGTTTCGCACGCGAACACTGCATTTAACGCAATCCTGCATTTATGTGCAATTTACAGTATACATTGCTATTTACATAAATATCTATGTAGATGAAACTATAATAATTCACAACAAAGAATTGAAAACTAAAACTTGTAATTTATTTCAATTAAATTAGATTTGATTTAATCTATTTAGTCACACATACTTTTGTAAGTAATAGAATTTTCTAGAAAAATATAGAAGTTAAGCCAAGTTAAGTAAAGAAAGAGCAAGAATATTACAGTTTTATCTATATATTATATAATTAGAGATATTATTAGTATAAACCATTGTTATTTCATTCCATATCAGACGTCATGCATGCTTCTCGGTTTCTTGATGTCGTTGTATTTTGTTTTATATAAAAAATTCAGCGATGACGAATAGTTGCGTCCGTCGGGCACGAGGGCGGCATCAATCCTGAGACCTCGAGAATTTGTAAGAGTTTCGTATGAAAGTCACGTTATTTAGACAACCAAGTAGATCTCAGACAAGACTGTCTTAATACGTTGGTATAAAATAATATAATTTGATACTGATACTTAATGACTTTGTGTAATAGACTTATCACACAAATAGGGTTACAAATTAATTTAGTTAGGGTTGTAAATTTCTGTCAAGTATGTTATCATCATCATCGGAGTCCACTGAGCAAAGCCTCTTCTCACATGGAGAAGGTTGGAGCATTAATCACCTCGCTTCCTCAAGGCGGACTGGCGAATTATGTGATAAATAGAATAATTTACAGGAGAACCCTATTTCCAAATGGCGGAGCCTCTTAACTTATGAATAGGTACAAGAAAATAGTAATACACACATGCCTTTCTATAATTGTATGTGATAATACTGAAGTTTTTGTGTGACAACTATACCTTCCATGTTATTTGGAGTAATTTTATATTTTAAATGTAATCAGACGATAAATAAAAATATAATTAAACAAGTTACAAAATAATACATTGTCTTAAAGGTCCCTGTGTCGTCAAATCAAATAAATTACGTCAGTCTGATGTCTGCGCTTTATCACGGTAATACTTTTTCATTTTGCGAATGTTTTTCACTGGGCGAGGACATTTTTTTCTCGGAATACCAGAATATATTGCCCCGTTTAAGATTTATTTACAAAGGTAAATTTAAAAACCTGTTATTTCATGGAGTGAGGTAATTTTTGACATCTGCTTTACGAGTGTTCACAAAAAGTAGATTTTCTTTTGGACAACAAAAAAATTTATAGAAATATCAGTTATTACAAAAATATGTATGTCTAAACTGTTAATAAACTTAAACAGTACCTTAACAATAGCAGTTATTACTTTAATATTTCTTCTTAAGAATAATCCTCATGACATATATCTACTAGTAAATTCAGTGGTTAAGTTACATGAGTCACCACAATTAAACCGAATTAATAATATAAAATTTTTCAATACATATATATTAAATAGAAAATTTAATTTGACGACTCAAAATCGTTAATTATTTTCGATATCGTAAACACTAATCGTGTGACAAGTACTAGTAATTTTCATTCATAAATCATTGGTCCGAACACACCTGAATGATTGACGTGTACTCTGGATATCACATAGAAAATGATAGCACGTAATTATTCACATCGCTTTTAAAAAAGAACAAAGTCACCAACAGTGACTATAAATATAAATAAAATGATTAATTTGGTATTAACATATATGAATATCATTACCATAACAACAGAACGATGTAATGAAAGCTATGCTCGTCCGTGCAACGCTCGCGGTTTGATTGATTTGCTAAATTTGTATAAATCTCACGCGTCGTTGGCTAGCGCAACACATACTTGGGTTTCAGATGGCATTGGAATATATTACATTAATATTAAAATATATAATATCAATCTGTAATATTAATACAGTGTACAATACCGAAAATGATATTTATACGATGATTGCAAAACCTCTGATACATCCATATATGAATCCAGCTTACAGAATGATAATTTCAAAAAAATTGTACTTAAGTACCATAAAAGTATAAACAAGAGTAGCCACTGTAAGCATTTAACTCTATATAAACTCGATCAACGATCTGTTACAGATTCATTTGTCAGATAGAGTTGTTCAGACTAAGTGTTAATCTTCGTCATGCTCCAGGAAACCTCATCAATGTACATTAATATAAATATATACACCACACAAGCTTCCTTATTAGAAATTTAAGAGCTATTTTCTTTTATTTAAAGAGAATTGTAATAATTTTCTTATTCATACTACACGGAAAACTCTCCCTTCAAAAACCCTCAACCCGTAACTTTAATACAACAAAACCCCTACACAATTTAAGTGTTTGAAATTAATGATAAATTTAATAGTGTTACTAAAAAGTCTACTAATAAAGATGTTAAGTAAAAAGCCTTTATAATTTTAAAGTTATATGGTAAAATTAAAGTATATTTCTCATAGTACCTTGGCGATTAAATTTTTTTTTTTTAACAAAACCATTAATGTAATTCAATTTTCATTTAAATTAGTCTTAACAAGAGCTCTATGTCAGGAAATGATAATCGATATATTATACTGTGATTTTTAATGATCTGTTCTATATCTTTTGTCAAATTAATTATGTAATAAAATAAATAAATAAATGTAATATATATATATATATATATATATATATATATATTCCATTCATCCTATATATATATATAGGATGAATATAATATTACGACTATTTCAATACCAATTTTAAGAAAAATTCTATATTTGAATTAAAAATTACATAACAATTATAATTCCCTATTAGTCTATGTAATTCCTAATATCAAGTGAAAGGATTCACTAGTTCCAAGCAAATAGCAACTAATCGCTTTGCCAGTCTCTTCGCAACGAGAGCATTTCAAAATGGCCGACATTCTAACTAATCCGTCATCGAACGTTCTAGATATTATATGGCTAAACCATAAAAGGAAATTTAATATTCATCGTTAATATACGAATTTATTATTTGTAATGAAATTATTAAAATGACACGAAAAGCTTCTATCATTTTGTCTTCAAACAGTTTTATATTGTAATTTTTATTAAAGATAACAAACAGGCTATAAGATTTTCTTGGAGTAAAATATTGGAAATGTAACCGCTAAACCCAGAGCAATTACTGATCCGCTAACAAGACTTCGTCCTCGTTAGCAAGAGTTTACTCTATTTCACGAGAAAAATACTCACCTGGAACTAACTTGTATTGCATGCTCGTTTATGGGATATCTTCATGCATTACGAAGTTTTGAAGTGAATTTTATATTGAAATAAAGTGAATATTTCGCTCAGTTTGAATTCTATTACGTATAGACAGAATTATAATGTAGTTTTACAGGAATAAAAATTATACTTTAAAACAATATTACATAATATTTTAAGAGCTTGGTTGTTTTGTTTTTATGAGTAATACAAAAAACTAGTTTTTGTGTACTAAAACAAAAGACCTTTAAATTCATATATTCGCTATGCATCCCTTTGTTCGTGTATATAAATTAATGAAATTATTATCCAAGCCCCCAAAATGTATATAAACTGAAAGCAATTTATGTAAGTAACAAAATTATACGCGAGTAAGTCTGAAGTAGTTAGCGCTTGGACGCCGCCAAGTAAGTTACTTACTCATGCCGTTCTTGTCAACTGTACTACCCATTAGAGGCTCCGCCGCCCCTTTATATAGATTCTAACTTCATGTACCCACAACATTTTATGGTACTACGGAAATAAATCAATGTTGTTTATTTTAAACGTATTAATCCCTCTCACAATTTTAACCTTCAAAACCTACGCCCACATTAATTTAAACAATGCAAAGTTTCATACTAATAAAATAAATAAGATTAAATGTCGTGATTTTCTTACTTAACACTCAAAATGCAGAACTGATTTGTATAAAAATTTCTTTAAATTTGCGGTCAAATGACAATGTTAAAAAAACGAGTAGAATAAACAATAAAAAATATCTCATAGTAGTTGTTTTTCATGATTCCCGCAGCTCGCATGTAGTTGACAACCATGACACCACTCTCATGACATCCGCCGTATAATGCTGGTAGTAGCAAAAAATATTATCTTAAAACTATACCTTACTCGTGGCTTTCCTTGCATTCAATTTGTGTTATGTTGCCATTTAATTTCAAGAATTATATACACACAATCACATAGAGGCTGTGTAGCGCGACTTTGTATTAATTTTTCCGATACATTATTTTCCATTTGATAGTATGCTTTTAGATTGATAGCTGGACATTGCCTCGTATTAGTTGTAGTTAGTATTGTATGTATTTCGTTTATCTTTTGGTCTCCTCAATAGAGTCTACTTTTTACTGCTTTGACAGTTTTGCTACGTAACGCTTAAAGTTAGCATGTGAAAAAGAAAACTAGCCTACAGTTATATAAATAGATGTCACGTGGGTCACTAGTCCAAGAAAATATATATATGAGTGAATATTATTTTAATTACAAAATCAATTATTAAGAGTAATTAAAATTAAATGTCACCTGCATAGCCACCAGCGCAAGTGCAGTCACAACAATGACTGTCGGTGAGGGTGAAAATTAAAACATTATCGATCGAGCCGTTGCAGGGATCGAAACTCCTCGGAATTAAGGATTTGTTACAAATGGCGTCAGCCGCGTTGTACTAATTATAATATACTATAATCGTTAGAATATTTTTTTTACACTGATTATAATTAATTATAATACTGAACCATAGTAATTTTGTAATGGCAACATTTAAGTATCACCTTGTATTTGAAAACTATAAATACTGGCTTCAGCCATTTTGTAGGACAGTACTGGAAGTAAAGCTGAAAATTGAAAACAAATCTGAAAGTGTACCTCGAACAGATTCGACAAACCGTTTGCAAAGTTACCTTCAATAGACTGAGACCCTAACGATAATAAAAAAGAAAGGCATTGGTGATGTCAGTTAAGATGACGTCACATTCTTAAAAAACCACGATGGTTGTATTAAATCCGAAATATATAAATTTCATCAATGATAAGAAAATATAGTAACATACAAAGTCACTAGACACAACAAACTAGACATGTACAAGCAAAAATAATCCTCTAGTCTCTCTTGCTAGTTACTAAAATCAGAAAGCAAATGAAATATCCTAAATTAGACAGATAAATGTTAAAAATAAAGGCATAAACATTGTAAGAAGATTTAATGGTCAATATTATTTCTCGTATTGCTTCCCATTGGGGCCCGTGTTCTGTTACAAGACAACCTGTGACAATAATCTGTCGATTATTTCGTAAGTGCAGGATTTTCGTTACATGTTAATATGAAAAAATCCCATGTATAGTTTTACAGCCTATATTACTTAAACGGGTGGTTAAACAAATATAATGTACATAAAAAACATCTAAGCTATGTTTACGAAACTCTATCGTAGAGACAATTTTTGACAGCTACTGTCAATGTCAATGTCAATGTCAATGTTTATTTGATTAAAAACTACCATCAATCAAAGTCTCAGCATGTTTAATCACCAGTTTAATTCGAGAGCTATTTTCAAAGTGAGCGTTCAATTTTCTCTCCACACTGTTATATTTCACTCTACAACAAGACAGTGAGATTGGCTAAAAATTGCTTTCATGTACGCCATTAATTAAATTTAACCGGACCTATACATGAATACCGTACATTATTTAAAATGTTATTTTATCGGGATGTTTTTCTTTAATTGTATAAACTATTGAAATATTCGTGTGATGGTTTATTTTCACTTCAAAATATAACAATACTAAAATATAACTTAATAAATAAAATCAAATAGAATATCATTAAAGGACAGAATATTTTCATAGATTACATAGAGAAAGCTACAAATGACGAACATAAATCGTAGCAAAAATACAACACCGGTTTAAAGTAGTCAGCGAGCGGTTGAATGTAAATGAAATATTATGGAATTTTTTTTTATTTTTGCTAACAGCATTCATTTAACTCAGATAACGTCACGTGCATTTCATAGCGTCAGGGACATGCATGCGGCGAGTTTAAATGTTATCTTGGCTTGAATTAAAAATATACTTTTTTTTAATGTAAAACGCTGCTTCATTCGATGTTTAATGCTCACCGTCGGAATCCCGGATAAAGGTTTTGTATATCAGTCAGCTAAACAGATAATAATTATCTTTAAAATAATCTATGTTATAGTCGGTTCTAATAAAATATTTCAAAAGCCTTATTAATGAAGCGAAAAACATATCATCACTCCGTAAATATTATATTAATTATTAATAAATCTCAGATACTTTTTTGTTTATATAAAAATATCATTACAGTTTAGGCTAAATGTTAGTTAAAATGATAAACCCTGTAACCTAACCACACAGTAGCAGTTTCTATTGAAACACACTTTATGGTACAGATAACGACATTCATTTCCCTCGCAGCACACAGCGGATATTATGTAAATGTATTAATGCCATACATCATATATTTATTTTGTACGGATTACTTTAATAAATCTAGTATTTGGATGTAAATCAATATATATATATATTTGTATTTTTATTAGAAGAATATACACATGAAACTGCGTTATTAGTATATTTTAGCTAAATTACGTATGCATGTTTAAGATCAGTAATATTACTTTTTTTGATATGTTGTAAAACCTAAAATGTTGAAAAAATAATATATATATATATGGAAAATCTGATAAGTAGGTACAAGCGAAAAGCCTCGTCATTCTTATTCAATAAAAAAAATCTATTCAAAAAAAAAACGTCAATACAAATGCTTAGTGGCCGGTTGATTTCATTTCCGCAACATTATCGATAGATAAATATTTTGCTCCACTCCATAAATAACCCGTAATGGATTTTCATCCGCGGTTTATGTTTACTAGATACGACAAGGAGGTTAAACATAACATTTAATAATTTTTTTTAAAATACCATTTAAATTAAGGAAAATCAAATCGAAGGAAGAAAATAATATATGGGACGTATTTTAGGCTTTGAATTTTTTATGTGCTCGGTAATAAAGTTACTCTTGCCGAGACTTGTGCCGTGAAACAGTGTAAAAAGATTCATACAAAACTTACATTCAATAATGTTAACATTTCAATAGACTCAAATTTCCATTTATCTTTGTCCGTTTATCTATAAAATGATTTTCGCCGCGCCCTGCGGACGCTATTGTCATTTAAATGTGTTTTGAAAACTTGGCAATTCTTACGATTTATCTCTGAATGTATTCAGAAATAAAAATCTATCTATTATTGAATACAAATCCTTTAAAAAACAAAGTTAATATATTAAGTGTACTTAATATAAAATAAAATTAATATTTGTAACAGAATAAAAAAATATATTGGTTCAATTAAGTTAATAATTTCAATGGTGAATATTAACAAGTTTGTCAATATAAAATAATATAAGAAATATCATAACTAAGCTCTGAGTTATTAGAATGAAAGTGAAGTAAAACCTCTTTTTATTTCAAATCGATCTCAAACTTCGTCCTACCGCCACTTTAATAACCTTTGATTCCTTTCAAACGACATCAAATAGATTAAACACTTTGACTCCGACAGCAATTTAAAATATCTAAATAACTGTACAACTCTTTAATCAGAGAAAACGTTGTGCTAAATCATTTACAAAGACGCTGTAGAGGAGAAAATTTTTCTTGTCTTAAGTAAATAAAAATCCAATCAGGGAGAATCCAATTTTCATTCCCGCCCGTCGGATTCGCTCGGGGATTCGGATCATTTTTTATTTTTTTTTTTACATTTTCACACTAGTGTCTCACTATTCGTTCTTGAAACATTCATTTAATAAATGTTCGTTTAAAAAAATTCTTTTTCCTTTTTTTTAAATTATAATCACGGTTGAAAAAACTATATTGATTTTTGTCTCTGTGATATGTAATAAAATTATTCTCTTAATTACAAATTTAGAACTATCCAAAAGCATGAGACAAAAAATCTTAATATTTTTTAAAACAATTTAGAACATGTTTATTCACCTCGTCTGCCCGTGATCACGGTTGCTGCAAAGTAACCGAAACGTCGGGATTATGTAGTTTTTAAATAATAAAATCCGCGTAGTAAATCCGAATAATACTAGTTTCATTTAAATGAATACTCGCGAAAATCTTAGATCTCAGTATGTTTATTCCTCACAGCAATGAAGTGATAAGGAAGAAACAATATCATATATATTTTTACATAATTCTATTCACTATTTATAAGTTCACTTCGCTACCACAGTGATATTTGTGTCATAGAGTCAGAATCCGATTTGAATGTTGACGTTTGTTACTGTTTTTGAAAATGGAACACACCCTAATTTTCTTACGTTTGTTGGCTGAGTTATACTTTCGGCCTTTTGATCGAGACAGAGAACAACACACTCATTTTATTTGAACGTAAGAAGATCAGCCTTCGCAGTATATTAAACATTGAATTCAAGAAATCGAAAAACCCGCATTCCTATCACCATTGCCACAAGTTCAACCGCATGTCTGTCTACTTTTATTTCGTGCACGAGTCTAGTACCAGCCCTGACGATCTCTTATGATTCCCGAATACATACGAGTAGCGGCCATCTGATTCCAGCTAGACTCTGCGGCTTATTTTAGAATTATATATTATAATATTACACAGCCTGCACAAGTTCGGAAAAATCCAATTCTGTATTTCACTGTTATTATTATTTAAATACGACTTACCTTATATGTAAATAGAAAAAAGAAATAAAAGATGTACAGCCCTGATATTATACAATAGTATTGTCGTGATAGTGACTAAATAAGTTAGTTTCATTCATAAATTGTAATTAGTTTAATAGCAGAAGAAAAAATTATATTATTTCCTTTATGATATACGTTTTATATGAAACGTTCAAATAACATTATCGTCGGAACTGGGTCGGTAAGTCCTCGAAATCTCGCTTTCAAATCAAATAAAATCCTAAAAGTATCTCAAATTTTATTTCTCATGGTCTTTGTCACACTTAATCTTATAAATCCTCATCTTTTCCCACGGGATGTAACTTGCGAGAGTTAAGTTGAAAAAAAATTTTTTTTTTAATAATATTTTATATTTTTAATTATAACCAAATAATTTTCTTATTGTTCATAAACATTTACTGTTATGGAATGTGTACATTGACGAAGTAATATAGAAACTAGTTCCCAATAAATTCCGAACTGGAGAATATTAAGGTTCCTGATATACTCTGAAGGGTAAATAGTTATGTAGTCGGCTGGGGTTAACATACAGTAGATTATTGGGTAATTTTAGGAAAGTTTCAGATAACTTTGAGTAAAATATGAGATCTTAATATCCAAAGTATACTTTCATGTACAAGAGACGCTTTATTAGTTCTTACGTGTTTTATATTTTTTATTTGTTATGTGCTTGTGAGAATATGAGAGTGATTTTTTGAGAGAGGGTGAGAATTAGAGAAAGAGAGAATGATTTCAATCAAAATATTATATGAATCATTACCGACTGGATATCACACCTCATTAAAGAATAACATATTGCTATATTAAGTAATTTTCTATTTATAACCCAAGAGTTAAGGAGAATAAAAAAAATATTCGCCGATAGACTTTTTACAGTCTTTATACTTAAACAAACAAACGAAACAATCATGATCAAACTCAAGACCACCAGGATATTTTTTTTCAGTCACTTTGATCAATAGGCTATGAAACAGATTATTCTCATTAACGATTTTTTTTTTTCAATTAATTATATTTTATTCTAATTTCCATAACATTGGCGTCATTTACCATCATAGTTTTAACACGTCAATTACAATATAAACTTCAGACCATACATTTTATGTGTATCCATGAAACATTTAAGCGGCGAAGATGTTTGTCGAAGTTACGACATATAACTCCGGCGCATGCCTCCGGGATGTCCAGGCGCCAATTCAATAATTTAAACACTTCCAACTTATTCTCATCGTGAACTTCAGTGCTTTGGGAATGCTCTGATTTACAAGTATGCAATTCATGCTTTGAATTATGGACGTGAATGGCTTACAGCTTGTAGTTGATTTGCTTAGGCTTTGATTAATACAAATTTTTACTCGAAGCGTCTCTTCAAAGCCCATGCGACTATAACAGTAAATTTTTGTTGTATTAATTGTTTTATTAATAGATATAAAAGTGACTCATTACGTGTTGTACATTTATCTTTCGAATTTTTTCAAGTGTACGTTATTGTAAATACATACATTATTTAAAGATAATAAATACACTAGGCACTGCTTCCAATAAAAATAAAAAACCACGCTTAACAGTGCTGAAGTGCGGAATGAGTTTAATTGAAATGTAATTTAATCCGGTTCAAATAGATCAGAAATACGAGTACCCTTACAAAAACTAAAGTTTAAAACTATTATGAACAAACAAACCTAAGATATAAAAGAAGTAATGGCTTGCGAGCATTAAACGCTCACTCAAAAACAGCAAATCAATGTTATAAAATGTAAACTATTCTTGTACTAACCAATTTTTTCCCACAAAGTCGCCTAATACACAATTTCGATTTGATATTTTTTTACAATTGCGATTGCTATTTCATAATAAAATGCTATTGCAAACATGTATGGCTATTAAAATCAATATGACCCTTACAAAGAAAAATGTGCTTCGACTTAGAACTTATCCGACCCCACATGGACTTTTGCTCATCTTTGGACTGGTGTAACGGTATACCAATTTGAATTTTTTAGACTCTGTTCAAAAACGAAGTTCGAGATTTTTCGATGATCCCGTGCTCACAGGTGGTATTGAACTATTTAAGGAACTCAGGAGAGGACTTCCCTCCCTGTGGTTTCTACCATCTGTATAATAGGATATGTTTCAAGGAAGTGTTTGATATGATGCGAACGGCCAGTCTTTTTCATCACACCGCTCGCAATGACCATGGAATCCATCCTTAAACCTTGACTCTCCAATACTCATGCATAGTACAGTTTCAGAGGAATTTTCTTCTGCTAACGCTGGCACATGGAATAGACTCCATACTTACGTTATTCCAAGGGGATACTATTTTGGGTTCTTCAAGAGAACAATGAATAAGTATTTGAAGGGAACGAGCAAATGATGACCTTATATTACAGGTGTCTTCTGAAGTGACCGCTAAAATATCGGACATAATATAGAATAAAAACTTGTTAAGAAATGATTTACCAAACGAGTCTTTAGATGACAGTTCCATTAATGTCGGTAGATTTAGAATAAACAAATAAACATTTTCTTTATATAATAGAATATCACAAAAAAGACGCAGTCATAGATTTTGTGAACAAAGCACGGAATATACTTTTATATATGCAACATTATTAATATAGTTTTAAAATCTATTTATAACTATTAAAAAGCCATGAACATCGATATCTCCTGTATTAAAATCCCAAAATAATCTGACTACGGTGTCTATATCCTCAGATTAGCAGTGTGAGCTGCGACGTCAAAAGAGCGGAAGATTTAAACACTCTCATCACATTACATAGAAACGCTTTTAAATATTATATATACAAATACATTATACACATTTAGCGTAAAATTAAAAGAATTAACTACTTATAACATTACTTAACTAGAAGCTAGACATAATACTGTTTATATGAAGGAACCAAAGTTCGTTAAATATGCAATGGGAAAATCAAGTAATAAATGTCTCGAATACTTCATACAAATATGTAGCGTATCACTGTAATTTAGGAGTGACTTAGTTTTATACATAGCGTAAGTTTATATATACGTAAGATATTAAACTTTTCGCTCCCGCCTCCGCTAGTCACAATGATCACTGGCTTCCGTGCAAAATTGTTGAAAAATATTTCATCGGAGTTTCCAGGGAGAAGCTCTATGAATACATTCGGTGGCGCCGACATGAATATAAAAAGGATAAAGGGGGCGAGGTTAATCATCGGTTTGAATATTTTACTTTTGAGATTAAAATACTTTGTTTTGGACCGACTTAAGATTGTAAATACCTCTTAGTATTCAGATATGGATGAAGAACTGGCTACGTTATTCTTAGGACGAATAAATTGAGCGTGTACAGGAATTTCTATCCCCTAATAAGGTACTTAAGAGGGTATACTTTTTAGAAAGAGTAGGGTGTAACTTTTCATACTCATAATAACGTATTTATTTCCGAGATTTAGATTTTAATAAATTTTTTTGATATTATGACCTCTTGTTACAGTTTGTGGGATCGGTGACGTCGGATTCCTTAGATGGGATTGCTATGGATACTTGTGATGTTTTTTTGCTGATCACAAGTTTACGGGTATAATGGAAATATCAGCAAGTAAATCAAAAAAATAATTTTGAGGCTGTAGTTTTTGCAAAACAAAAATTTATATCATACTATTCCTTAAATATTTATATTTTCTAAATTTAATTATATTTGTTTCAAAAATAAAAATGGTGCAGAAAATACGGAAGCAATTATGACGCTGAGATGTTAGGAGTGATTAGGTCTTTTGTAATTAAAACTAATCAATAGAAATAGAAATAACGTTATTAAAATACAATGGAAATTTATTTAAATATCTTCTTTGTATTAAAGATAAAATAACTACGATTAAAATTTAAGAAAATCATTACAATTCTATTGCATTGTATAATTTTTAATATGTCAAAGATTTTATTAAGAGGTAATAAGTCGTCTTAGTAGGTTCAATGAAAGCTTGATCAAATAGATGTTCTTGGCTAAAGTGTTTTTCATAATCATATTAAATTATAAAAAGGTTCAATAATTTTTTTTTTTTTTATAAAGCGATTAAAATTAAAAATATCACTATATAACAAATTTAGTTATGAAAATTCTTATCAGAGACAAATAATTCATGTGGTTTAAATTAAAGATTAAGTGTGTATCGCTTCGGAAAAGCTATTATATATAATGACTTCGGTTATCATGAAATAAAATGAATGTACGTATATAAAATAAAACGGTTTTCATTGTTTAAAAACAAACAAACAAACTGAACACGTATTTTTATAATATATATAAAAAATTTGCATACTTTTTTTTTATCCGAGTGGAAAACCGCTGCTAAACCAAACACATCAATAACTGAACATCGATACGTCATCGTCAGCTTCTAAGAAATAAAAGTAAACAGATCTATCATCATATAGAATTTATATTATAACAGTGAGCAAGTGAGAGCGAATTAAAAAATGGCTGTTTAAGTGAAAAATTCTCATTCAAATGATATAAAAGCTATCCAAATACAATTATGTTTCAAAGGAGAGGCATAAAGAAGTGACCCATATTCACAATTAGTTTTGAATTGTCCTTAGTCTATATATTGGTACTGTAACGTCTCTTAATGCAATAAGAAAACAAGTTTGACCTAACATAGACATCTCCTGGCTTGGAAATTATGCAAAAATGTATTACCACTTAAATATGTATAATTTTTGACCTTTTGAATAAAAAGAATATATTGACCCCGACGTGATTTGAACACGCAACCTTCTGATCTGGAGTCAGACGCGCTACCGTTGCGCCACGGAGTCCTTGCAGTCGTTGAGGATAACCTCACTATTAGTGACACATTAAATAAAACTACTAGTTTAAAATTGAGAACATACTAAACAAGTAAGAGGAAACTTTAAAATGAAAAGCGCGATTGTATTCATCAAAGAAATTTGTTGCTTAAACACAAAAACTAACCAAATTTCATTCCTAACTCAGCTCTTTTAATCTTTATACGACTCTTTTCTTAGCTAGAACTTTGTTTATCTTTAACATATTTCATAAACCGTACATTTCATGTAAAAACAATAACAAAATACGAACCCAATAACCAAAACATTCACAGTAAATTATGAAAATTGACCGTTTTATTAAAACACCCCTCATGAATACGTTCGGTGAATCCGCTGGATGAAATTAATTCAAGGCGAACAAATTGAATAGAAACGAAAAATATTACATTCGTACGAATTATATAAAATTTTCATTCCCATTTTGTGAAGAGGGAAAATCGAATTAACTTTGATTTGCTTCAGATATTCCATGCACTTCGCGTTATAACGTCTGTACGTATATATTGTTTATATTTATAACCGGCTTATCAGTTTTCGTCATGTCGCCGACGGAGCTTCATGAATTTAGTGACTAAAATATTTCACAGGCACCGCTGCAAGCCACGCAAGTGACGAGAAATAATTCCGGTGGAGATAACTCTAAAATTACATCAGAACGATTTTTATCCACCAAAACTATGGGGAGGGTTTTCCCATATTATATAATGGTAACGCACAGATTCATCTAAAATTACATTGACATTAAGAAATGCTAGGCTAAAAATTGAATATAATTTTAATTCAATTATCGCTGGTGGAAGAGAACAGTGATTAGGATTATCCTAAAGCTAAGAATTAATTTGTTTTGATGATGACAGATAAATGTACAGAATGATTAACTCACAAACCCGAGTTAGGACACGATAGTTAAAGTTTTAATGAAACCTGAACTACAATTCGTATGTTCGAATCCTGTTCACTTCGATGAATTTTTTATTTAATATTTTCTATTTTAATTTTAAAGCAATTAGTTTATTCTCGTTTAGATAATTAAGATGATGTCTCTGTTAGCACACTTGATAACTAAGAGTATATGCATTTTAGAAATGTTTGGAATGGAAGTATTGTATTTGTTAATAATACTACATATGTATAAAGCATTTTTTTTTGATGACGCAGGGAAACTCTTTTTACGAGCCGTCTAACCGACCTTGGTGGCGCCGGAGAGGATGTGTGAGACTCGACCTGGGCAGGTCCCTACTCACTAAAACCACTGCGAAAGCCATCGGCCGCTATGTTGGTGCACCCCGGATCTGTCAGCGACAGGGCACAGCAGCGACTGTCCGGTCCTGACAAAGATCGGACTTACTCCCTCGGAGATGTATAAAGCATCCTTTGTTAAGCAATCTTAATACAAACATCATATAAATCTTTCTGATCCTTTACGAATGTTTAAATTAAGAAATTGTTACATAAATTTAGAGTATATTTTTGAACAGAAATGTTAAGGCATCAATATAAGAACATTAACAAAGACCTATTCTGTTTTAGTGTAAAACTCGAAAGAATCAAAATAAATAATTTTCGTTCATGAGCACAAAGCGCTCGCTTGGCTTATTAAGTTTAATTTTTAATATTCGCGCTCAACCCGCGTAAAATTGCAATCTACAGCCCAAAATAAAGAAAAACTTCACTCGTATATGACTTAAAATGGCCGGTTTTGGTTGTTAAAATTATGCAACTGTTTTAATTATGATATAACGTTATTAAATCGTTTGTATTAAAATAGATTGAAACATTTTTCAGATATATCTTTATTTATTTTATAATAAAAAGAAAAATACAAAAGTATAAATTTCAATCCGCTGAAAGCAAACCGATTTAAAACAATAATAACTTAGATTGAGAAGTGCTCTTGAAATCACAAATCAAATGCTGTAAGTGAGATTAATACTTCTAAATACAGTCGCATGTTCAAGTGCTATATATTTTCATTGTAGAGACGGAGGCTGCGTCCGACTGAAATTGCTCGGTTCGAGTGCCCGCTGACAGTTGGCTTTATAGCAAAAATGTTCAAGTGTGTCTACTCACAAAAAATATATACCAGACGGAGTTTAACTGAGATAAATCTTCGGAATTTTTAATAGATTTATATGTATATATCATGTCTATATATTTGCATATCATGCACGTTTGATATGACATCCGCAATAAGACGCAAATGCAAAAACATATCAATAACAGTTAAATAGTTCAATTTAATTAATTTTACAAAATTTTCAAATTTATCTAATACGTATATTTTGAATTATTTTACTTTTGATGTTAAACTTAAACAATGTGAAATCATCAAAACGTCGTTTATCACTGAGCGTTCACTCGATGACATTTGAAAGAAACATTCGAAGATAGAAAAAAGACCATTAAAATAACGAATCTTACCGGCGGGGGAAAGGGAAACGGGTTTTTTCCTATAACAGCTTTGACCCGGTTCCGCTTGTTCATATATTATAATAGTTAAAATCAAACAAAAAGTTACATTAACATACATATTTTACATCAAATTATTTTATTTTTATTACATTTACAACATTGTTAATATATATATTGTATCAAAGTAAAAAAAGTTTAACGAGAATGCAAGTGTCTTATTTTACAGTAAAACTAGAAAGTGCTATCGAAAACTACGTTCGAAATGAGATATATACAAAATAGTAACATTGTAATATACATTAACAAATAAGTGAATATAATTTATAATGAAAAATCTATGTAAAAATAAATTAAAAGCACATTTTCTTTCTAATTACACCCAGCTTCCCTCGAGTGGTGACTGCGTAATAAAAAAAAGTCATCTGCGATTTTTCATCTCGAGCAGACCGCCTACGTTAGGTATTTTTGAGAGACAGTAATCGAATAGTCTTGATACTTTTATATATAAAATACGTACGTATTAAAATATTTCTATAAATCTTATATGAAACTGTTTCAACATGAAAAGATACTCCGAACAATCGTCCAGAATACAATAAGTTAAACCTCAAGATTGACACATCCAACGCTATTGGGATGAAGTCACTCTGCCTAAATTATTCTCGCTTCTATTTCGTAAAATATAGCTTAGTAAGGAAACGTAAATC
Organism: Danaus plexippus; assembly: GCF_018135715.1. Lineage (NCBI taxonomy): Eukaryota > Metazoa > Arthropoda > Insecta > Lepidoptera > Nymphalidae > Danaus > Danaus plexippus. Next base: position 5,055,786 of record NC_083554.1, on the reverse strand, counting down.
AAAGGACGTATGAAAATATACAGAGCGTCTTTACGTTTAATACACACGAGTATATATTCAATTTATAAACGAACTGTTACAACATATTTTTTGTTGCCCCATCAGTTTTGGTTATCCAGAAACTTAACAGACTACTTATGTATATTAACTATACTGTAATATTATCGCAGAAATTCGATCTTTAATAGAATAAAAATACAACTTACACAGACGAATAAATTTCATAGTAATGAATTTCTTTGGATAATTAAATCTCATCTCGTCTCATGTAATTCATTTCACCGTAAAATAAATGAGTACATTATTTCCTTTATAATGTCTTGTAAACCAGAGTTTATTGTCACTTTTCTTGTTGTTTATTCACTTAAAAATCCATTACACACAAAAAGGGCACTTAAAATAAATATGAAGGCGAACGTCTTTTCGGCGGAGCGTTAACTTTGCCACGTTAACTTTAACCTTGTGTTGTCTAAATAAGGTTTATTTTACTTAAATGTTCATGTGTTTTAAAATGGCCGCACGTCAGAATCAATTCTTTTGTCCATTTCTCAATAAAGCCAAACACATGCAACTTTCAAACTTTGACAGGTTACAAATGTGACAGTGCGTCGGAATAATATATACACCTTCGAGATATATAAAAAACTCTATATATTTTTTTTTAAATACGAAAGCAATTCTATGTTGAATAGTAATGCACGTCTGTTGCATTAAAAGTTTTTAACCCCTAAAGGTCGCTTTCCGTTGGAACTTTTTCATACGGATTTATACAAGTCTGTATTTCAAAATACACGCTTCATTTTATTTCATATTTCATACGAATGATAGTAAAAATGTCGGGCTAAATTTCTGGACCATAATTACTCCCTCAGACAATTTATCAAGTCGTTTCGAGGGTCTGACCCTAAGATTTGTTCTGTAAGGGCGTGACCCTTACAAGGACAGGTTTATGGTTCATGCCATAATATTGTTGAGTCGCTGATTTTTCAAAAGCTTCCATTAAAGAAAAATGTGCTGATAATTTTATATTATACTAAGTCATGACATATAAATCGATTGCTCTTAGTTAATTCTGTTATAATATAAAAGTAAATTGAATGGGTATATATATTTTTCTTGTATTCAAGTAAGTAAATCAAAGATGAATCCCAAAAAAATTATCTATCATTTATTTATTACTTTATTATTTGATTTAATTGCTGGGATTTTATATATGATATCTATCAATTAAATAGGAACATATATTGAAAGCATGAATGAAAAGGCAACATTTATACAACTTTAATACCGCCTCATTCAAAGTGTTCTTAAGTTCATTGCAAATAAACTTCAAAGAGCTCCAACTAAATACAAACATGTATTAAATATAAAGTTCCATTCTATTGAACGAGGCCGTTATATTCTGATAGTGTATGCTACATGCAATCGAACGTAACTTGTAAGGCGACTCCAGAACTACAGTCTGATGGCTGGACCTTCGTCGACACTTTTGTGAGTTATAAAAAGATATTACCCCATAACCAGGGATGTTTCACAGTAAGCTGACACGAGTTCGATTCGACTTTTCTCGATGGTTCTAGAATAAATCTGGGAGTAAGTAAGCGACATTTAATTTTAGCTTGACTGTTTTAAATATGCTACAGATTTTTATTTTTATATGTGTTTGTAACGTATTTTTCTTTGAGTTTCGCTACATACAAGCTTTCTTTGCTTCCACGCTTGTTTAGTTGAGTTTTAATGTCATAATAAGAACATTATTTTAATAAAGACATACAATATATTATTTTGTATTTATTCTACGTATTCAGCTAAATTAAATTAACCCCTCAACATAACCTTTAACACATAAAGTAGCGTAATAGTCAAGTTTACCTGCGTTTTATTTTATGAAGTCAATAAAGTGTCCAGTTACTGTCCCCAAGTTTTTAGACGGAGTTGAATCTGAGTGAAATATGTATGAATCACTATTGAACTTTAAGTGGTTCCTTTGAGATATAGTCCGCATTTATCACACTTCCATTACAAAGACGAAAGAAAGTATCTGGTTTTACAACTTCTTCGAGTAGGAATTCCTGAACGGAGTTTATTGTTTTAAATTTGAAATTTAGAATTATATCATGAAGGTTTCATGTAAATACAGTTACAAGGCCGATTTGGCCGATGTGAAATCTAATAGTGTCAACTTATCGCTCTCGTGTATATTTACATTAAATATAAAATATTTAGAAATAGTGAATAAGACGCCATTAATAGCGAGGCGCGAACTTACGCACTTTGACAGAAAATAAACTGGCAATCAGACAGGAGTGAAGAGGGATTCCTCATAAATCCGGAGTCAACTCCCAACCTTATTCAATCTCCGGGGAGTGGAGACTTAAATGTACTGGAGGTGACTTCCGTATTATAACATTTATATGTGGTTTTCATTTGTATTTTTCTTTCGAGAATACAATACGCATCCGCATGGGCTTCAGAAATACGTTCAGAAATTAGATTTTCCACAAGTACATAACAATATTACTACATTTTAAACTCATGTTAATATTTTGTTATAGGAACGTATGTTTTTATTACACTTCAGTTACAATAAAAAGTAATAATTACGTATAAATTAATATTTTCATTTGAATTTAATTAAAACAGTCGTAGCATTTTTTGTATTTCTATTTCGCTGATTCTCTGCGGGGTCGTGTTTCACAAGGCCGATATAAAACTCTACTTTACAAAGGCTGACCACACGCGCCTTATAAGGTTTTGGCAAGATATTGCAGTTTAATACTGTGTACATATAGTACGTGAATGACTGTGTGCGTCGTACGTGTACGTGTAAGAGCTTACGGTCTTGTCACATAGTAAACTCATTAATGGATTTAACTTGTAGTATTATAAATATAATAAAACGTTACATAATTTGTACTGGATCTTCCATTTACAAAATATATTAAAAATTACCCGAGATTAAAGCTGAATTTCAAATCTATCCGGATATGTAATTTTAGTGTAGATAAAATAAAAGTGGAATATGCAGAAGAGGGATAAAATTTCTATATTGTTATATTGTTAGAATACAAAATAATAATGAAGAGGGATTGTGTTACAATATGCAAAAATCATGGATGCATTTTTATCATTTTATTTTATTTTTTACACTAGTTTTATTTTCTATTTAGAACCTGTTGAAAAACAAACAATTATTTTGATAATTTTCAAGAGTCGTTTATTCGTTTATAACGAGAATCTTCACAGGCTAGGATATGTGGTTTACCAGTAATCACGGTTACTGCAAAATAGTTGAAACATTGGATTAAATTTAAAAAAAAAAAAAACGGTAAATAAAATCTGAAAACCGTATTTCCATGTAAAAGCGTACCCATGAAAATCATAGATATTTTAAGCAGTTACTGTTCTCAACTATTTTATTTCATTATAAAAAAAAAGTCAAAACAACAATAGAAGTGCTTTTTAAAGTCGCGAACAAGTCCGTTTCGTATAAGTATATTAACAAAATACTTTGTCAACTAAAAACACAGTGTGACCGAATGATCTAGGGAAACCTAATCAATACGAGAGTGTCATAAAGAGGAGCCAAGTTTAGTTTAGTAGTTTTATGTACGTTGGAACAATAGTTACGACAGTTTGGTAAACGACCGCGTCGTTTAAATTTTATTTACTCCGAGCTCAGTCGCCATAAAAGATATTTTATTCCAACATGCTATATCAAAATCACGTGACTAAGGATTAAGCAAATCTGTCTTATTAATATATATTTAGAATAAATGTTAAGTTATTTAGATTCCCTCGTATTATTTTTATAGAAGGACATTAACACGGCGAGTAATTTGAAATCAGTGATGATTTTTCACTCCCTAAATCTTAATATTAATAGTGACTTTTCACTCCTTGTTACTCTGGCATGTTATTAAAATTATATATACAATCAAACAAACATACATACACATTAGTTTTTTATTACATTATTTGTATATATAATAGTTTAGACTGTTACAGTAGCTTTTTTCCCAGTCCGTACTAAATAAAGAAAACTAAATTCAAAATGATGTCAGACAATTCATACATTCTCTTCATAACCAATCTTTGACTTAACAAACTCAAATATCTTTGAATATTATTTTACATCACATCGTTTTAACATAGAAAATAGTCCGACATAATAAAAATACACAAACACATCTACAAATTTTATCTAATAACATAAGACTGTAGACATCAAATCTTATATATTTTATTTATGTCATTAAATAAGCACCTTAAGGGCGGCCACACGCATGACGTCTATAAAACGACACTAAACTTACACTCGCCACTCGTAAAAACGGGCGGGTCCGGTTCAAGGCTTTTATAATGTGGATATAAAAATATGATGCCAATATCATCTATATCCTATATCCACTGACATTTAGGTCAGTGAATTGCCTAATTCGATAGCGAAAATGGTAAAAAAATAATTTTTAATATTTAAGTAAACCAAAAAAACTTTTTTGAATTGAAAATCGAAGTGCATAGTAAATCCTGCATCGTCCAATGCGTTCATGTTTGATCTGATCTCAAACTGACAGTGAACTCAGTTAACATCATGTACAGAAACTCGTTCGTGTAAAAGCATACGAAAAACTAAATAAAAATTTGATCGAATCATTCCAAATCTACTGAACTACATTACAGAGCCATGGTTTTAGCATAACAGAAAATAAAAAAGAAACTTAACCAAGTTACAACTGTTTAATATTATTGAATAGAATTTATAAAAACTATTTAATATTAACAACTTATTACGCATTAATATGCCAAAGATTAAGTTAGAAATAAAATTCAAAGAATGCAGTCTTTTGTTCCAACAAAGACGGCGCTTTGCGCCAGCCAATATTGACCGTTGTTTGAGAGCTCTTGCAAATTCTTGAGATATATGACAATAATGGGGCATTACTTCAAAAACTACTTTTATCACCAGCGCTTTTGAAATACGTATTAAATTGATATACTATGAACGCCCTTATGTACTGAAAAATTTTTTTGCTTCCAACGGCTTCCTAGAAAACAATGTTAAGATTTGAACTTCCAAATTAATCTTACTTATTTTCATACTGTTAAGTAGACAATCCTAACAGTTTTGCTAGCAAACCCGTCTATTATGGTACCAGTAATAGGACATTAAAGATAATCCCTAATGTTTTGACAAGTCCATATTTTTATTATCTGATATAAAACTCATAGTGTTTTAATACTTTAATAATTGTTCAATATTTTTTTTTTTACTTTTCACAAACCTTAGATAAAGAAAAAAAAGAGACACAAAACTTGTATCATGATCATTATTATCGAAAATGTGTTATGCAAGAATAAACACATAATATATATAATAAATTGATTTTATTAAAGTAAAAATAGTCTACTTATTTAACAGTTAAACTATATTATAATGAAGTTTCTTGAAAATCTAAATTTAATTATTTTTGGTCTATAAATGTACATTTAATAGTAACTTACAATACTTTCACATTAAGTTTCTCATTTATACATAATATAATGAGAGTAGTCTGTCATTATAATCCTTATAGGCGTTATCATTTAAATTTTATTAAATTTGAGCTTCTATCATTGAAATTTTCCTATATATGAGGTTGTATTATTGAAATTTTTCTGTATGTAAATATATAATCTTGTCTATTTTACAATTATATTAAATCAATTTGGTTTGCTGCGAATCACCTATATTTTCTATGATAAAACATGGTCTAAGCAACCTTGCTTTTCTTATTTCTCAATCCTAAGCCAAAAAGTATATAAAAACCCTCACTCATTCCAAATATCTTTTACCGAAACCTGAGCGGGCTACATCAGACTTTTCAATGCACTGAAGGATAACTAAGTCCGGTTAAATTTGGAAAAAAGAACCGTACGCTTTAATTATTACTTAAGATTATATTTTTTTCAAAGAGGAAAACAAGCAAACAGCCTACTTGACGGAAGGTAGTTACCGTCACCCATGGACATCTGCAACACTCCTTATCTCAGATGTGTACCTCGATTTTTGAAAATGGTGGAAAAAGGAAAGGGCAACTAACTCTCTCACTTATCAGAAGAAATGCAGGCATTTAAGCCTACTTCACGCCTATCTCCTGTGAGGTGGTACTTCCCCAACGTCCAACTAGCCCATGTCCAAGCAGTAGTAACTAACTTGACCACAGCTAGGCTCTACCATCTAATAAACTGGTACGTATGAAAAATTTAACCGAATAATCATAGGCAAATATGACGAACATTATTTGGATAAGGAGCTGATTGATCCTCATAAACTCTTGAAGGAATAATTACTATACATAGCAAAAAAACAACTGCAAAAAAACTAACTCTCGAATGAAAGAACCTCATCAAAATTTGTTGACCCGTTAGATATCACTCAATTATAACAACCCCCCCCCCCTTTTCTTCGGGAGTCCAAAATAAGGTATCGTAAGGAAGCGACGAGTAAAAAAATTACTACCATGTTAATAATACAACAGAAAAAGAAATTTACTTTAAAACATAATTGTCCAATTATAATACAATCAATGTTACAAAGTTTCTAATGTACTAAGATATAATTGTTTATAGATTTTCTTTTAGTCAATATATTTTACAAATTAAAAGTTATATAAATAAGAGCGGCACCAGAAACAGAAGTCTCCCATATTATTAACATTATACAATCTTCAAAATAAACATTAATCTTTGTAACATCTACAAGCTACACTTTATGTTGGCCAATAGATGTAGGTTTCAGTTTTCTAAATAATAAAAAAATCGCTACCTCTACAGTAGGCCTTTTTTTCAAACTGGGTTTAATCACCCGAATGCCAAACAGATGCTTGAAATCTCAATTCCTCCCACTAACAACACCAAATCTATTTCAAAATAATGTTGGATTACTCAATAATATGAAAGATGTTGAAGAAAAGAGATATAATATATAAAGATGTAAGGACTTATATATATGATATTTCCAATGACTTAATATTTAGAAGCATATACAATATTGTCAGAGATGGCTGGCCCGAGGCGCGGTCGGCTATACCCTTCGAATGTTAATACCGACGTCTTTTATTACAGAATTTTGGTAAATTCAGCTCTGATATTGACTATATCTCTACATTATTCTTAAGAATAGTTCATATAATATATAATCATGATAAAACATAATATTAACCTAAAATTAAACTCAAAAAAGTAAGCCGAATATTTAGATTCTCTGCCAGAAAATTTTTAAGGACGAAGGAAAAAAATGTTTGTTGCAAAAATAGTTTAAGGAACCTAGAATAAAAAATAATAATACATATATATATTTCCTTAAACATAAAGTAACATTTTAGACAACGTTGTCTGTCTGGTAAATACTTTTCACAGCACGTTTGAGTGATTACAGTAGAGCTTTAACCGCTAACTTTGGTGGAATATAAACGTAAATCAAAATTTTACGTGTGGAATAGTTTAAATATTTGTCAATTTAACAGGAAAAATATTATAAATTTCTTTTGTTATTTCTTCTCTACATTTGCATTTATTAATGTGCCTCTTATTTACATAATGTTCTTAAAATAAAACAAACTAAAATTTAATAATTGAAAATTTTCTTTGGTAAATACTTTAGTTCCTCTCACCAAAGCATCTTTTATTGGACGTTCAGTATAACTACTACTGGGATATTATCTTTTAGTACCATTTTATCAGAACCCAATATTTATTTTCTGGAACATTCCATTACTTATTTTTACTGCTGCAATAAGACGAGACCATCAACTTTTGATTTATTTATAAGAGTGGCAATCTGAAAATTGCACGGACAGACCGACCAGTTTTGTACAATACATGTATGTGTATAATCTATATATAGAATAACCTATATATATATAGAGCCACAATTTTATTCACAATATTATTTACATTCTCGTATTAAAATATGTATCTTAGCAGTATGTATTGGAAAACCAATTTCCTAAATTTATTTCGTATTATATTTAATACATATATCTTCAGTGTTGATTTAAATTCCAACGATAATATATATTTTATATAAAACGTCAGGAAACTTTTATAATCACTAGAAACCGGCAAGAAAGTTAAGTTAAAAACTCGATAGACGTGTCGGGCATACAAACCTTTTGAACTATCTCTTTCAACGAGACTGGAGTCTCACCTCGCACAAATAAAGTAGCTAAGTTAAGGATCGTGTGTCGTAGATAGATGAAAAATGGATACGTCTACATGAAAGACTCCAATTACGTGCCTTGTTAGAATTATTGACATTGACAAATATGATAACAATATTATTTCTTGGTTAGAGTCTTATCTCTCTTGTTAACACACGAAAACTCATTAAAAACTACGAAACGGTGGATATGGGAAAGAGAAAATGCATAGCAGTATTACTAATACAAAAATTATTGAGTAACTATTAGTTTAGTAGTAAAATATGATCAATTAAAAATTTTCGTAACAATATAATTTCCTATCCAAATACCTCAAAACTAACATCCTTGTTAAGTGTATTAGTATGTGCGACGCCTCGTCTAAATGCCGGACCGACTTGCAATACTTATAGCAGTTAAGTTTTGGACCCCACTATTGTATTACAGGGGGTATTATGTACCGGACCCACACGTGACCCTACACCCTTTGAATTTTCAATTGGATTGTACGTTTGTCCATTTACAAAAAAGTAAACTTTAAGTTGAGGCACGTAATTATTTTATTAAATATAAAACAAATCCCCGCAAATAAGTCCTGATTATTTACTAAGAAACATATATTTCATATAATCATTTAAGCATTTATTTTCTCTTTATTCTATTAACTATACTAAAAATATGAGTATATTCTGTAATACAATTTAGGATCTCTTGCGGTCTACAAGGGCAATCAAATATTTGCTCGCCCCCGGCTAGTAACATTCGCTTACCTAATAAGGAAAATACCAAACACATCTGTTAATATTAATAAATTTATTCGTAAAGTAAGATACGAGTACAAGTTACGAAGATCACTATACAGAATATGACAATAAGTTTAGAGTAACCAATCAAATAGCATAATAAAATTAATTGATCGATGGCCTGAACGGTGTGTTATTAAATGGGACCATAAAGTTTTCAACTCGTGTATAGCACTTCTAAGTTGATAGAGAATAGTATTAATGCTGATGATGCCAATTTTAGTACAAGCGAATGCGCTAGGCGACGTAGATTTCTTTGCCTCAACTCAAATAATCAGATATAGCAAAATATACCATTCCTTCATCTGAGACTCTGGCGGGAAACGATATTTCTAATCCATTTTTATCCCAAATAACTCCACTCCAATCCCACTTGTTTTTTTTATGCTGGAAAATTAAAACCTTTACACAACTGACAATTACAGATGTATTAAGGAAGTTCAGACTACAGAAGATAACATAAGTGCTATAAGAATGAGACGGGACTGATTAAGTGGAGTTAGCTAATCGAAGAAAATTTGTTTATCATTCTGTGACCCGAAAAATTAGAAGATCATATTTTGGGCCGAAGTACTGTCAGATAAGGTAATAAATCAGTGACCATTGACTAATATATTTGCAATTCGTCATTACCATTGTGACAAAACATGCGTCATCTGAATTTTTTACTACAGCTCTGCTAACTGAGGGACAAGTTTAGGAAACAATCTTAATCGAAATAAAACTAAAATCATGGCAAGATTTCATGTATGATAAAGATGTGATTGTGGGAACCCTTAAAATTATAGAAATATTTATTATGCCCTAGTAATCTAACTAGATTGTTGAAAATGAGGACCCTACCAAAAATGTATACCAGAATCTGTGACTCCTTCTTGGATCGTAAAAAACTTATTCGCTCAAGTTTCACACGGTTATTTATGCACATCTCCTACTTTCCTACGATCACAAAAAGTAGTTTTGACAGAGCTGATAGTTAATTCAAGGTTCCCCAGCTTGTTTAAGAGAGCACAATACTCAGCTGAGTGCATATAGTATACGCAACTGGGTGCATCCAGTATAGATCTTGCCCTAATGGGCATGGCCTTAATGGCTCTAATGCCCGAATGGGCAAAAAGAACTTATTTTGCTTAATGGTAGTAGTATGGAATTTTGCAGAAAGAGGAACTTAGAAATTTCACCAAGAGAAAGTAAAGTAAGTAAGTAAAATATTGGCTTCCCAGAACCTGGATAGGAATTACTTTACGAGAAGATTTCCAACTAGAAGTGGACGATGATAACGTCTCGATAAACACAAACTAACTCGTTTTTTTTTTTAATTTTTAATACATTTAATAAAATACGTCCTTTTTTTGGGCATCAAAGAAAGATAACTGCTATACAAGAAAAGAAAAGACTTTAAAATTTAAAAATATTAACACTAAGTTTAAGCACTGTAATTCGTAGAAACTATATCAAATTCGTCTGTGATAGCGATACCTCCTAGCGATAATCAAATGCTCATCATATGAAGCCCCAGCTAACGTAATATTAGTTTGATGAAGAGCCAGAAACGTACAGTCGTACTAATTGCGTTGAGTTTTTATTTTAAAAATATATATTTTTTTAAAGTAACTCCAAATAAAAAAAGTAAGGAAATACCATTGATGAATAGCAATAAAAACCAGTCTCTCAGTCTTTCTCATTCTTATAGCAGCTTTTGTGAAACAAATCCATCTTACAAGATCTATACACGGTAAATATAAAATATACCTATCAAAATTATGGGTTCCTTAGCCAAAATAACAAAAGATTATTCAACTACTTGGGTCCCGACTGGTCAGCATCAAATGCTGTTCACCAGTTCATTATTGTAGGACTAATAAAATACACAACGTCTTCTTTAATGTATAATACATACATATACAATATAAATAACACGAAAAGAAACTTTTGCTGTAAAACCACAATAATTTTTGCATCCAAAACTAACTAATAGACCATTGAAAAGGTAAATTTGTGATTGGGTTACGAAATAAACACTCTAAAGGTTGTTACATTCTTTATGAAAAATGCAATATTGATAATTCTAAAATCGTATACATTTATTCTTTTATCGAGTCATCTAGAAAATGTATTCATTGATCTACTAGATTTATACTTTTTTTTATTATTGATTCAAAAAATAAAATAACAAACAAGTACTGCAAAACATTATTTTTACAGAATAAAGTATAAAGAAAGTTTATTTATATCAAAAATATTGTAAAAAGTATGTTATATGAATGATATAATGTCCTACAGATGAATAAATTTCTCTATATTTTCATATTTAAACAACATATACAGTAAAGATATGACTGAGACGTCATTGAAATGGTCAACAAGTTAGAATCTTGTTGTAACAATGATACTGGCCGTCTCAATCCAAAATACAAGATAAGGGCTGTGATACATTATTGAAAAGATAGCGAATATATCTTTACTAGTATAACAAGAAAACAGCCTTTTTAAACTGTGACATTATTTTTTAACAGTTTATATTGAAAAAATTACCTGTTAGAGTCCTTTATATTTTTTATTTGCCACTATTTTCTTTGTTTTATCTATAACTAAAAATATTACAAGATCTCAAAGGGTAGCACACTGTCACACACACACTATGAAATACGAAGGACATTGAGAAAATCATATATTTACGATTTAATTTTTCGGTATCATTTATTAAATGTAACCCAAAAATCAGTTTAATCCTACTACCATAATAAAAAAATTGTATTTGAGTCTATAGTGACTAATGTGTTAAATTTTTTTGTTTTGTTTTGCGTATAAAACTTTGGCACTCGGGTAAGTACAAGACAAAAACAACATGCACCTTACTTGTATAGTCAAAAATGTTTAAAATATCGAATCTTATTACTAAAGTTTAAACTTATAATAAAGGTTCTTCAAGACCCAAGTTCTGAAAACGCTACCGCTTCCGCTCCCACAGTGTCCAAGGCTGACACAGACTCACGTATTGTTTATCAGTCGTCCGTGGTTCCAGTTCGTTTACTGGACCAACACGCTGTTGGTACAATCAATGAACAAATTGCTCTTCATACTTCAAATAGATTGTTCAACAACAATTCTATCCTTATATATTAATTGCACGAACATTGCCTATTCCGAATCCTCAGTGCAAATCTTACTAAATTATCAAAAAAGATCTATAGAAAACTTCTTAAATTTCCTATAAAGTATTCCAGTAAAATATTCAATAGTTGGATTATTAATTCTTTCAGTAAATAACGCTTACAACATTCTTTGAATATTCGACATTTTGCTTGTGACATCAAAAAAAAGCGGGATAGATAACAAACGCCGAACCAAATTTTATTACGGTCCAAGATATTTGTCGATAGGGTCCGAACACTCCCACTTATCTGTCGTTGACATTTCAAGTTTTATATATAAAAGTTAGCCAAAATGGTGTCTCTGGTAATGTTCAAAGATATCTCCTGTAAAATAGAAAGAAACAACTTTATATTCTGTTACCACAATTTATACATAAATTCACTGTCAATCCTTGTTAATTATATTAAAAACAATAAATTATTATTTAAAATTACTTAAATATTTGTTACTAAGTTTAAATTACTCACTGACATATAGTGACAGTTATAACAAAAATCAGTTAGAACATTTTATATTTTATTAAAATAAATCAATAATGTAAGCAAATAATTCAATATTAAAATTAATAAACATAAATTATAGCAACCGGCAGCGATAACGGTCATGAACACGTTGTAACGTCCAAGAAACAATTTCATTTTCGTTTGTCCCGTAGCAAAAACGTATTGGCATTATTTACACAACCCTTCGCACTTTGTTACCCCGATCCGGGTTTATTGGAAGTAATTTAAAGTCGCCCTATAAACCGGAAAAAGCTAACCGTTCTTATTATCGTTCACACTTTAACCTGGAGCGAATTTAAACAAATTAGTCTATTTTGTGTTGGTATAAAATAACACAAGTTAAATCTGACAACAAAAAAGTTAGGTTAAAAGTACATAAAACACTAGACACCACAAAACAAACAGAGCACTACAGCACCAGTATAACACATTTCATAGCTCTGATAAATTTTTCATTCGCTACTTGCCTCACTGATTGCACGTCCGCTTTTACAACACAGCCTCAGCGCAATTTACAGATTGAATTTTTACGACACGAGAATAAAGTTATAAACAAATGAATAAACTGAGAAGTGAAAGCAGAAACAGAATGGATGCAAACAGCTTCATGCTCGTAAAAAATTATAATACGTGACGTAACTGTTCGTTTTTTTTTATGATTTCATTAAACGTAGATTTTATTGAAAAATACTCTATTTCAAATTTGTAAAGTTAAAATTTTCTAAAAATCTAAAAATAAATTTTTGATTTTTATCGTTCAAACGTTTCATGTGACGGCTAAATAAAAAAAATATGTCATAAAAAATGTTTAATAGAAATGTGTATGAAAAAATGACGCAACAAACACCAGCATACCAGCCTTGCAAGCGTAATCCCGGCGTATTTGAAAAAAAATTTTGAATGGAGCTGAAAGTGTCTACGTACTGGCGTAACACTCGCCGATTTAATAAGGCCCCGTAGAAAGTCATAATGTAATCATTTTGAACATGATTGTATATTCTTACGTCTAAAATTTATTTTATTTCTAGACGATCTTGCTAAATTCGCTGTAAATATTACGTTTTATTTCCACCTATTATATTAGTTTATATTATAAGTTCGTCTATCTGTTCTCAAAAACTAATTAAAAATACACTTCCTGTAACATTAGTTCACGGAGTTTTAGGATAAATTTAGGAGCATATAATTTGCATTCAAATGTAAATAAAAGCTTTTAATTTCTAGTATTTAACCAAGCGACACTCGTTAAGAGTCTTTCAGGTTAATAATAAATTTATTACGATTAATATTGAGCAAAAAATTCTATATAGTAAGGTGGAAAATTGAAACTTCAATTGCTCTAGATTCTAGAACTTTTTGTTATTAAAGCAGAACAATTCGAAAAATTATAGTCTATATATATATATAATACAGACATTTAAATTACTTGCAACAAACTAGCAAGTGCACTTTATATACCATACGGATAAATACTGAATAAAAAATTGTAAAAAAAAATAAAAAAATGTAAGAAAAAAATTCTCACATTAAAAATTAAGAAAAAACATTTGTCGAACTATTTCCTTTAGAATATTTCCTTTTAATTCCTCACACATTCTCGTAGTAAATAAATTCGATAACACAGTGTGAAATACGACCAGAATATATGTTTTATTATTGTATAATATAATTTTTTAATATACATTATAAAATTATATTTATTTACAAAAACAAAAAAACAAACGATTCATTTCAACACTCTTTTACGTAAGAACTTTAGTAAACATTCACAAATTAATTATTCCTGACCTATAAAATATGATTAAATTTAAATACAAGATACGATCCATCCGACGTATATGGCGAATGAAGAAAAATTTTTAAATGTTAGCATAAATTTTTAGTAACGCGCTCCGTACTTGGCGAGTGCATAGCGAACTTAATTTCCCAAGTGTGTAAGTTGACCTGTAGTAATTGTTTTTCCATTTGAATAAATGAAATGTCTTGGGTATATATTTTTTTAATGGATTTAGGTTCTTTTGAGACTTGAAGTTAAAAAAAAATCATACATACCAATCACGCTTACTTACATAGTAATTTTAAACACTAAAAGTTCGGTATTGGATTAATCTTAAGACGTTTATAAAATCATCTGTCATAATAATGTAAAGTAGATCTTTGAAAAATTAATTATCATTATTAAATCGACCTATTATAGCTTTAATTTTATTAAAATTCAAATTTATTGTATTTAAAATCGGTATCATTATAACCACTTTAATTAACTTTCATTTAGACTCTATATTGTTTCTATTTATAACTTACATAGTAAATTACTATTATTTGTTTCGGACGATTAATTAAATATACTACGGACATGATTTGACACGTCATTACCACAATATAGCCGCTTCCTCTTAAAGCTCGCAATAGGATAAAATATACAAAACAATGAACGGATTAAAAATAATTAACGTAGCAAAAAATGCAAAATTGTTTCTAAATTTTGGTAATCTCTTTACTTTTTCACGTATCATATGAAAGTCTAAAGGAATTTTACAATCATCATCATCATCATCATCAGCCTATCGGAGCCCAATGCTGAGCAAAGGCCTCTTCTCACATGGAGAAGGTTAGGAGCATTAATCACCACGCTTGCTCAAGGCGGGTTGGCGATTTCAATCTTATAATTTGAAATTGTAAGACCAGGTTTACTCACGATGTTTTCCTTCACCGTCCGTCAGTGGTGTCTAAATACTCTTAGACAGTACATATTACTCGAAAAATATCACATCGGTACTTGCCAGGTTTCGAACCCGCGCCCTCAAATGTGAGAGGCGGGCTTTTAACCTCCAGGCCACCAGTACGTTTTTACAATATTACGTAAATATTTCAGTCCAATAAATCAACTAGTTAATATCTTATAATAATTTTGTAAAAGATAATGTTATATTTTAATTTTTGCTCCAGTAATATTTGTTTTCAAAGAGTTAAAAATGAAGTGAAAAACAGACAATCTTCAATCTATATACAACTGACGTACCGCAGTTGGTTTCGTGTTAAATATAAGGCGAGGATTATCCAACGAAGGGTGTAGCTGCAGATTAAACAAATATTACCTCGTGACTGTGTAGAGTTTGTTATCTACTAGAAGTTACGGCATTTTCTGAGCGTTACAATTTCTCTAAATTTGTTTACGACATCTAAGAACTATAGATTTTCTTTCTTGTAAATTTCATTTTTATTAAACAAAAATTTTAGAATTATTAAATTACATGAGCTTTAAACTGAATAAAGGTTTTAATTATAATAAAAGTATTTAAATAAATTAAATGATTATTTATGTTATGTAAAATATTATTTTACACTTCAGCTGCGAATGATCTTAATTTTTTTAAATCGCAAAAACAAATAGACGTTATACGAATTAATTTAAATTAACCTTTCTATCATTGAAATTACTTTATTATTTGCTTTTATAATGTCGACCTTTAAAAAATAATAAAAATAATAATAATAATTTGTATGGTCCTTTCTCAAACTTTCTAAGTCACGTTATTGCCAGCAGCTTTCGACTCGTAATATCCAGCAATATCAATACGGAGTCAAACCTGAGAAATGAGCGTCGAACGATACCAATATTCTACAAGCACTTCCAAATGTACATTTGATTGCTTATGACTATATTTGATTCATAAAAAATATACCAAAATCATATTCATGATAATAATATGAAAAAAAAATTGTATGCTAATATTTTTTTTTTATGAACAACAACTCGAGTGATTTCTATATAACTTTTTAGTGATATGTATTGTACATAAAAAATGTAAAAACCAAATTTTATGTTCACACTTATCAGACTTTTCCTTAACGTGTTAAATTGTGATTGCACTTTTCACTAACCGAACAATCGAAACGAAGATTTATATTATTAAAATGCAAAAAATATATATCGTACTCGGGTAAAAGCCTGCTTATAATAAAACCTTTTTTTTAAAAGTACTAATATTATTGTTAAGTAATGATAAGTGATCTTTTAATTCGCTAACATAATTAAATATTATACATCGTATACGTCTTTGTATGTTAAACCTAATAATAAAACCTACTAAACTGTTCCAGTACAAAACCTCACTAAATGGGTTCGTTTACGTTCATGAAAGCAAAAATCTCATTTCCTGAGTTAGAACGCCGAGCTGATAAAAGACACGCTTCGTCTGCTTCGCATTTATCTTATGCATGCATATAAGTATATGTTTTAATAAGTATCTTAACTATGTAATTTAATGGTGTATACATAGCTTAAAACTTAGAGTAAATTACGAAAAATTTATTTATTAGAAATTATAGTTATGTGTTGCCCTCATTAATAAAGAAGTCGTTTCTTATACACTATATTTAATTGTGATGCCAAAAACCTTCCCGAATTTCGGTCCCTTTATATTTGTAACTTCAGATTCAAACCGCGATGAACGAATTTCTGTAATTTATTACCCAAAGCAATCATCTGTAAAATTAATAAACAGACCAATGAAAATACAGATTAAACACATGAATTTAGACAGACGGACGAATTTTATTATGGCCATATGATTTTTTTTTTTTATCTTCTGTCGTAAACCAATTCACTAATTTAATTATATCTTTATAATTAACATACATTAATGATTTAGATATGTTATGTACTAAACTTAATATAAAAAAACAGTATACATACTTTAGTGTTGAATTTTCTCAAATATAGTTTATCTTACTCAAGAGGACTATCAATTCGTATAAAACGAGACGAAATCTGTCTCTAGATGTTATAGCATTAAGAAAAGCAATTTATTTAGCCAACAAAGAATCGTAAGAGGTTGTGCGTTTCAGTGAGAGCTGTAATCTTTGTCCGCGCTTGACTCGCGACAAGAGCCCTGTAATGGATATCTATTAGAAGCAGACGCAAAACCTTTTTAGGGTTATCAAATTCATGTTCATAAATAAACAGGATTTTTCTTTAAATAAATATTGACGTTTTTATATATAAAAAAAAATGCGGTACAGATTCATTTTTATTAAAATCTTTAGATTGTACAAAAAAAATATAACGTATTTAAATATTTTTTCATCTTAAATGTACAGTAACGTATCGATGAATGTTGATTAAATATGATTATATATTTAGAAAATGATTTGCCTAATGGTAATTTATAAGATATGTCATGTTACGTCAAGCGAAAACCCTGAGCAAGCCCTCCATCCATTACAGTGATTTCCGACACTCGTCTTACAGCCACGCTCACTTGCCACGGATCAAACAATCTTCCCTTAAAAGCCAGGTAAATATTGCTCTGATTTATCTTAACTAGGTTTAAACACAATATAAATGAACAGTAATTCATAGCTCTCTGAAATTTATTGTCAATTGCTAGGCCAACCCCACATTATGTTGCCTTTGCGATCTTTATGACACTGTGGTAGGATACCAGGACAGCATTAAAATGCATT
This sequence comes from Danaus plexippus, assembly GCF_018135715.1. Taxonomy (NCBI): domain Eukaryota; kingdom Metazoa; phylum Arthropoda; class Insecta; order Lepidoptera; family Nymphalidae; genus Danaus; species Danaus plexippus. The sequence goes on along the minus strand of NC_083554.1, from coordinate 5,037,672 downwards.
ATAATAACCTGGCCTAACTTGAGATAGTGAAGTTGAACATCGAAGGCAATGTTTTTTAAGCGAATTAATTCGCATACGGTCTTTAATTGTAGATACAAGCATAGTTTTATGTATTCACAAGAATTAATATTTCTTAAAATATGGTGCACATTCAGGATAAAAAGTATATTTTCATTCGCTGGGATGTATAGCGTTGTATTAACAAATATACATAGTTATTAATTGAAAAGATTTTTGATGATACATTTGACATTAACAACATTTTTATGCTACTATTCTGACAATGAACTCTATTGATTCAAAATGAAAAATCAAAATCGAATCAGGAGTAACTAAATTATACACAAAAATACGCCTATGAGAACATCAGACGTAATAAGAAAATTTACACAAAGGGAACAGATTATTATTATTTATATATAGTATTATTTTCCATTTCCACTTCCAAATAAAAAAAAATTCAAACATAGATTTTAAATTTTATTTAAAAACTATTAAAACAAACAATTACGTCACCTTGAAACGTTCCATTTCAATTCACTGAAAGCAATCTTAAGCCGACGTAAATTACTCAAATAAGTAAAACAATGATCGAATCCTTCTATCGAGTGGTTCAAGTAACAAAGGAAGGCTTTTAGTAAATTACGATCTTTTTGCTAAGTACCTACAGTATCTGTGATCCGATGTTGTTCGTGTAATTACTTGTGACTTTAAGTAGGATTGCGGGTTTGAGGCGCTGTCCAAGTTGAAAGAGTTTCAGAGTAGAAGGAAAGTGTCTCTAATTTTCTTTTGACCATTATAAATTTTATAAACTATTATTTTAGAATATATAAATCAAAGGATCCCATTCTACTTGTAATGAATAGAGTTTTTATCACGGGATATCCACTCGGGGGAAACTGATGGTGACCATGATTCTTATTAAGAAGTTGAACCTGATCATTGTATGTCATACATGTCGTGTGAGTATAAAGCCGCATCTCTGTTAATATTAAACTATTTCAATAGATTTTTGAGTTTGTATAACTTATATTGTTTTAAGAAAAACATTTCTTTAAAGCTGAATATCAGCAATTATTGTAATATAAAATACAAGGATAAAAACAAAGTCATAACAAATATAGTTCATAGTCCATAAAACGTAAACATTATGACCCTATCGCGGAACCTCTGACTTGGGACGAATGAGCATTAGGAATAAAGCAACTGATAAGAACTCAGATATCCTAAACGTACTATTGAATGGCGAACACACCGTTTATTGCGAATTGCATGTCCATGAACATATTTTTCTATTTAGACACAATACCATCTCTACAATATGGTAATCTTACTCGGTTTTCATGTTAAAGCAATGCTAATTCAGGATATAGACTTTTATATCAAAAATTATTTAAAATTGCATTTGATATTTTGGGTAATTTCTTTTTGTCCAAAGATTCAAATAAAGTTATTATATGGACGCACCAAAATCATCAAATTAAAGTTTTAAAAGGAATATCCATGAACTTAATTTTATTGCAACAGTTATTTGGTAAATGGTTATTGATGTGATTTGAAACTTTCATTTCATTATTTGAAATTTCTCTCATATAAAAATTATGAACCTTCAAAAATTCTTATTCAAGATTAACAGTTAAGACTTTCAACTTAAAATTTATTTCAGAATACAAAGTTTTCATTTAAATGAAACTAATATATTTTCGGATATACTACGAGGATTTTATTATTTTAAAACTACATAATCCCGACGTTTCGGTTACTTTTCATCAACTTGCTCATTTTTCATTTAAGTGAATAAAACTCGCGAAAGTCTTAGATCTCATTATACAAAGTTTTCATTTTAAATCAAATGAATTACCTCAGGCTATGTGGATAACCACCGATACGTTATCCCTGTTACTTTCATCACCCAAAAAGGTTCGATTGATCGGAAATAGTAGCGCTGTATTTACAACTTCCTGGCCGGGGGATGGCGGGAAACCAATTAATAACTTTTATCGTTTCCGGCGGTGGCGTCTCGAACAATTAGCACAGCAATAAAAATCCTCACGGCTGATTGGGTGGTGAATTAAAGCTGGATTTGTGATCCACAACGGTTATAAAACTCACAACAACCGCTACAACAACACACAGATAGCCTTTCATGATTAATTATATATATTTAGATATGGCCAACTACACCTCGTAAACTACGAAGATTGTTGAGTTTAGAGAGCCAATTTTTTTATTTCTTAAGTCCTGAAATAATTATTGCTATTGAAAGACTTACATCACGAATTCTATAAAATGAAAGTTTTCGTACTGATTGTATCTTAATGTTTGATTTATTTATTTTCCAAGGAAACGAGGAAGAGTTTTGTATTAGATTATTAGAAAAAAATTACTTTCGTTTTTTTCAAATTTATTCATTCGACATTATATCTATAACCAAGAAAGCATTAAATAAATAACTTCACTGTCGAAAATATAACTCTAATCTTAAGTTTACATCTTACTGATAAAATTTGAAATTGTAAAATAGCATTGCTAATTAGATAATGTTCCGGGAAAAACCTTAACTACACATTGGACTTTTTTGCGTAGCCTAGAAGTAAAATACTGATAACAGTGCATTTGTTACACTAATTGCATGTAATCCGAAATGACTGCATATGATACAGTAAATTTAAGGTTGTCCATACCGCATTACGTAATATTAGCATGCAAATACAAAAAGACTACTGGTTCAGTACAGGCACTTGAAATATAATTGAATGAAAGATGCCAGTCAGCCTGCGGGGCGCGTCGTTTGCGGGCGGCCAAATCTACTTACCCTCTCTTTGTATTGACTATAGAGACATGCATGTGCGAATATTTTGAACAGAAATTTAACCAATACAGCTTTCACATCGAAAATACTGGTTAGGACTATACATATTTATTCTTTATTTCTCTGTGCTATCATCGTCAGTGATATTGAAATGAGACAATAATACCAATTTATTCTATTGAGAGTTCTGTATGGTATTGAGGTTTCTCATACTATATAAACTGCCATATCTGAATTTCTTATCTCGAGTACACCGCTTATGCGCCTAGGGGCCCCTGTAATGACATCACAGTGCGATAGGCACTTCGCTCGCATCCAAAGATTTTTATCTAAAATGTAATGTTCGCTTACACCGTGGCTTTATAGCTATTGATAGCTACTTATCGATAAATGATAACAAGCTGTAATGCCTAGTTCATCCTCAATCCTAAGTATCGGAATATAAAGCTTTTATCAGGTACACAGAGACTATTCTCTACCTATTTGTATTACGGTTCCTTTTGTTAAAAAAAATGTAGAATTGTTTAATTTATTTGTTATATATAGTCTTGTTAGGAGACTACGAACTGGTTTTTATATATTTTTCATATTAATTCATACTAATGTTTTGAATATTATAGTGATTAACGGAACTTGGAAACAACAAACTGTTTCTGTTTCGATTTAGATCTGTCTACTAATAAGAAATTTCTTTTGTTTTTTGTTCTTTAACAAAGAAATTCAACGATTTGTTCAAAAACCTTTGTTTTAACAGACATTGACTATAAAAGGAATAATAAAACAAGATATCGGATATCCATTGTGTTCATTTACCAAACTTTCCTAATTAAGTTCTTACAAAACTTTTTTCTTCACAAAGTGGCTTCTGTAGTTCAGTCTCGCGCACGTTTGCTTGATAACTTCACTATTTCTTCTCCTAATAAATGAGCAAACGTGTCCTAAGTATTATAATAACGATTTTTTTTTGCCAAAAATGTAACAACATTTTATAACTATTTAGAACCGTGTTTCTGACTGGACATAGAAGTTTTTTAAGTATAATGGTTTAGCAACAAAACGTAAATAATAAATGAAAATTTATTAAAAATAGCTTAGTCACTTTTCCGTGTGTTAGTTACCGAATTAGAAATATATGTCCGGGCGCACTCTGTTCCTCCTTAAAAACAGCGGATAAGAAGACTTTGGGTTTTATAAACTTATGTCCTTTTCCTGGTTCTAAGTTACCTCATCACCAATTTTCAGCTAAATCCGTACAGCCGTTCTTGAGTTATAGTGTAACTAACAGGACTTTATTTTATATTAAAGATATAATGAAATCGACAAATCGTCTAAATAATCAAACTGTTAATAATCTCTTTAATAATCACTGAAGTCTTAAATTCTTATTGTAGAATAGTTAAGATCAGGTCGATATAAAGTTTTAGAAAATATTGCCCAATCATTTAGTCTAACAAATATAATCGGACAATGTGTTTTCAAATTAAATTTAAATTACGTAATCCATAGAGATATGCTCCAATGTCAAAACTCCATTGGCCGATACACGTAAGACCTGAAAGCGTATAAAAGTCGCTAAGAGGGACATAAATTGGTAACCTTTGGCCTAAGAATGTTTAACACTGAAATTATTTAACTAAAATTCTGCTATAAATTTTCATTATTTTATTTTAATATATATTTAGACATTTAGATTTTTTTTTAATCAAACATCACAAATATTGCATATCAACTTTTTCTTATTCCAAGCTCTGGGATTGTGGATTCTTGGGAAAGAAACGAAACACTAAATAACATTTATACTGAACATATAATTTTGATCATAAGACAACACATCGCTGACAATGCAGAAAAGTAATCGGAACCCTCAGGAACAAAATATAAACCATTGATGGACAATGAGATCTAAGACTTTCGCGAGTCTTATTCATTTAAATGAAACTAATATATTTCTACGACTATATTAGTTTCATTTAAATGATTAATGGATAATTGTTATTTCTCAACAAAAACTAATCAATAGAATATTACTAGCAAACCGGGGAAAACTTTTTTATTGTTCAATAAAACTACTAATACACAATAATTACTTATACAATAGAAATATTCCATTTTTTACGCAACAAAGAAAAGCCTTAGCGGCTTTTCCATAGAAACAGTATTCAATGTTAAACAAAATAATAATATATGCACTGAACTCTATATATTTATATCTTAGATAATATTAATATTACAGTGGTTAAGTACATCTTGAGGTAACAATTTTTTCTTTATTTACACCTATTGTTAGTGTTCCACCATTTCCGAAAGTTTTTGTAAGTACTAGTTTTTGCTCTTTTGCTTTCATCGTTAAGCGCATCACACACTGCACAAATGTGATCCGATTGAGACGGGTCTCTGTAACTGTAGTGCGACCACCATCTGAAGAACTGACTGTAGTACTTTGTATTCATCATAATGTGAACAATCTCGGAAGCCAAAACATTGGGTGTGACCTTAGTGGCGTCGACGTAAGATCCAGGAGGTAGAAATCTGTATAGAAAAGAGAAATGTGAGACAAACATATAAAGGTGGCACTGTGAAATTTATGAATCGTAAACAGGTTTGTCGACTATCTAAAGTAATACTAAAAATATAAGTTTACCTGGAGTAATCGGCATCCCCCCGGACAATTGGTACGGTTGTATGCTGTAAAGCAGTAAGTATCTTTTCCGTTACGTAATCTTCGGCAAAAGAGTTTTCGAAAGAGAGATAAAAAGCGTAATCTCTTTCCAAAAGTGAAAAACATGTTTCCTCCTTATGCCTTGGACACTTAAAAGGACCACATTTACCATATATGTCCACAGAGAAACCGAATGACTACAAAGCTTTTTTCAATTGGATGGCATAGTCTTTTCTCTTACTTCTCGTTTTACAGTGCGACACGAACCAGGCAACTGCTTTGGTTTTGTTCTGCATCCGCAATTCTAATTCTTCATCTTCAAGAAAACCCATATCTACCCACCTCATATCTTTCTTCGGTCCAACGACTGTTCCATTATTATCCCTGATTTGAATGTAAGTAATCGGTATATCTAATCCAATCTATACGTAGCTGTCCAGTTAAAGAAATCATCAAAATAAGCTGAACATAAAGGGAAATTATCAGCCGATTCCATACTGAAGTAAATAAATTTTTTCGGAAAAAAATGTTGTTAATTGTTTATAATAAATTATTTCGGAAGCCGAGACTTCCCCATCGCTGTAATAGTACGGCCATTAAAGGCGATCGCGTCAAATTTCGTCGTATCCCCATTGAAGAAATTCCTATCTGTTGTGACGTAACAATTTATATTGGTACAGTTTTTCTCAATAAATATCCTTTGATCATCGCCAAAGTATAATAACGGGACGTCTTCTGCCCTAGACCAAATAAGCATGTACTTCAATTTTTTAGAACGTTTATCAGGTCTCTTGTCGATTTCGGCGTATTTAAAACTTGGGACGGAATTTTTTACGGCTTTTTGGACCACTATGTCACATTTATCAAAATTGTGTTTTATGAATTTCTTTAATATGATCGGTACAATGACGACAATGCAAGTAATAAGAAGAAAAAATAATATAAGCTTTAATACAATCATCTGAAAAAATTACCAACTATCAAATACGCAAAACTAAAAAGTCGGATCTGGAAACAGAGACGTCATAATGATACAGACAAATCGTTGTTTGAATTTAGGAACAATATCCTGACCAAGTCGCGTTTAGTGAACCAACTCTCATTATTTTCTTATAAAAAATTAAATTCAAAATAGACAATAGTAATTTATTTGTAATATTTTAGTATTATTTTTTGGGCGAAAGAAAATTCATGTTAATTATGTATGTATTTAGTGATTTCGGTGATGAATTATGGAAAAATATTGATATGATACTTGGTGATGTGTAAAAGGATCATTCATTTTGCTTACCCTAATCCAAATCTTTTTTCGCTCCCCTGCATAACTGAAATAGAGACCAGAAATATCAGACTTTTCTCATATTCTTACACGATTATACCAACTTTCTACAGTGACTGGTTTAGTGTCAAAAGTTAAAACCGTGCAGAACCATGCCATCTCAGTTACCTTGATGCTGTATAAGATTGTGGAACGTATATTGAACGGACGCCTCATACTATACCTAGAAGATTAACATTTTCTTAGTGTCACAGTATGCATTTCGCCGATATCAGCCAAACCTTCATGTATCTTCTGGTCCACGCCACCCACTTAAGGAAAAAAGTAATAGAACACAATGGTAAAGTACTAGCAATTTCTCTTAATATTAGAAAACCTTCCGACAGGGTTACGTTAGTACACTACTCAGGTTTTAGCCATCGTGTATTCTGGTGTGCCCACTTAGATTTTTGACTTCTCGAGTCTTTATCCTTCCGTACTGTCATTTGCGCAACCAAAACCCCTCGGTAATATGAGTTGGTTAATGTGCGGCAGCAACTATACTCATAAAACACGGTCCCTCAGAATGTTTGAAATCCAGGCAAATAAACCAGGGAACATGCCATAGCTAGAAAACTTACCGATTAAACTATCGTGGATCCTTTAGAAAGCTTATGAGATGTCAAGCGAGCCTGTAGAGGGTCAGTATTGTTCATTAGAGCTGTTCTTCATAAATGTGTAGCGTGTGCCATAACATCACCAATTGACAAATTTCGGCGGAAGCCTTAATTTCCATTCAATATATGTAAGTTCCATTATCTTACACATTATGGAGGTAATTGAAAACGGATGATTGTTAGCAGAATCTGCAAGTCCGCATTTCGTTAGAACAGGTCCACGATGGGAAGCTTCCAAGATTTAGACATTCTTCTGACCTTGTTCACATGAAGATTATACAGATTTCTCGGTATTTGTTTATTAGTAATGTCGACCTATATGATAAAGAAACCGCAGTATTATAAGCGAAGCGGTGTGCGACTGCAGTTGTCAAGACAAAATGAATCATGAGCAAAAAGTGAGCAGTGTTGCTTTCTCCTTTTCCGTATGAGCTATTGTTCCACAAGATCTAACAAGAGGAGGTTAAAGAAAACAAATAAGTCTGTGCCTGAAACCTCTGCTGCCGGAAGGTTGAACAGAAAATTTCGAACCAGTATGGTTTATACGATCGAAATAATCCTTCCATAACGTCCTTTTGCAAGACTAGGTGGGTAGTTAGGTAGATTGGTGGGTTAATATTTTACATTTTTGTTACCTGAAATTTTGCCTATTTGTTCCATTTATGCACAGTATAATCCCTTTATACAGTGGCCTATGTCTACGATTACCTCAGAAAATAACACTTTAAACTACTTCCACTATATATTTTATATTAAACTCCTATAATAAATAAGTCTCTTTCTCTTCTTTCAAGCCTAAATTTTACCCATTTCTACAGTTCTTGGAACGTCATAATAATTCTTGTCATTTTTTTTTATTATGACAACATCAGAAAGAAATTCCTATTCTGCCAGTAATAACAAATGGAAATATTAGTAGCACAGGGTTTATTAATATAATAAACATGACAGACTGTATTGCTTTTATAATATTTTATAAATTAATACAGAGAAGGGATTATTCCTAATTTAGAAATATCCATTTCAACGTAGCCGAGACTATTGTTGTATTAGTAGGTGTAGTATATTTAATAATAGTTCAACATATTATGGTCTGTATTATTTAAGTCATAATCGTTTTGTATCGTGAGTGTACTGAAATTTTAGTGTTTTTTTGTGACTTTCTGATATAAATTATGTGAATATATTGGTCTCCCTATATTTCCAATTCTACAGTATGAGCATGGGGATTAAATTCTATCATTTTCTTGTTTTTTGTTGTTTATCGTAGTCTCTTTTAAAAATAATCAAAATCATCTCGATGTCTTCCTAAGCTTTCTAATCTTGCTTATTCTAAATATTATACTCTACTGATTACTACCTTCATCTTTACGATTTTAAAAATCCTTCCTACAAGCGGCTGTTGAAGTTAGGGTCTGTAGAGAAAAGCAATGATTTCATTTATTTTGTTATATTAGATATATATACAATAATTAAATAGGAGGCATCCTTTGGGAACACGAGGTAACAACATTGAAAGCTCATAGCATAGTCAAGTAGACGTATTGGCCGCAATGAGAAATGCGCTGTCACAAACTACAATATCGTCTATATAATCTATATGTGTCTTGCATTTCAAGTGATAATTCAACATTGCTTATTGTCAAAAACATGATTATTTGATAACTACTATCGACAGTGGAGTTTATGGCCATTCTTCAATACTGCAAAACTGGAACCCATTGATTAGAATTTTCTTAAGAAAACCTAATAGATGGCACCTCGCTCTCAAAAGGAAGTTTAATTCCCTCGACAGTCGGGTCGATTCGATTGGATGGTCTGAAGGTTTAAGAACTGAGTAAGATCCTCATCTGTACCAAAATCATCTGCAATTTCTTTTACAATTAACAAAATGAAATTTAATACCCTTTACCCTCTCTCTGATGCCTGATAAATATATTAAATCCATAATAATAAATAAAAAAACACGCTTTTATAGCTAACCAAACTAATAAAATAGAAAATAATTTTCAATTAAAAAGAAATTATATTACAGTTGTAGAAGGTCAAACAATTATTCATATTTAATCACCTCAAAATAAAATTATAATAAAATTTAAGTCATTAACAAAATAATTTAAATCAGAGTAAAAAGCGTGGGGTGCTTGATGTTGAATGTTCAAATCATTCTAGTGGCAACTATCTATGAGAGGAAGATATGAAATGTAGTCAAATGCACCCCACGCTTTTTACTCTGAATCCATCTAGTCTACGGTAAAATATTACTTGATTAAGTAAATCTTGAGGTATCAATTTTTTCTTTATTTACACCTATTGTTAGTGTTCCACCATTTCCGAAAGTTTTTGTAAGTACTAGTTTTTGCTCTTTTGCTTTCATCGTTAAGTGCATCACACAATGCACAAATGTGATCCGATTGAGACGGGTCTCTGTAACTGTAATGCGACCACCATCTGAAGAACTGACTGTAGTACTTTGTATTCATCATAATGTGAACAATCTCGGAAGCCAAAACATTGGGTGTGACCTTAGTGGCGTCGACGTAAGATCCAGGAGGTAGAAATCTGTATAGAAAAGAGAAATGTGAGACAAACATATAAAGGTGGCACTGTGAAATTTATGAATCGAAAACAGGTTTGTCGACTATCTAAAGTAATACTAAAAATATTAGTTTACCTGGAGTAATCGGCACCACCACGCACAATTGGTACGGTTGTATGCTGTAAAGCAGTAAGTATCTTCTCCGTTACGTAATCTTCGGCAAAAGAGTTTTCGAAAGAGAGATAAAAAGCGTAATCTCTTTCCAAAAGTGAAAAACATGTTTCCTCCTTATGCCTTGGACACTTAAAAGGACCACATTTACCATATATGTCCACAGAGAAACCGAATGAATACAAAGCTTTTTTCAATTGGATGGCATAGTCTTTTCTCTTACTTCTCGTTTTACAGTGCGACACGAACCAGGCAACTGCTTTGGTTTTGTTCTGCATCCTCAATTCTAATTCTTCATCTTCAAGAAAACCCATATCTACCCACTTCATATCTTTCTTTGGTCCAACGACTGTTCCATTATTATCCCTGATTTGAATGTAAGTAAGCGGTATATCTGAATCCAATCTGTAGGTTGCTGTCCAGTTAAAGAAATCATCAAAATAAGCTGAACATAAAGGGTAATTATCAGCCGATTCCATATTGAAGTAAATAAATTTTTGGTGATGTGATCGACGTTTCGGAAGCTGAGACTTCCCCATTGTTGTAATAGTACGGCCATTAAAGGCGATCGCGTCAAATTTCGTCGTATCCCCATTGAAGAAATTCCTATCTGTTGTGACGTAACAATTTATATTGGTACAGTTTTTCTCAAGAAATTTTCTTTGACCACCGCCAAAGTATGATAACGGGGCGTCTTCTGCCCCAGACCAAATCAACATGTACTTAAGGTTTTTCGACAGTTTGTCAGCTCTCCTGTAGATATCGGCGTATCTTAAATCTCTTCCAACATTTTCTATGACTTCTTGGACCAATGAATCAGATTCAATAAAGCTGTTATTTACGAATTGAATACATATCATCGACAGTGTAAAGACAATGAAGGTTATCATGAGAAAAGATCGTATAGATATTAAGTGCTTTAATGACATCTTTCGATCCAGTCGAATATTCAACCAGGACATGATCTTCCGTTCATGATAACAGAAAAATCTGGAAAAAAAAATTAACAGTTACACACATGAACATGTCACAATCAATTACAATGTAACATTAATTGCTTAAGTAAACCTACGCTAAATAGAATTACATTTTCATGTCAGTTAATTTTTGATGCTTTAATATGTAGAAACAAAAAAAAAAAATTATATGCTGACCTGTTGATATTAATGTACTGTTTACTCATGGACGCCTATAGATGTTATGAGGGATATAAAAATAATAATACGATTTTAATGACCAAAACCAATATTTTCTTTGTTTGGACTAATTGTCCATACTTTGACTATACAAGATACAAAACAAATCAGTCGTGTCTGAGAACAAAAACATGCCGACAAAAGGTTTACATAATGTATAAAGAAGATTGTACTGACTACAATATCATTGTAAATTTTATAACACAAATGCTTATTAATGAATTGTTTATTAAAAGCTTCATTTTATAAAACTGTTATGCAAACATAACTGCTTTTTTCGGATCGTGGAGAATAAAGGGATAAATTATAATTATTTTTTTTCAATTTAAGCCACTAAAGTCATCATATGAATATAGGAATGGTAATTGGAATAATATGTATTAAACACTGAAAAAAAAAACAATAATGTCACGAACCGCTTGCTTGAATATGTGAGTATAAGTATTAAGGATTATACGGTGAGTGATACAATCCATCGGCACTTCCATAATGGAGTCTCTAGACCTTTTATCCTACCCCAACTCCGCGGCCGCCTGTATTACGACATGCAATAGATGACGCTCAGAGGTCATCAATATTAAATAATATAGATATGTTATTTATTGTCTTCTACTTCTTCTTCCTGGCAATTTATCCCAGCATTAGCCAGAGTCTGCCTTCCTGCTCAAACTACTCCACTTTGCACGGTCTTTAGCATCCTCGGTGGTAAGTCCATTGGCTCTCATAACCTGCTTCACGGTGTCCAGCCATCGCTTTCTTGGGCGTCCTAGGGGTCTTGCTCCAGGGTCCGACATATTTTAAAGGCAAATTTTTCCGACGTAGTTTTCAGGCCGGCGTGCAACGTGGCCATACCATCTCAGGCGACTCTCCTGAAGCTTATCCGCTACGTCACGGACTCCAAGACTACCTCGTATAAATGTGTTACGTATACGGTCAACCCGCGTAACGCCACACATCCACCTCAGCATCTTCATCTCCGTGACGTGAAGCTTCTGAGTGTGCCTGGACAGTGTTGGCCAACATTCGCTTCCATATAAGAGAACCGGTCGGATTATGCTCTTGTATATTAGTCCCTTGAGCTTAGGCGGTATTCTGCGGTCACAGACCACACCTGTGACCTCACGCCATTTCGCCAAAGCAGCGCTGATCCGGGCTTGGACATCGTGATCGATGCCTCCGGACTCATGCAGAATAGATGCAAGGTACCTGAACTTTTCAGGACCTACATGGATAGTGCAAGAGTCCGGGCTTCCGTAAGCCATGTACTCGGTCTTCGTCACATTTAGTTTAAGACCACCGTTCTCAAGCGTACCCTGCCAGAGGTTCACTCTTCGCTCCAGCGTCAACCTGCTCTCATCAATGAGCGCTATGTCATGGGCATACATCATCAGCCATGGAGGCTGGTCCTGGATGTTAGCCGAGTCAGTGTCCAGCACTACATTGAACAAGAATGGGCTAAGAGCCGAGCCTTGGTGAACCCCTACTGAGATCGGAAAGGGTTTTGTATCGCCAACAGCAGTCCTAACCATTGAAACGGAATCACGGTACATGTCTCTGATGATGTCAATATAGTCCTCAGGGATCCCTTTGAATCGCAATGCCCACTAGATACATTGACGAGGCACGCAGTCAAACGCCTTCTGCAAATCTAGGAATGCGACATGCAGAGCTCTCCTTTTTTCCCTGTATGTCTCCATCAGAGTTCTGATGGCAAAAATGGCGTCCAAGGTGCCCGATCCTGGCTGAAATCCATATTGACATTCCGAGACAGTACACTCTCGGCGGAGCCTGAGGTCGATCATGCGCTCAAAGAGCTTCATGGTGTGACTCACGATCTTAACGCCCCTATAACTACCACAATCTTGAACACTGCCCCTGCCTTTGTATATACAGGGGTAATGTATCTATAACGCCACTGATGTGACATAGTCCCAATGTTCAAGACGCGTTTAAAAAGGTGCGTCAGTATGAGCACACCAAGAGAGCCCAATGATTTCCACGCTTAGATCGGAATATCGTCAGGTCCCACCGCTTTCCGATTCTTCATGCGTCGAAGACAATTCCGAGATACGTCAGGTGTTATCGGGGCAATAAGTCCAAGATTAGGAGGTATTTCGGTTGGAAGACTGCACGGGTGCTGAGTATTTAGCAACTCCTTGAAGTAGCATCTCCATCTCTCCTTCACAGAGGCATGATTACACAGCAGCGTGCCCTGGGAATCTTTGACGTTAAGACATTTTGCGATATCTTGCGTCGCCTTATCCCGAGCTCGTGTCAATTTGTGAATAAGCTTCTGCCCCTCCGCAGTTTCAAGTGTATCATATAACGGTGATAACCTATCACTGCGGGCTCTGGCAACAGCCCTTTTACTGGCACGTTTCGCTGCTATGTACTCTAGTCTGTCTTCAGGAGAGTTTGATTGCTGCCACTTCTTAAAGGCAGTCTTCTTTTCACGAACCACCTCCTGCACTTCGTCATTCCACCACCATGTCTCCTTTTCAATGACCCGTCCTCCCTTAGAAAGGCCTAGAACTCGTTTACCTGCTGTGATAATTGCTGACTGGGCTTGATCACAAACTTCCTGAGCAGTTGCGGTATTAGTCGACAGATTTTGACTCTCAACCTCTGCCCAAAAGCTGGTCTGCATCGTTTCATTCAGCAACCACCACCTGATGCGAGGCTTACGTTTCTCGGACACTTTCTTTTTCGGGGTAACGACATAGTCCATGACAAGAAGTCGATGTTGGGCCGTCAGGCTTTCACCAGGAATGACTTTATAGTTAGTCACCTTGCCGATATGACACCGTCTGGTCAGCAGATAATCTACTTGGGTTGAATGGGACCCGCTCTTATATGTGATAAGGTGCTGTGGAGTCTTTTGGAAGAACGTGTTCACGACGGCTAAGTCAGACGCAATACAGTTTCTGAGAATATTTTCTCCCTCTGAATTGCGGCGACCATAACCAAAACCACCGTGTACACGATCAAACGTTTCCGCTGCCCTACCTACGTGGCCGTTTAAGTCCCCCCCCCCCCCAACTATGATTACTTCAGCAGCTGGTATAGCACGTAGAACCTCTTCAAATTGCTCCCAGAATGACTCTTTTTCGGACCCCCTACATCCCGCCTGAGGAGTATAAGCACTGATCAAGTTAGTAATCACTCCCTCGATCAGTGCCCGCACCCGCCTCAGGCGGTCGCAGCGACGATCGACTTCAAGAAGACCATTCCGAAGCTCTTCAGATAGCACTACCGCTACACCAGCTTTACCTGAAGGCGACCCAGTGTATATCAGCCGGTAACCCTGTCCGATGTTCCGAGACTTATTGCCCTTCCATCGAGTTTCCTGTAGGAACGCACACTGGACCCAACGTCTCATGAGTACATCTGCGAGTTCTCTGCATCGTCCGGTTAGAGAGCCAATATTCCACGTTACAAAGCGGAGTTTCCTTTGGGGTACTGACGGCTTTAGCCGTGCCCGTACTTGACACGGTAGCCCTTGCCCACTTATCGCAGGTGTAGGGCGATGTGCCTGCGCGCCGTACCCAGTCCATTAATGTCGTCAACCATGTGAGTGGCGAGGAGTGGTTTTAACGGAGCGACTGCCGTCTGACCTCCAAAACCCCGTTTTACGGGTAAAACCAGGAAAGGAAAAGATATAGACGGGGGGAAAGAGGTTAGGAATGGGAATGGGGGGAGGTACAGGACCTCATGGAATGAGGATAAAGGTATGAAAGTGGTGGCTCGAGGATCTGGTGTCGCGTACCCGTATGCCCAGGGTTAAATATCGGAAAAATACTTAGTAGGACACCCTCTGGATATGTTATTTATTGTAAAAGTACATATTGAAAACGTTTTTATACGTGTATACATATACCTACTGATGAATCTTTCATTACGTTATTTCGTCTGTAAACAAAATTTAGCATCAAATTTTATTACCGGCTTATAAAAGACTCGTACAACAAGTCTCGTTTTAAGAATTTTTTTTGCACTCATATTATCTATCTCTTTCTTTTATTTTAAATTTCTGACTAAAGGACTACAATATGGGTGTCCTTATAAGTCCTGTATAGTTAGTGTCTGTTTGTATATCCTCAGTTAAATTAAATCATCATACTGTCATCAAATATGCCTGAGTAATATGCCTGAACCATCGATTTTAGGACAACATGGATGAAGTCAGTAAGTATACAAGCATAAAGCTTACTTTGAAATAATTCTGCTCTTTGTATATTTCTACTGGACGTAATACCGAAATAGATTACTACATTTTCATGTACACAAAATGTGAAATGTTTTACCAGGAGACTAGGTAATAATAAAATTGCTTTTTTACTTAAATATATTGCACTCTCGAAGTGATTGTTTTATATTTTTATAAACCAGTACTCTAATGTAAGCCTAATTTATTATTTTAGTATATA
Organism: Danaus plexippus; assembly: GCF_018135715.1. Taxonomy (NCBI): domain Eukaryota; kingdom Metazoa; phylum Arthropoda; class Insecta; order Lepidoptera; family Nymphalidae; genus Danaus; species Danaus plexippus. The sequence continues at coordinate 5,021,933 of NC_083554.1, read as the reverse complement.
CCTAGCAACTGTTTAGAAAAAAAATTGTCCAAGTTATTCCAGTTCAAATGCTGTATTTTTTCATACCATATTAAAGAAATCTATTTTACATCAAATGTACATATCGGACTTGTATAACTTATTGTCTGATTACATATGAAATTTTTAAAGTAGTAACAAAATTATTACACTGTTGGTAGGGTTTAAATAAAATTTAAATAAGTTACTACGAACCCCTAAAATATAATATATTTTTACTGTCACTCCTATGACGAATATCTAACCCCATACAATCTATTTGTATGTACACAAATTTGCCTTAAAAACTTTAAGAAACAAAAATTTCTTCTAGTAATACTATTCAGAAGCATGAATTTAAAAATTATTTAATCATAATTTTCTTACATTCCTGTGATTTCTTGCATGATATAAATAAAAATTTCCATTTTTCTTTCAACCACATGTTATTAACCGGATAGATTGTAAGGGTGTAGTAACAAAAATACGTATACAAATATAACTCTTACCTGCATAGAAATAGAACACACCCACAACACTAATAGATATAAACCGACAAAATTAAAACGCGCACAACATTGAACTGAGTTTGAACCGTCGACACATGCGCACTGTTTACATCATCGAAACTCATCGCAATCGTTGTTTCGCAAGATTCAGTAATGTTTTTTACAATATTATTATATCATAGTGTGTGTATAATCGATTCACACGTGTTCCTTCAACGTGATTAATTGAAATGTGTGTTTTTGGTTTTGTTTTGCTTTTTTTATCCCCACCGTCAAGAGCGGCGCGGCGCACGCCCGCAAACTGATTACTCAAGGTTGCTGGAGAACATGTTGGGGTGACTCACAGTTAAAATTTATAAAGTTTACATTACAATTATAAGGGCTGTGCTTTTTTTTTTATTTTTCTGTTCATACAATCTCATATAGAATACTCATAGTTTGAAAAATATATAAATTTAAATTTTAAAATAAAATAAATGTCCCTTATTAGTTTTATGATATTTTGTTTCATAATATAGGCATATAAGCTAAAAATATCTCTTATATATTTTTCTTTAAGTTCAAAAACAATGGTTAATTTATTCTATAAATAAAATTATACAATATCACATATAAAATCACTTAATACGTATGATTTTTAATAAGTCGTACGAAAGGACACAGCTGTAAGAACCGTTCTGAACATTACTGAGATACGTATTTACAAACAATATGATAAAATTCAAATAACAAAATCAAACTTAATAATTATTAAACGTATATCTTATATTTATATAAACTTTTATGAAGGAATGTTCTAAGAGAAATATACAGATGTTTTACCTTAATATCAAGATAGCGTCTTATTTTCGTAAAACAACTCGTCGTACATCTATAGTTCAAATCACTTTCACAATTTTCTTATAAAAAAAATAATTATTGATAAAAAAAGCAATGTTCATCACAAAAATCATTTAAAAACCTAACCTGTATTCGCTATAATGTATAACTAACTATTATGAAAGATCTTTATTCGTCATTTAGAACTGTCCATTGTTGTACTGCCAAGACCATAAAGAATATTCAAATAACGGTTCCGTATGTTGCTGTGTAAACATTTTTAAAATTATCAAGTCATATATACATTGCCAATATAGATATCATCATCATCATCAGCCTATAGGAGCCCACTGCTGAGCAAAGGCCTCTTCTCACACGGAGAAGGTTAGAGCATTAATCACCACGCTTGCTCGAGACGGGTTGGCGATTTCAATCTTATAATTTGAAATTATAAGACCAGGTTTCCTCACGATGTTTTCCTTCACCGTCCGTCAGTGGTGTCTAAATACTCTTAGAAAGTACATATGATTCGGAAAAGATCACATTGGTACTTGCCAGGTTTCGAACCCGCGCCCTCACGTATGAGAGGCGGGCCTTTTAACCTCCAGGCCACCACGACTTGCTATATATTAAATTCCAATTGTACAGATAAAATAAAAATAAATGTAGCTCTTTAATTAACCAAAACGATCAAAATTTACAGTCAGGTGTATAAATAACTTCTTATAAATGGTTAAATGAAGCAAAAAATTATTTTTTCTTTTTAGTGACGCGATAAGAATGAAGCTTGGAAACAATTTTATACAGTAAATGGCTTAACTCTGATGACATACATTGTTGCATGTGAAATATGTAGACAAGATTTTGTATATGATACTAATGTAATAAAAATATGGTAGGCACCAAACCAAGTGATGGCTGTTATGATTAATAAAGAAAAAAAAATGACAAAAATATATTTGAAATAAATCTTTATTTAGACATGTCCATGTGATAATCTAAAAAATAGTTACTTATCTTTTATCTTATTTAAAACGGGCCAGAATGTTACAAGCAAATATATGATTATATTAACGTAATATTAGATGTATTGAATAATAAATTTAGAGTGAAACGAAACAATATTACGTAAGTATGGAGTTAAAATATGCATACTAAAATACTCGACGTTATTGTTTAAACGGAAATAAAATAATATTTTTGTCAGTCGTACATAGTTCTACAATGGTCGATATGAAACGATTTCAAATATTTTATAACTCTGATATGCCAAATAATAGTTAATATTTCCATACTAGCAGTTACTCGACTTCGTCCGCCCCCGTCCTCCCCTCGCTTAATGTGTCACAACCAATACGCCGAACAGCTACAGCTACAAGTCCAAACAAAAGACTTTGACCGCGTCATTACATATATATGTATTAATAAAACGATTACGTGTAGTGATTATAAAAGTCGTTCCTTCTTAAAGATTTTAAAAACATCACCTTAATAAAAACATCCCTTAATGAGATCTATGACCTTAGCGGATATTAATTTAAAAAACTAATATTTTTCGGATTATACTACGAGTATTTTATTATTTTGAAAACAATCCGCCCGTGATCACGGTTGCTGCAAAGTAACCGAAACGTCGGGAGTATGTAGTTTTTTAAAATAATGAAATACGCGTAGTATAATCCGAAAAATATTAGTTTATTTTAAAGATATCCCTTTCTTTTCAAGTTTCTATGAAATAAGGCTTTGATAATTGAAATGTAGCTTGTCAAAGGTTTTGTCGTGACTTTTTATGAACCGCTGCCTACTATTTAGCAGTTTCTGACCGTCGTATTTCGGTGGGTAATGATTTTAGTATTTTTTTTTTTTTTATATAGCATCGCTTTACCAATCCCACCTCCTTAAAGGTTAGCAATAAATAAAAAATAACATTTTTTTACATTGACAGATAATGTTTTTTTTTACTCGTAAGTAATTGTAATAAACTTAAAGTTTTTGTGTGAAAAAAAAAACATTTTTTAATGAAAATTTCTGACAAAATAATTTCTTTAAAAATATAATACTATAAATGATAACATATTTCGCCCGCACATATATGTATTGTTTTTCGGTAACCACAGAACCCTAAATATGTACATTAGTTAAGTCGATAACGAACTAATACAGATAAGAAATATTTGCGAGACAATACGCTGTTTAAAACAGAAAATCAATTATTATTCCAAGTTTCGCAATAATGGTGTTGTCATGCCATGTAATCACTGTGGATACATTAATTATTCATCATCATCATCATCAGCCTATCGGAGCCCACTGCTGAGCAAAGGCCTCTTCTCGCATGGAGAAGGTTAGAGCATTAATCACCACGTTTGCTCAAGACGAGCTGGCGATTTCAAACTTATAATTTAAAATTATAAGACCAGGTTTCCTGACAACGTTTTCCTTCACCCTCTGTCAGTGGTGTCTAAATACTTTTAGAAAGTACATATGACTATGAAAAATCACATTGGTACTTGCCAGGTTGCGAACCCGCGCCCTCAAGCATAAGAGGCGGTCCTTTAACCTCCAGGCCACCACGACTTTTTTTTATTAAACATATAAAAAATGCCATAAATAAAAATCCTTATGAAGTATTACTGTCTTTGAAGTGTATCAACAATACTGATAACACTGTTACTTAAAGTGTATCTTAATAAAAACAATTTGTAGGAATTTTGACAAGATTGTCCAATTTACACCATACTTATTTTATTGACATTATTTTTTTTCATATAGTCTGAACTAGATCTAACAAAACATCGAGATTAAGACCATACTAACACATTAATATAGTATATTAAAAGATAATACAATTTGTAAAAGCATATTTTACTACATCCAACAACAAAGCAACTTGTAAACAGTAAACCGGATGTGACGTATGACGACAGTTACGGCAGGATGCGACGACCACTTCCCGTGCACTTGTTACATAACCGCAAACTGAATTATATAAATCACACCTGCATTTATTTCACTAAAAAGGGCAGCCATAATGAGGTTTTAAATAAACGAATTTCGTTGCATATAAATATTAAATTATTTATACATATTTAAATTTATATCCAATAATTTAAAAATATAAAAATCAAGATGAATTAAAATATATATATAATATAAAATAAGTGAAAAATAATTTCATTCGTTCACTCACTCATTCATAACTTAAAGTAGCCATTTCGAGTACATCATAATAGATACATCATTTCGTACGAGTCGGACTTACAGGATAATCCTTAAAAGATTTATTGTGTGGCCTCAGTCAGCGTTTTGGACCAGATTATGGACCTTTTCCCTGGCTTGCACTCTCTTTGTTCTGAATCTTCGCTCTTGGATATCGAATTTACCAGACAATTGCAACGTTTACTTCATAGGTTATAATAAATAATTACAAAACTAAACATAAATTACGATCGCAAGATATTAATAAATCTAGAACAAGTTTAACACTACGATTTATTAAAATATTACTATTCTTTTTATGTTTCTTAAAATTCGTGACATTTAAGTACAAAACTGAATTCAAACGTCACAATTTATAAGTAATTATGTCATTGAAGGCATATAGAATTATAGAACTGGTATATAATTAAATTTTATTTAATAATTGTTACAAAAGAGTATGTATTAATAAATAGATATATTTTTATTTAATCTGTGGCATTGAATTTGGAAAATTTTCTACCGACGTCAACGTTGCTTGTTAAATAAATGAATAATGAATTCTAAGTAAATAAATATGTTTCGTTCATAATCAAATAACGAAAATTGAACACATATGACAAATGGAAACCTTTTTATTTAAAACTATATTTAAGCTAATGTTTTGTGAATGCAGACATGGCTTAAATTTTAAAAAGTTGAGTTCTTTGAATTTTATAAAACCCTCTCAATAATGGAATATTTTTTAATGTTAATTCAGCTCTTCTGTCTTTGTTTAAATTTATTTCTTTGTCAAATCAGTAGATACACGCTGTGACAGGAAATATAATAACCATGCGTACTTTATTTCTAAGTCATATTGTATTGTCGTAATTTCTAATAGATAAATAAAGAAACCCTAGACTAGTAGTATACTACCATACTTCATTTTAAAACATCATCTCCCTTTAAATTATTAGCTTTTTATATTTTTAATCGTTTAATTTCATCATTTGAGGTTACGAATCGATGACGTAAGACGTTTTTATTTCTCCTTCCCTGTACAAAAATTAGGCCACATAATGAATCTTTTGTAAGTTACATTCCATCCAAAAATTTAATGGACGTGTGGGTATCACGTCTATCTTTGATGTTGGCTGTAAAGATCAATTTATTAATCACTATTTTTCTTATAATTAGCAATTCACTTATCCTGAAATGGTTTTAAATTCGAATGAAATGAGAGCAACAAGCTACAAAGTCGGCTTTGTCAGCAAGGGAACAATTATACACAGGAAGGATTGTCGCAGAAACCTCGCAGACTATATAATAATAAATGTATATAGACACAATAATTATTATAATTAAAAAGCCATACATGGCAATGTCGATATCATATCATCGATATATGCATAAAAATCGATAATCGCAACACTTTTACATCCTTAATCCAATCTAATTACACATACTTACTCTCTATATTATTCTTTGTTCGATTGGAATTATTAACGTGGCTAAATATTATCTTTGATGTATCAGAGGCATTCACAATTTCGATGGTCTATGTTAGTGGCAATAAATTAGAGCTGGCGGGCGTTGTAAGCGGCTTACGATCCCTCAGATTTGCAGTGACTGTTTGAGACTAAAATACTATTTCAATTTGAAGCACATTAATTGAATTTATTGTGCCTAATTTATGTTGCATGAAAGTTTGTCATGTACAATGAATTTACGCCGTTTTTAATGGTCACATTTTTGGTCTCTTGGCCACGAAACTGCGAAAACATATGATTACGTGTGAATTCATTAAAACTACTTGCATTGCTATTTATTTCTGACAGATATCATGCAACATTACGTGATAGGACATAAAATTATTTGTTATTGATATCAGAACAATTTTCGGGAAAGAGAATATTGTAAATGCTATAATTATAACAAAACGTCGAATGATACTTATTAAGTCGAAAATCAAGAAAGAACCAGTGGTTTTATAAATACGAAAAAAATTACTCAAAATCTCTCAAACATTTATGGTGAATTTTACACGAATACATTGTGATAAAAGAATATAGTATTCCGTATATTTTAATCACTATATTTAATTCGTCGGCTATTTAAATCATCAATTAATTATAAAATCGATTTTATAAAATAGCAAATAATATTTATGAAATATTTCATTACCTTTGAGCTTATATTGTTATTTTTAAGTGTCGCACCCACTTGGTTTGAAAATTTTTCGTGCGTAATTTAATTTGTAAAACATACATTTATTAGTTTTTATTGTGAATTTGTTGTTAAAAACATACGGGTAATGTTAGCAAGCGGTGACCGGAATATTATAATACTACTCATTATAATAAATAAATTATTATTTGTTACAGTAAAGTTGATGAAAGCTATGTGAGCATTAAATCGATACAAGGACTCAGTTATACACATCAATTATTTTGTAATGCGAGTATCGTAAATCAATATAATAATGATGTGATATTCGATTATATGTAAATAAATTAAAAACCTCATCGACCTATGTCTTTGGTTTTAGTTAAAGAATTAGAAAATGACGTCAAACTTCTATTTCCTTATATTTATATAACGAACGGGTTATTATGTCTGTAAGTGCGAATGTTTATTGTTCACCCATGTTTCTTTGTTATTCTAATAGACTAATTTAGAGTAACATAATTGTATATTTTTTTTTTAGGGTTGTAATAATAATATCCATCTTATAACAGTCGAAATCATTACTATTAGTTTGAATCGTCGAACCGAAAACCGATAGTTAGCAGTTTATAATTCATATATCTTCTACAGTAACAGTATCAAAGTAAGGTTAATGTTTGCTTAATCCAAGTTTGAAATGTCGCACTCCATACGTAGCGTTTGCCGTTTCTTATTAAAAACATAAAGTGGGAAAATTTATAACTGAAAACTATGAACATCGCTTCGTAGTAAGCCGATTATGTTCATTCGGACTAAGCTAGTAAGAATTAATTTAATGAGATCTAAGATTTTCGCGAGTTTTATTCATTTAAATGAAACTAGTATTATTCGGATATACTACGCGGATTTTATTATTTAAAAACTACATAATCCCGACGTTTCGGTTACCTCGAGGTAACCTCGTCTGCCCGTGATCACGGTTGCTGCAAAGTAACCGAAACGTCGGGATTATGTAGTTTTTAAATAATAAAATACGCGTAGTATATCCGAATAATACTAGTTTCATTTAAAAGTAAGAATTAATTTATCAAAGACATTAAGAGATATTTAAATGAAACTAATATTTTCGGGATAACTCCGCGCATTTTATTATTTTGATTTCGGGAGTGTGTAGTTTTTAATGATAATAAAATACGCCTTGAATTCCGCAAAAATATTAGTTTAATTTAAATGAATACTCGCGAAAGTCTTAGATCTCAATATTAAGAGATATTGTTATAAATAATAAAAGTATTAACATCATGTTTAAATTATTAATTTTACAGCTACATTAATAGTTAAATTAAGTATTATTAACCTTATTCAGTTAAATGGGATCCGACTCAAAAGGTGACCGTTATGTTAAATCTCAAGCCCTAATAACAAAATTATCTACAACATAAAATACGGCTATCACCTGTAATCTGCTTTTCACTAATACGCTACCTAACCCTCACAATATTGACTGTATGTTTGTCACACTCTTACGATATTGATCGTAAAGCACACGTTCATAGAAAAAACTGAATGTTACGCTTAAAATATGAGAAGTGGCGGGAAATTATCGTTAAAATATATTATATGAATTAAGAAATGATAAGTAAGGCTTATATAACAACTGTTAAGTAATTAATTAAGCCTTAAAAAAGATAAGATAGAAATAAAACAAAGATACAAAGAAAATAACATAAAGTCATGATTAAAGAAAACTTTTATCCTCTTTAGACGTCTTTGATCTCTTTTGTATATATCAATTATTTCATTTAAACTTATTTACCTGAAATACCTTTATTTACCTGTTATATACAACACGCATCTGCACCCAATTAATGACAATAATCTCGACTTCTATTCTCGTTAAACCGCTGTCCGCTATCCTCCTGCACTCGGACCACATCCAAGCAGTTACACGCAGTACATTCACAACTTCATACATTCTGGAAACGTGTCGCCAGTTCGGATAACACGGGATTTTATTACAAGACTTTTCAATAATTTATATCATAACACATGCTGCCTATACTCACCCTTCGAAACGCAATAAACTGTCCGCCGTATAAAGATTTTATTGCTCACTTTCTATATTCAAATAGGGACTATATTGTTTTTTTTTTTTTAATATCACAGATTGTCTATTATTATTTTCTATACCGATAGCTATGACTTATAATGAAACGACTTAAAATACATATGTTTAATAAACAGACATTTTGTATTTCCAATAAAATCTATATAAATTATAATGAAAAGTGTTGTGTTAGTTGTGTTAAAGTAGTAAGCGCTGGTTTAAACGCCAGCCTCACTACATTAACCTACAACTCACAACATTAAATGGATTCAAGCCAACTCAATCCAGGCTATGCTTCTCCTTCAATTTTCTTTATCTCGGGAATCCTCTTAAAACGCTAAATCTCTGTAAAGCCAATGAAACTTCAGCTATTGTGAAATAAATTTTCAATGCTTAATGAATAATTTAGATGGTTTTTTAAGAAAGATCTATTCGTTGCAGTGAATATCTTGATATTTTTCTAGATTTTAATACAAATAAGTACCTATTCATAACGCGTATTACGTTTAACATATTATATATACGAAATAATACAAAAATGTTCAGTTCCAGTAAGATTGTTTTTCACGAGATTAACGAAAAAAAAAATGTAGTTCAACTTGTGTAATTGAAAGTTATCTAGTGTCGTAACGAGGTTGGAGATGCCCTTCCTTCATGTGAATAATACACGATAGAAATAAGACAGCTAGATAAGGACGAGAACACACCGGATGGGAGACTTCATCTTATATATCCAGCTGTAATGTTGAAAGAGAGCTTTGTTATTGATGTAAAATTTATGTTTTTTGTGTGTTGCTATCTATGAAAAATAAATAGGTTGAATTTAACCCATATCTTAAAAATAGACCTCGACAGCAAAAGCCTTTTAAAGAGAGAATTATTAAATAGTGATTATAGTTTAAGAAAAAGATAGTTTAACCGTAAAAGTGTTTTATAAAATATACATATATGTACGTTGTTTAATGATATATTTTTCATCTGTAAATCCTATCGTATTACTCGATAAGATATTGTAGTAATCGCTTGTTAAAAAATTAATTTATCATCAAATTGACTTAATCATTAACCTATTTGTAAGTTAGATACATAAACCTTTCACAATGAAACGTGAAAAAAATCAACCTCTCAGTTAGAACCAACCATATTTCCGCTCCTCTCATGTACGTGAACACACCAAAGAATTCAATCAGTTTCAGTAGGCAGGGATCTGGTAAGCGAACGTGCATAAATAACGAGAGTCAGCCCTCATTTTTAGGACGCTACCACCAGGAGAGATTGCCTCGACCATTACTTACGGCATCGATAAACCAACGTCGAAAAAAGAGGGTTGCCATAAATACTACCAAGGGAAAAAAAACAAGAAATTATTTTTTGATTTATGTCGAGACTAAACCAATTAACTATTATGATACATACTAACAAAAATATTAAAATTTGCAAAAGAAAAAAATCATCAACATTTTGTTTTAATTTATAACATAATGAAAAGTAAAAAAATTTTTACATGAGATAATTATACCAATAGCTATAACCATTAACGCCATTACCAAAATCTAATACGAATATGTATTAAACTAAGACACAGTTAAGGTACACATTATTACAAATTGACTGCCACTGAATTCCCTCACAGAAAGGCTAAGGAATAAAATCTCCCGTTACTTCAAATTGGATGTAAGGCCAGACGAATGGCGGCTCGAAACAATACACTTAACGTGTGATTGAAAAACGACGCTGTGTAACTTGAGGATATTCTAGAGAATTCGACGGCATTGTTGTTTATACAAAGTGGAATTACTTAAACGCATACGAAGTAGAATCTGAGATAACACAGGTATATAAATATACACTGACAACAAAATAATAATCTGCGAACGTTAAATATATTTAAGGAAAAAAAATGCTTTAATACAGTAATCCAAGAGTTAAAAGTATAGACTCAGCGATAATCACGTGCTTGATCAATTTCGCTTATCTGAGACTTTCATTAAAAGCTAGTCTAGACTGAGCGCCCGTCGTGAGTGCACTACGTTATTAGGAGTTTTAGAAACAGTGGATATGGGAAAAGCTTTATCAGCTATTTTGTCCACTACAACAGTCTTCAGAAAACGCTGCATAAACCAGTAACTAGTGGAATAATATGGAATAATATGTACCTTGAAGTTTCAGGCTCTCCAATAGGTTAAAAGAAAATTATTGTTTTGCATTTAAACTGAATGTCTTTATCCTCGACGACAAACCGCTAACTACTAAAGTTACACAAATACAAAGTGAGTTGCTACAGATACATCTCCCCAATAGGTTTACTAGAAATTGATTCTAAATTTAAAAATTTTATATTTATCTATAGCACACACCGATAAAATACAACAATTTTTAATGCATTTTATATTAGAAACTTCTATTCCCTGTGACACTTTAGCGAGATCTTGAACAGATCTAATAAATATTTAAGCAAGACTATTTTAATAGATATTAAAGTCTCGTACTTTTTAGTATTCATTCACTCTGAATGGTTGCAAAAATCGTTCAGTATCGTTCATTAAAATAATAAAAGTATTGAACAATGAAAATAATTATGCAAAATAAATCGAAGAGAAAATCGAAACTTACAATATATTTAATATATCATTAAATGAAGAAAAAACAGACAAAAAAATAATTTGCACAATTTAACTTTGATTAAAAAAAAGAACTATCAATATAATGATTTTAAAATTTTGTTTTCTAATCTCTGGTTTACCTTTGTACTGTAACGTAAACAAGTGTCAATGGCTCGTTAAATTTAATCAAATGTAAACAACTTTGTTAAAAAGCTGCTTTATATTGTATTTTAATATTCATAGAATTTAAGTATTCAAGATATAACAATGCCTAGATGGATTACTGCGAATGTGTCAAGCGAGCTAATCCCTCATCTTAGGATCTACTCACGATCTCAGTGTTCAATTATGTACACAAACATACATTAGCTTCCTGCCTCATTGGATTAACGCGAAATATTAATGTGTATAGATTATATCGTAATTATTTTAATTATGAAAACGCTTACCGTGAATTGAATCTTTGCTTTAATTCGGATTATTCCTTTGTTTTTCGAAGTCTTTTTAAATAAATGCAATATATATTTATTATTAAAGATATCGTATCATTTTTATCCAATGTCGCCAGCCACAAATGTTCTTTAGACAGAAATTATCTTTTTCAAAGCGGAAAACCTCAACTTTTTAGATTTGATAGCTACTTACAGGTATTGTTAATTTAAATATAAATATTTCTTTAGCTTCTTTGTAGGTTGATGCTACAAAAAGAATAATATTAAGAAATAATGGAAGGTAGAAAAATTTGTAAAAATGTACAACTTAAATTCTCAAATAAGTAAAAATTCACACTCATACAAAATTATATTTTTAGGAGGATTTTTATTTTAATTCAACATTTTTCAATATTTAGGTCATGTGCTAAAATTTTTAAGATACGTATTAGTAGATATTTTAACGTATTGATAAATATTCGATTTGCCGGCTTCAGAAAACGAATTGCATTCAGTCACAACTCACTTATGTACTTCACTTGGCTACTGGATCACGTCCTTGGACGCTGATGTTATGTAATGGCATAAATAACAATTCTAATACTTGGTATTTTAATATTCAAATTAATATATGAATATTTTAGTATAAAGTTATTATTAAAATTATGGAAGCAATAAAAAATAATAGGGATTTTAATTTTATTTTCCCCTAAACTTATAAACTAATAATAAATTGGATAAAAATACAAACTCTAAACGATAAAATAAAAATTAACTACTTTTATTAACTTTCTTGATTGATCAGACATTAATAACAGAATAAAATTAGTTAATTGACATATCATCGTAATTGCAATACAAAAACATCAGGCGTAAAACGACCAGTTTAACAGAACTATACTAAGAAAGACGAACATTACTTAAAAAGTATTAGGTATTCTGAACACTACATGCATCCCGAGGAACGTTCACCGACACGCCTTATTGCGTCCCGTGTAAGCAAAAATTGTGAAATATTCAAAAATGAAAAATTACAGAAACAGAACACCCTGAAATATCTCGAGGATGTCTGAGTTTTACAGAAATAATAACATTTTATTATATTAGGAAATGTAAAAGAATAATTTTTAATATTGAAAACCAACATTAATTATGTGAATAATGTATTGTATTTAGGTAATAATTTATGGACTCATCCAATGTTGACTCACAAACAAGATGATTTTTTCGATTTCGAAATTATATGATTCATTATTTAAATTTTGTTTATATAAAACCGATTGCGTTTTAAAATTTATGGAAGTCAATTAAAATATCAAAGTCAATTCTTACAAAATGACGAAACTTATAAATTCGTATAAAACTACATTCGTTGATTAAATGATTGAGGATATCTTTCCACATACCTGATTAAAATATCTGTATGAAATATGTAGCTTAGGTACAGAATGTTATTTAAGGGTTATTATTTCAATTATGTGGTTTTTAAACACAAAATTTAAAGAAAATAAATGTTTAAACTTAGAAGCTGCTTTTTTTATCTGTTGCTACCAACTTTTCAATTATTATTATTAATCTGTAATAATAATTTGATATTCTATAAACATTCAACGTTCACAAAGCCAGAACCCCAACTTGGTTTACAGAAATGTAGCCCACTCTCGGAATCTCTGATAAATTTCAATAATATTTATTAGGGAGATTATTTTTAAGTCGACGGTAGCGATAATGGTAGAAAAATAGCAGATTGTGCATTAAATTGAATAAATTGAGCGAGAAACCGGCTCACGCAAATGAGATTGAGGATAAACGTTTAAAAAAAATTTTCGTTTAATTTGAAATATCGGTATGAGAGGCCTCTGATGGTTTTGTTTATAATTTTCACTGCTAAAAACATAGGCTTACTTTAGGATATTTCTGCAAGGAATTCTATATTGTGGTGATCATGAAAATATACATATTACATATACCTAATAGAAAGACGTAAAATTTATTTCGATATTGATTTTGCTTGTTGTTTCTTATACCTAATAAAACATTTGTATACTTGGATAATTTTTAAATAAAATTATAGAAAATTCCTCTCTGATCTGTGTTAGTATTACATAGGACTTGACTAATAGTTACTAACAATTTCATGTTAAATTAACATAAAGCATGATTATCGTATACTAAGATTAAATTTTAAGAATTTTCCTAGACTACTGTTCGCCACATTAACCTCGCTTCTGTAAACGGATCATTACTTAAAATTACGATTAACTTGGTCAAAACATACCGTCTTTAAACAAACGGATACTTTTAATATAAGTCTTAATAACATCGACCTAGTCTTAATCAAATACCGCGTGCGGCGTGTATTTCGCCACTAGCTATGATTAGGGTATTTTTAGCCTTATTAAATAATAATTATAAAATGAATGAATTAATAATGGACTGCTTTAATCGTTAAAGTGAACAAAGAAGCGAACTCGTCGATAAAATTAAGAGATCTAATGTTGTAACAATATTTAATTCACTATTATTTGAACGACTTCGTTCCGAGTTTCAAGTGACTTTCAAGTCGATGGTAGTTACCGTCCGGGAAAATCATGTCGACTTTGTCATGTAAACGAGCGAGGTTACTAAGCATTGTCACACTCAATTTTAAGGGTTCAAGCGCTTAACGGGTCTTAATTGTTTTAATAATTAGGACGAACTTTTATCTCTTGATGTCTATGTAATGAGTTTTAGCTGAGAGAAAATTTTATAGATTATAGTATCAAGAATAACATTAAAAAGGTTTGTTATATTATTATCTGTATAATTTTAACAGATTATCACTTTAATAATTATAATTTAATGATCAATTCCAGGGAAAAATCCTTTAATCTAAATTCATTTAATTTGAATTCCATGATAATGTCATTGTTACTTAAACATAAAGGACTAGTTATTTTAAATTCAAATATCAAATATTCAACAAGAGCCTGATAGAAGAGAAAAGCAATATCAAAGCAGATATTAAGGAGTATCTACTCAAAAGGAAAGGAACATTAGCATATTTTGTTTGTGATGTTAATCAGTGCATCCTGTATAATGGCAACGAGGATTCTCTCTGTAACATCAATCATGTAAAAGAATCGTTTTGTATATAATTTTTATTTACTATTTTCATATACATCACAGTTTAACGAAGGCGAATAAATACGAGAAGAGCTTTTGCACTCTCAAGTAATAGAAATAGAAAATTATTATGATTAGAAATAACAGCCATATTGTCTTATTACTAACATTTAAGTATAATTAAATATAAATTATTGACTTTTTTTTTTAAATATACAGATAATATAATATAGTCTTAGGTTTTAAGTCACTTTACCCGTAAAATACTTTGTAATCTTCTTTGATCATATCCGCAGCTTTTTCTCCTATCATCATAGTGGGTGCGTTGGTATTTCCACTGGTTATCAGAGGCATGACTGAAGCGTCAACTACCCTCAAACCATCAATTTTATGCACCTTTAATCGTTCATTCACCACACCGTTTCTCCCCATCGCGCAGGTTCCTACCGGATGTAATATGGAGGTCGCTGAGCTTATGACGTAGCAGTACCAATACTCATATGTATTGTAAGGAATCCCTTGACAACCATCTACGTCTAGTTTAACAAGTCTTCCACCAACTTTCTTGTAATAAGAAGTTTCGGTAAATTTCATCATGAATTGAACTGCTTCCACAGCTATCATGACGTCCTGTTTGTTCCTGAAATAACCTAATTCTATTATAGGATCGTCGAACGGATTGGTGCTCCTTATTGTAACTTGACCTCTCGATAAAGGATGAAGGAGAACGAGTGAAGTGACGTCAATTTCGTGCAGTACATTGGCTTTGCTGAATGAGTAACAATAGTTTTTGTTGTAGTTGGTAACGGTACGGCAACCAAATAACACCCCCGGAGCAACGGTAGCCCCAGCGTGAATATTGAATATTTGTATGTGAGGCTTTCCTACGGCAATGCTACAAATAGAACAGTTCAGCCTAAAAAATCCAGTTTGAATAGGGACGGGATATGAATCTAATTCAGCTGTGATAAGTACGTTCTGAATAGCTGTTTGAAAACCCTTTTTGCCCGTAAATATGAGCGGGGTTAAGTTATGGTCCTGCAAGTTCTTCCCCACAGGAAGATCTGCGACCATTTTTATGTTATGCTTCTGCAATATTTCTTTAGGGCCTATTCCCGAAAGCATTAGTAATTTGGGAGTATCAATAGTTCCAGCTGATACAATAACCTCCAGTTTGGCAAAAACATTAATAAATTGCCCAGTCTTTAATTGAACTTGAACACCATAAGCCTTTCTTCTGTTTGTTTTTATTAAAATTTTTATCACTCTAGCGTATTTCGTGACCAAAAGATTTCGTCTATCTCTAAGTGGTCGCAAATAAGCCTCTGCTGTACTGGATCGTCTACCATTAGCAAATGTAACGTGTGGGCGAGAAACGCCAAGGATTTCTGGACCGTTTGTAGATAAAACTCTTTTCAACCCCATTTCTTCATATGAAGCTAAGACCGTTTCATCAACTTTTTCAAAGTATTGATTTTGCTTAGGCCTCGATATAGCCACGGGTCCGTGGGTTGAATAAAGGTATGAGGAGTTAGGATCTTCCAAAACGGTATGATCTGTCATATTTTCTAATTTTTTGTAGTAATACAGAACTGAGTTCCAATCCCAGCCTGGTGCTACTTTACTCCAGTCATCAAAGTCTTGGGGCGCTCCTCGAGCGTATATTTCGTAGTTGTTTGATGAGCATCCTCCTAGCATTTTCCCTCTAGACATGTAGATACTTCCTGCAACGTGACTCTGACCGGTACCATTGTCCAGATCTGCTTTATAGTTCCAGTCGTACTCCGTGTGAGAGAGAATCGCGAAAGTACTTGGTAACTGTAATATAGTATTAGACAATATATTTTTCATTACACTCTTGATTGATACAACAATTTTAGAAGATTTACATTATGAAAAGTATGGAAATCAAGCAAATTATTGGTTTTCTGTGTATCAATGAAGAGTATTAAGTCCAATAGCATACCACGCTCGCCGGCGGTGGATTACCACCTGCTTCCAGCAGAAGAACCTTCCAATTGTAAATTTCACTGAGACGGGAAGCCACGATCGCTCCGGCTGACCCAGCGCCGACCACGATGAAATCAAAGGTGTCACCATCTATTAGAAAGGTGCCTTTTCATTTTATAATAACAAAATTAATTATATTAATTATAAATTATATACCACAAAAACAAAATGTTTCTGAGGTTTCTGCTATGCATGCATTATGCATAGAAGCACATATTTAATCTTTTTTAACGAAATAATTGCTTTATTTTCTTAAGGATTTTTTTTTAAATCATTATCAAACTAAAGCACTCTTAGCGTCAAATACACGCAGATTAGATGACCTTACAAATCAAAATGCAAAATATAATTTAAATAAATATGTTTTAATAATAATTTTACATTACATTTGGCGGGAGAGTCTGGGCAAAGTTGCTAGTCTCTTTAAATTGTAAGATTTCATTCAACATCTTATTCGTATAAATAAACGAAGTTTCTTTGATTTCTCGCTAGTATGGTTCAACAGACATTTGTTTAATATGATACAATTTAATATATATATATATATATAAATACGGGACTGTGACATGATCAATTGCAATAAGCTGTAGACAAATAGGTTAAAAGTTAGTTTAATTTAAAAACCATGAATTTTTACGTTAAGTTTAGTTGTATTAAGGCCCTTTTACCTTCCATACCATAATAAATATATTTTTAAATTATAGTTTGTTTATTATGATAACAGAACAACTTAACTAAGTCGCTCAAGGTTGCTTGGGCTTTAAGAGCTCAAATAACAATCCATTTATAAGGTCTAAGGAAATCAGTCATTATTGATATTCTATCGCCAATATTATGATTCACAATACCTAAACATAAAGTAAATTATAATAAATACATTACATTACAGAGAATTCGTTTTATAAACATTTACGACAAAATGATAATTTTCTAAATTAGATATATGTACGTTTAAAAAGATATATTTAGGTATATCGCATCCCAATTAAACCTTATTGAAAACTAGAGCGCTATTTTCACAGACTATTGGGTATAGCAGACAGGTATTAATAACTAATGTAAAAAGAAATAACACTCTACTTACCTTTCAAATCATAAGACGCCGGCCATTCCACGGGAGACAGAGCTTGGTATATGGATAAGTATCTCAACAGCCAGCTCAGCCACGGCAAATCTCTAACACTTTGTATAAAACTAAGGAACGTGTTCGCGAATGTGTAAATGATTTCCATAGCAGCGACCGCTCCTCCACAGGTTACACTCGTACGTATAAAAACGTTACCACTGTGTTACGTATAACGTATTTGTGCCGATTTTTTATTCAACAATTAAAAGAATTGTTGTACACTGACTAAACCAATACCGACGACGACTTAAAAATAAATAAAAAAAAAAAAAGACCGAGAACAGTTAAGACGGAATGTGGAAACAGTTTTATCATTAATGCCTAAATTAAATTAAACCTTGAATATATAGCATACATAATGATTTTGTGATTACAAAATATGTTCTAGTGACTTATTTTTCAAGGCTTATATGTATAGCTCTTATATGTATATATATACATGTCTTGGTTGACCTTAAGATGTAGTACAAGGAAAGACTTTTACGGTATTAAGTTTCTTAATATAGAAACGACATTTCGATCTGCCTTTATTAATATTATATTATCTTCATATATTTATTAAACGAAAAAAGGAATCACATTATATTTTTGTTTGGCTTTCCTGAAAAACTATTAAATTAAAATCGAGCAATCGTCAATATGCTTAAATTATTATCAGTTTAAAAGATAAAGAACGCAGAGTTTCGTGGATTTATAAAATAACTAGTAAATCAAAATAACAAATACTTTTTATTGTACTCAGTAGTTGTATATGGTCCCTAAATTAAATTTAGTTACGTGTCTATTATAAGAATATGTAAATTGTTTAAAGTCATCATATAATGTCAAAAAATTATATTTTATTTAATATAAATGAACATATTTTTGTAACGACAATCGCTCACATCAAATGACATAATAATTGTAAATTTTTAATTAAAAATTCATGACTCAAATATCAAAACGCAAAGTTTTTTTTTAATATATGTACTTAAGTGTTCGAAGCTTGAGTTAAATATATTAATACACTACTGTAAAATGACTGAAACTATTGGATTATAGGTATTTTATTTAGGACTTCGAAAGAAATACAGTTGTTAAAATGTATTGAAGAAATTATAAAATATTTTCTCTATCGTGATAAATAAATAAAAACTAGTATAGATGTAATGGTTTCTGGCATTCGTTACATCGAAAAAATTAAAAAAAAAGAGATTTTCATTATTTATCTCCGAAGGTCGTAACTGTAACCATGAGTTAAATACTTGAATCTTCAGTGTATAATTTAAGCCGCTTTCTTAAAAACGAAATCGTTTTTATTACATTTAAATCGCTCTTAATATAATATAGAAATACAGTTCAATAAAAATACGTATAATATTTGTATTAATTACTAGAAGATTTTGCCCTAACTATTGTTATTAGTTTATAATGTATTCGACTAACCATAACAAAAACAGTTTTAAGATTTATGAATTCAAAATCATAGAGTTTTTAATTTGACTTTGAAAGATAAAAATATGTACGATAGAATCTTAGATAAACCAGTTAGTAATGAAGAGTAGTTTTAAGGAAGACTATTGGTTAAAAAATCGTGTTAGTAACAAACATTATTTTGTATAACAAATTATCTTTTTTTTTAATGTTTTTACGGCTCTGGATACGAGTCCTTTTGAGTAATTTCAGTAGACTAATGTTACCCGTTAAATAAAAATTTTCAAACATTAAAAATCATGGTTCAAGACACAAAAATACTAGACAAAGTGTAATACCAAAAAAAAAAAAGTATAATGAAAATATTGAATTAAACATTTATTGACAGACGACAGTAACCATGCTGAGCTAATAATAATCTAATCCGTTAAATTGTAAAAACAAGTAATTTTTATTAATAATAAAATTACACTACAGTTAAACTGTTTATCTGCAATGATGGAATTAAGGAATTGAAATATTTCCAAACTTTTAATAATAGCAAGACTTGGTATAGAACTGTCAATATCAAGAATCACTGTTATTTTATTTTGTATTGTCGTGTTTACAAACTTATTTTAGGATCACACTTTATTTATTTAATTTTTAATAATTTGGGCAAATTTCTTTGTCACATAATTTTGAAATTATATTAATTATTTACTTTCGTGTATAAGTAATATTAGAAATGTGTATTATATAAGTAAAGATTAAATAATCTTTAAGATTGTTTTGTGGTTATAATATGAATGTGCCCTGAAATTTCAATAAAAATTATAAATTAGTAAAGATGGACATAAATTTGGTAGAAAACACTGAAAAATTATCTCTCGAAAGGTAAGACTTATTGCCTATTGTTGTTAGCCTAAAAAAACCAAACTTAATGTTCTTACTTTCAGTAAAGACAAAAAAATAACAAAACGCGAAGATTATTTAGATTGGAGGGAATATTTTATGGCCACTGCATTCTTAGCTGCAAAACGAAGCAAAGATCCAAGTTATCAAGTCGGTGCTTGTATAGTGAACAAGGAAAATAAAATAGTTGGTGTTGGGTGAGTAAAGTTCTCCGCATTATTATCATTAAATCAGTATGTTTTTCAAAGTCATTCAATTATATCTTTAATGCGAATATTTAGCACAGTGAAAACTTAAAAAATATATAATTTTTAGATACAATGGTATGCCAATTGGTTGTAGTGATGATGAATTTCCATGGGGAAAAAATACGACATCCAAATTAGATAGCAAATTTTTATATGGTAAGTAGTTAAGAGACGAAACCTCTTAGCATGCAATGGATTCACCATGCGGGTGCCGGGTCCATCGTTTTTGTTTTCCAATGTTTTACTTTTTCCACCATATCAATCTAGCACTCAGGAATTATTTGGGAAGGGAACACATATCTTATAATTCTTAAAGAGACAAGGGTTTTATCTAATATAAAAGATTATTAACTTCAATGTTTATTTTAAATTCTTGTTCCAACTGATTATTTCCAGAAACAGTCTTGAATTGCCAGCTGTAAAAAATATTTCAGTGTTTTTATTAAAAATAGATGAGAGATAGCACTATCCCTGGTCCTCTATCTTATGTGACAGTCCGTTTTAAAATACAATACATTAATTTATGTTTCTATCAATTACTCGGTTCAATAATTATATGCAGACATTTACCGTAGTCTGATATCAAAAATGTCTGTAATGAACATTTTACTAATTAAATAGAACGAGATTATTTGTTGAAAGTGTATAATAGT
Source organism: Danaus plexippus (assembly GCF_018135715.1). Classification (NCBI taxonomy): domain Eukaryota; kingdom Metazoa; phylum Arthropoda; class Insecta; order Lepidoptera; family Nymphalidae; genus Danaus; species Danaus plexippus. The sequence continues at coordinate 5,000,672 of NC_083554.1, read as the reverse complement.
ATGATTTAATGTTCGAGGTAGTTTCAGATTGGTTTTCCAAAGTTCGGCATTACTTCCAGTAATTTCCTACAGAATGGCTGAAGACATTATTCATAGTTTTCAAATACAAGTTAAAACTTATTGTTGCCATAACAAAATTACCATGGTTTAGTATTATAATTAATTATAATCAATCTTAAATATAATTGTAAGGATTATAATATATTACTATTAGTACAGCACGGATGCCGCCACTTGTGATGTCATGTTCCGGTCAGAGTTGTCGTCTCTATATCCTAGGTATATTCAAACAGTTTTCATGCAACATTGAATTAATACTTTTAGTGTGTCACGCTGAAATGAATGCCATTCTGAATAAGAACTCCTCCGATGTTAAGGACTGCACTATTTATGTTGGACTATTTCCATGTAATGAGTGTGCGAAAATCATTATACAGTCTGGTATAACTGAAGTTATATATTTTTCTGACGAAAAAGGACACAAACCTAAGTACATAGCTTCAAAGAAGATGTTTGATGCTGCCGGTGTAAAGTATTGGTATGTATAAACTCAATCTCTTCTATACATACATTTTTTATGTATAGGCGAGGCTAATACAAGTCTTTCGATGTTTTGACAGAAGCTTCTCGAATTCTTTCCTGACTAGTTTGAATTTTATATTATTCTCTTCCCCAGGCAATATATCCCAAAGAATAACAAGATAGAGATAACATTCTCTGGTGCAGATTGGCAGAACACAAGTTCTTCAAATTAATGAAGATGCACCCTTATATTTTGTGACATTTGACAATTTAATAATAATTAATGTATTTCTAGGTTTGATTGAATGAAAGAGAAATATAAATAAATTTGTAAAATAAAATTTTATTACTCTATGTACAAGACAGGGTACAAAATACTCCAATCACACAAAACTGAACAGAAAAACCGTCATCGCCCTAACTCAATGAGACATTTATATTAAGCAGGTGGTGTCGGAACAAGGGAAATTTATAAAAGCCTTATTCAAATAAAATTTCCTCAAGGTTGCTGCCGGTTCTGTAATTGATGATAAAAAAAAAATCACTGAAAATTTTGGTACAGTCATATGATGATATTATTAAAAATTATTGTCCAAACTTTACAAATATCTACATAACAAAATCAATACAGCTGTTTCCGTGATTGTCAAACAAACAATTCTAAAACACTCTCCTAGACCCCCATACAGTCAATAATTTTCAAGTCAAAAAGACTGGGATAATGGTTATTGTACAGTAAAAACTTAATAATACGAATTATTTACAAGCGCTACCTCAGTACAGTCAATATTGCGTGAGGTACAATCCGTCATACATTTTACAAGATAAACACCAGCTAATCGTTTTGAATTTTAAATATAACATTTTATTATTGAACACAAGAGGCCTGGCTTTCATGTATAATAAAATTGACAAATTTATATATTTTATTTCACTGCAATCCGAAAAGAAGACTAGAAGGAAAGAATCGATTGACTTTTTGAAGCAGATATTTATATTGGAACAGAACAAGACTTAGTCTAATGTTGAGGAACATGTTTGTGTTAAATTATTATTAAGAAACATGAAGGCCCATACAAACCCAATGCATGAGTATTTTCACATAGGATTTACTAAAACCAATTCTACACACCACAACAAATAGTTTTCGTGTATTCAAATATAAATAAAAGATAATTATAATGCAGAAACATTAGCTTCCGATGATACAATTTTGAATTTGAAATAACAAATTTCACAGAAACCAAATTCTATTACAATTTCCATCAATTCTGTTGAGTTACGTTTTATTTAATATTATATATAGTCACATGAGCAATTTATTTCACAAAACGAAACTGAGAATATTGTATGTTATCATAAACCGTCTGTGTGTAACTGACTCAACACCATTACAAACCGGCCAACTTTGTGACGTGATATGACAATCAGCTGATCGCACTGTCAAAGTGACGTTTACATAATGTTCGTCTGTTCGTCGGGGTTACAGCTGTCTAGGATAATTTCTTTGGGTTGCAGCGCCGTGTCCTCGTGGTTCTCGTTAGCGGGTTTGAATGCCAGCGCGTAAGGATACTTGGCTCTACACGCTTCCGTGTATTGTTCTATTTCTTTTTCACAAGCACCAAAATCACCTTCTTTGAGACTGTCTAGCACTTCCACACAACCCTAGTGCAAAAAAATATAAAATTTAATTGAAATATGCATTTTTACATAAAACTAAGTGAAAGTCCAAGATATTTTATCAAAAAAAGATCCCAAAATTTCATAAATGTGTATATATTTTAATTAACAATAAATAAGGAGTGAAACAAGCTAAATTTCATAATTATTTCAATACTTAATATTATGCCAGGTCCAATAGAACCTCTAATATGATATGTGGATGAAGTCTTGTTAGTCATTTAGTTCCTTTCTCTACTTTGATAATGTAAGTTATTACTATGGGTTGCACTGAATTAAACATGTACTACAATAATATTATATGTACTATTTTATATATGTGTAATGTGTATGTATGTATGTATGTATGTATGTGTGTGTGTGTGTGTGTGTGTGTGTGTGTGTATGTATGTATGTACGTATGTGTGTGTATGTATTTGTGTAAGTGTGTATCCTGTAACACCTGTATGGAGAGTCCGGGCAGGTCTAGCCTGGTGGCCAGCTGTAGTGCCTGCTGCGTGCGTGCGGGCTGGACGCGGCACATGGCCCTCGCACCCCACAGCGCCGCTCTCTGTGACCTGAACGGTCCACTTATGAACTCTTCGGCCATCGTCTGAGCACTTCGACCTCGGAACATCTGTAATGAACAACATATGATATAATACTTTGATTAAATTAAAATATACTTTTTATTTACCCAACCAATAATATAATTATAATTATATATGAGGCCGTTCAAGTATTACGTAAGCATATTTATTACAATTTTTTACCCCCCCATCCCCCTTGTCAGCAAAAGTAAGCAAAGCTCTTACCCCCTCCCCCCATGCTTACGTAAACATTTTCATTTTGTGTATTTTTTTTTTATATTATAATAATTATAATTTTAAAAATAAGAAGATAGATTTAGGAAAAAGATTAGATTTTATTGTTACAGTATTCAATATAGAGAAAGGTCCAAAAATATTATAATCTTACAAACATAACAAACACTCATGAAATTCAAATTAACAATCTTCAGTCCATGATACCCGTTTGCATGATTCTAAGTTTTCGATGACATTGGATTGCTCGGATTGCAGCTCAGTATTGTGAGTCTGCTCCCTTTCATCCAATTTTGGCATGTCTACGTCGTTATCATCGAGCCATTCAACATCATGGTGCTCTAAATCTTGAATAATGCACATCAGTCCATTAGCACGACGAGCAGCGACTCTTACAGGTCTTACTTTCCTATCAGTGTGCGTGTTTACTTTTCTATGGATCTCCTCGATGTGACGAGTTAGTGACTTGACAGAAGAATGATATAGAGCTTGAACGAAGTCAATAGTCTACTCGCTATAGTATCCAAACGAAACAATACACTGACAGAGGAAATTACGACAAGTGAATAGCGCGCGGTAATTCCCCTTCTCGGTTCTAAAGCGAGTGCCTAAACGTCTGCATTGTTTGCGGGAATCCCCGAAAATGCGTTTTGTTTTCAAGCTAAGACAATGTGAGGGTTCCCATTCGGTAAAAGGGTAAATAACTACCGATGACGTACCGATGATCCAAAATAAGCAAAGCAAAGAACCCCCCGCCCCCCCATAGTGCTTACGTAATACTTGAACGGCCCCTATGTATAAGAATTGTATTTCTAGAAACTATTTTTGAAGAGATCTCTCCCAGTTACCCTTTAAGATAAGAGAATACATTTTTCTATGAACCAATCCTCAGATATAACTGATTTTTTATATTAGAACAACAATCAATCGCGTTCCAATTGTCATTTATGGCAGCGGGTTCGCATCCAGCCTGAACATGTCATAATTTTACTCTATATATTTGAATATTAATTCATGTTTAGCTGAAGTTACAATGAGTAATCACGATTGACTTAGATATACCCATACTATGCAGGTTCTTACAACCAGCAGGAGGGATGTCCAGCATATTTCCAGCGGAACGCGTGTATTAAGTCAGACTCACGGGTTGCATCTCAGTGTTTATAACGGCGGTCACACTCTGTGCCAGCGAGTCGTGCTTCTCGTCCAACCAGCTCCTGAAGCGGAGCAGGCAGTCGTGGAGGTGTTCGTGTGAAGGGTCCAACCGCCACGCGCGCTTGATGCTCTGCAGCATGAGGAGAGGTTTCTCTGGAAAAATCATTGTATTTCTTTTTAATTATTCCTGTTATACAATATAGTATAGTATATATAGCTTTGATTCGATAGCTAGTTAATCTTTCTGGAAAACATCAGCGACGTATATATTATTTGACTTATTTAATAAAAAAAAAATCATATAGGAGTATGTGCTAATCTTTGCTAAGGTACGAAAATTATTAACTATATATTATCAAATGGTTGACTGAAGTGAAACGTCTTATGCGACTTCCATCAAGGTTGCGTTAAACGTTTAACGCTTGGGGGGGGGGTGATTAAAAAGACAGAGCTAGAGGGAATGCGCAGCGCGGGAACTACAATTAATTGATACTTGTAAGTAATGTTAATAAAGTTTGTCTCTCAAGAAACACAAAAAAAAATCCTTAAAATCTATTTCTACCCCCGCCTGTTTTAATTCCAACATTACGAAGTTTCACTTCTTTCACGCCTAAGACTTCTTAAACTCAATGCACAATAAAAACAATTGTATAAGATATTTCGCAAAGAAACTTGGCATAAATTAAAAAGAACACATAAGATATCTGTAAGTGATTTCTTTATTATTATTTATTTATTAACTGAATATCAATACCTTTCCTGAAATATATTTCGAAGGCCATGAGGTGTGTGTCTATTCTATCTGCGGCCAGAGTGCGGAGGGGTTGCAGGAACTTGAGCGCCTGTTCCAAAGGATCCTCGACCTGCATATACAATCATAACTAGTTATTCAACCCGGCTTCCATCGTCACACGTACTTGTATGGTACATTAATGAAATAATATATCAAGCGTACCATCTACGAGATGACGTTACGTATAGAGTGACGATATGCATAGACATATATAGATATTATTTTGCTTTTTGAATGTATCTCAATGATTTATATCGCAAATCAGTCGTCCTAGGACTTTCAAATAATAAGAATTCTTTACTATAATGGCATTTTAATGGTTAGAGTTTTGTCAAGTAAGGAGACTAAATGCTTTGTACAAATTTTTGAACCATCTCATCTACCTATATTAGTTTGTATCGATAGTTATTACGTGAGTTCGTAATTTTTTACAAACTTTTTTACAAACTTTTCACTATTACCTAAGTAATCAATGAGTTATTGCTATGACATTAACTATCGTGGCGTGGTTTGTGTTTCGGACGTATTTTGATGTAAATGTGAAACTTTTAAAGCGATGAAGCATTAAGGTTTAACTATTTCGATTTTTACACAGTTTTTATATCGATAACATTGTTTGTTATAATCATGACATCACTAGCTAAACTTTCAACTGATTACTATGTGTGTATGAGGAGTTTAAATGTAGTCTTAAGTGAACTAAACATCACGAACCCTGGCCAGCTTGTCTGGCACCAGCTCATCCAGTTGTGGAGCCTCAGGGTCTCCCTGCTCCTGCTGCTGCCGTGCTTTGTGATGCTGTTCGCGTTTCACCTGAAATTTATACGCACACATATATTGTTACTTGTTAAACGTACACATACGACATCTTAATAAAAATTAATTTATTTTTCATATAAGTGTTCCTGTGAATATAAATAAATATATTCTCTTTACTACATCAGCAAATTAAATACGGACAATAATTATTTCAACTGGACGTTTTTAAGTATGAAAGGTTTATTAATGTTTCGTTGAACCAAATAATCGATTACGATCGAATCGATTAGACACCTAACGATATAAAGTAGTTCGTTATTGTATATTGAAGTCGCGTAATCATTTTATTAATATAAAACCAAGGTCATTTTCATTACATATTAGGTTACCTGAACCTGTGCCGCCAGCGCTATCTCCTGTTCAGCTTTACGCTTGGCTTTCCTCTGTTTATTCCTAAGTTTCTTGAGTTCTGAAGGCGCCAGATTCTCTGATGCAAATATAAAAAAAAAATTAAACATTATAAGAAAAAAGTACTCTATTATTTAAACATTATATATTAATACATATAGCTAATAATGTATAGTATTATGTAATATTAAATATCCAGCAGCCGAAGCTGTGATAGCTTAATTCGTACGACACTCGAATAGGTTTCCTCGCAACAGACATTCTTACAGAATTATATCACGTATCAGAGTAATAAATAGGAATAATTATGAAAAAAAAAATAGAAAAAAACAAAGTAAAAATGAATCATAAATCTGACCCAACAGGTCCGGCGACGATTACATGCTATAATCATATACAATTTGCATTTCAATTATCCAGTACCTAATATGTATAAGACGAGGTGAGTTTTTAGCGTTTCGCAACTCAACCGATATCATTATAACAGGGACTACAAAGTAAAGTATAAAATATATATAGAGCTTAGGTAACTAACATTATTTATATGAAGGTCCTATTATAGAATATGTCAATTTCAAACGCATTTTCATGTACTAAATTGAAAAACAAATACCGTTCGTAAATGCAATACGTTCATAAACGCTTTATATCAAATAAACACTTAATGTGTTTGAATTAATTCAATTTGTACACTCAATGACATCATACAGAGACCGATGCTTCATCTAAGTAGAGCGACAGCTGCGTGCTGTATCACAGGAAGCCGCTTACTACAGATAACATTGAGGACTTGTAATGCATATTGATTTCTACGTTATATATAAATTTCTATACATATAAATATAAATACAAGTACACTTATGTAAAAGTGAAGGAATTTTATCAGTAACTATATATACAATAAAGTAATTCAAAAACAAAGTGGGTATGTTATTTTTTATAACACTATTTTATTAGAGTCGCGATTAAAAACGTAATATAATTATAAAGGTTGTAGGTTAGACATCAAAATTCTCACTAAATCCACAACCGTTGCGCCGGCGCATGTTTTGCAAAACAATACCCCGTTCTTAGTTTCATTAAGGTCACTGACCATTGTGGTATTGAAGGCATTAGATTTGAAAAGGAGTGCATTGCATATACTTAATTAAAAGAATAACTATAAAATCATTTCCGTACCTAATAATAAAATATTATTAGTGTGTATTTATTTACGATTTAATAAATTGAAACAAAAAATTTACTAAATATAACATATTTACAGCTTTTTTTTTTGTTTTTTATAAAAATTATTAAAAAAAAAACAACTTAACCTGTGTTTTGCTCTCTTTTAAATGAAACTAATATTTTTCGGATATACTACTCGTTTTTTGTTAAAACTACAGACTCCCGACGTTTCGGTTGCTTTTCAGCAACTTTTATTTTCATTTGAATGAATAAAACTCGCGAAAGTCTGTGCTCTCTTTACCTGAACACCGACGTTTTTATTTATTTTCCCATTCATAGACACTCTCGATACATTCGTACGTACGATTAACTATATGATGAAATTCCGTACTAAGGGTTATGTTCGCTTTCGCAACACATCGATACCCACGCGTACTATTTATCTGCTGCAGCGGGTATACAATCATAGGATAATTACACAGTCATGTAGCTAGCTTGTCACGCACGGAGAGCTGCTCGATATGAGCTGTATGATGCTGGATGGATGAAGATTGAAGACAGTGCTAGCGTATTACGACATCAGGTCAAATGTCATTGGAGAGAACCGATTGGTTTGTTTTGGGACCGATAGATCCTATTAAACAAATAACTCAGCGAAATATGTTTGTCCCTCATCAGTCATCGACAAAAACTTAATTGGTTTTAATGAAACATAGCTGTTATTATATATAGACTATGATTATTGCCGAAATCCGTTTTTGTTCCCACGATAGATGGCGCGAGTTAACATATTTACTCGATCACATATAATTCCTTTCTCTCTAAACCTCTACCATGTAAAAAGTTCAGGGGAAAAAAACGTCACTAGTGTAAATTTATGATGGAATTATATAATATATACACATGCATGATTTAATTTTCATATTCATAGATCATAGATATTTCCAATAAAAATAATTTTAACATTGCAACTAAAGGACAAACTTCGCTGAATAGTTGCCTGCACTACATAAAACTTAGAATGACATTAAGTACAGGGTCAATGAAATCACTAAATCTAAAGAAACAGTCCAATCTCAACTAATTGCGTAACACTTGTTAAGTATCTGGTGACACAAACTAAATACACCTGAATTTTGCATTGACTTGGTCGTAGTTTCTCACAGATTATATAACACTGGCTTTAAATGCTCAAACAATAACACTATACATAATAATAATAATTTCATTATATTTGTGTCATGAATTAATAAGTAAATTTCTATTAAATATATCTTAGATTACGATAACCACAGCTCTACACGAACATGTGAACATACGTGAAATTTTTACGACGTTAGAAAAATTTTTAAATATCCTTTGAATGCTTTGATTAAATGCCATAGGAAATGAAGTAATTAAGGCTGATAATTAATAAATTACATCTATATATTTATGTAGCGATAGGTCGATTTGTGTCGTTTGTAACTTTTTTTTTTTAAACCAGTATTGGACCCTTTTGTTGTCGAAGTTGATTGCATTCGTTGACAAACAAACGAAATCTAGTATGCATTTTCTCCTTCAATATTTATAAAACATCGTATAGCAAAAGATGTTTGAATTTAGTGTTAATGTTGAACAAAGCAAAATAATGGAAAGAATTAAATAATCAAAATTATTTACATGTTTGTTTGAAAAATATATCGTGAGAGGCGAAGAGAAATATATCGTGATATGTTTACGTATCCAGTATTACAAGGACATATATATATACATATATTAATGTTATTCTAAAAACATTATCAAAATATGTTAATTTTTTTAAAATATTATAAAAATTCAATTAAAAACGAATTCAAAATAACAATAGTCACATGATTAGGACACTCAGACCACAAATAGCTGTTCTAATTCAAAGATTTCGCAAATTATTATGAAACATGACGGCGGAGAATATGGAGCCAATAACAAAAATAACATTGAAATAATAATATTCGGGCGTTATAAATAATAATATAAAAATACTCAACATTCAATACCACCAATTGAATTGAATACTAATATTTTGACATTTTTTCGATTCCATTCATCTGTCACTTTCTAGTCTTTAATCTAACCTTTAAAATATTCAAACTGTATAAAGATTCGAGAATTCATTCAATCACACGAAAAAAATAACATTTAAAACAAAAAACAATAATGCAGTCAATAGGAGGATCTCCTCAAATTTACGACCTCCGTCAAAACCATGACGAGTTGTTATTAAACGTAAAATGTAAACACTCAATGAAGTTGTATGATATTTAATGAAAGAAAAAACAGAGAGACGATGATAATGACACCGTTATAATTTGAACATTCGCTTAACATTAATAATGTTATTATAAGCAAATGTTCAAATATAAAACGACTCGCCGCCGCGCCGGTCCGGAGCAGCGCATAGAGTTATTTGAAAAACTAGTTCGAAACAGAATTTCATTTACAATAGCCCTGACAACGCCCTGATGTTGCAATACCGGTTCCAGTTAGGTTTAACGTTTACTCCGCGGGTATTAGAGTCAATGAGAAAGGCATCTAGATTACTCTTTGGGATTAAAGGACTTGTGAAAGATACAAAGATGGCAATTTTATAATCTATTATAGATTTCTTTTTGTTTCATGATATGTATGAATAAATCACATTAATATTTTGTTACAAATTTTCCTTTGTTACCATCTTATGTATCCTATCGAGACCCGGTCCATCTATACGTACTGACATAATATATTATCATCCTCAATACGTCCTCATATCTCTCTGAATACAGAATAAAACTTTCATTAGCGACAAAGAAATCTGTATTCTATGTCTCAAACATATTTAGTTTAAGGCCGGCGAATTGTTAAATAAAAAAAAACATAACATCAAAAACCAGCCGACGTACAGTCACGGACACAAGTCAACAGTGACAAAGAAAAACATTCCCACCACCGCCTGCCCCAGATATCCATCAGATAGACTTACGAAATAACGACACGTAGGGGCTGTGTCAGCGGATTCATACATAAGGTTGGGACATTAATATCGATAAAAAAACACTTTATAATTAAAATAGTCGATAATATTTAAGGAAAAGGTGATCCATCAAAAAGAAACACCTTTGTTATATAAAAAATATAATGAATTAAAAAGTTAAGCTCTCCGTGTATAGTAGAATAAAATTTTTAAGAATAAAAAGAAACTTCAAAAGATGTTATAACTATATGTGAGTTTAAATTTCTATCGATATGCTCTATACAGCCTACACTACAGACAGCACGATTGCGACATGCGCACGCGCTTACCGATTATTCAAGCACCATCTGTGCCTACTGCACCAAATTTGATTACACTTCCATGCACTACACAATTGTTACGTAACAGCATATGTCTGCCGTAACAGTGCATATCGGAAACAACTCGACCAGTAGTAATAGTTTCATATTATATAAAGAGACAATTTAATTTCATATATACTGTTGCGGACTTGCTTACTTATGTCTTAATAAATAAATGTATGTTTAAGACCGAATATTAAATGGTTATACTTATAATAACTGTTTTTATTTAAAAATAACTAAATATGTCAAAAATAAACGAATTCATAACGAGCTTAAAATTACTTTAAATATTATAAAATTACAAAAAGATTTTAATGAAATTAAAAATCTTTTTTTTTATTTACATATATGTACATACAAACAATTCAATTTCGTAAAGACATCGATAAAATCGTTTCACTGAAGAAGCTTTACGCTATATACATAAACCTTATAACTATCAAATTCAGAACCACGCTCTTTTAAAGTAGGTTAAAGTATGCATTAGTTCAATGCCTGTTCGACAATGATGTAGAAATTCAATATAGAAATATTTATAATCAGAGAAATGATACAAGAGTAGGCAAAAAAACTATTGATAACTTTGATGATGAATAAAGAATATGTATTTGTTACAGGTGTATTAGATTAATTGTCTTACCAAAATTTATGTGTAGTATAAAAAAATGTGCAAACATTTGTCCTTGGTGTAAATAGTACAAAAAATTTATTTATATATATTGAAATATATCACGTGTTTATCCCATGATCTGTACGCTTGAATTGCTGACAAATTCGATACGTTTCATTTATCATATCATTACTCTATATCTCAATAGATACAATTCTATAGACAGAATCAAAATGTTACAGCAATTAGAATACTAATGCTAGTCCTGTACGCTTAGTATAAGTTGGCATCGTCACACTACATACGGAGCGTCAACAGTTTATTTCATTCATAAAATTTTCCACATCATAGAATTAACGTAGGTTATTGGGTGAGAAACGGGAAGCGCTTCGTATATATTGTCACGATGAAAACTTAGACATAATTAAATATGGAAGCATCAGGACGAGGAAGGTAAACGTATGACTTAATTGGTACGAGTTTGCTCCTAACGCACACGATATAATATGCTCTGATTGATCCGCCGATATCATGATTACTAATATATATATATATATATTTATATTGTACAATTATTTTTTCAAGATCGACGCAAAAAGAGATGTGTTATAACAAATAAGTAAAGTTCTATATAACATTTTCTTTCTCAGTCATCTCACCGAATAAATACCGCAGAAAGTGACTAACATTAGCCGAGAACTATACCCTATAAAATAATGACATTTCATTTCCAAGATGCACACAAAAGAATCAATATATTCATAAAAATATAGTGTCCAGTAATCTTGTATAAGTAAAATTAAAAAAATACAAAATTTGATAAGATTTTTGTTTTCAATCTAACATATTTGTGTAATAAAAAAAAACAGAGGTTATTGCCACATAAATGATTACAATAACCCAGCTGGCTTATTTATAAGAAAAAACTAACGAGAAAACTTGACTGCATACGATGTGCGGAAAGCGTCTATTAAATATAAAAAAAAATAAAAAATAAAAAAATAAAAACAACTGTCATCCATTATAATTTATAATTTTTCGCGTTCTCAAACACAACAGGAAGAAGACACTCTATTATTATCATAATATTATTAAACAAAACAAATGTTTTAATTACAAAATAAGCGGTTGGCATTGAGACAGTCGTGACATATCTGAATGCGTCTGAACTTCCGTTAGCTAGATCCGCTAATGCTTAGCTGCTAAAGCTCGCTACATTGGAGGCTTCGATCTGTGGCATTTGACCAGGAACTTTATGATTCAGATGTAAAGGGCACGTGCCAGTCACGAATAGGAGAGGTCTTGAACTCATAAAACAGAATTATCATACGACGTTGATGTATATATATATTACAAGAACTGACTAATATACTCTTTTGATTATAATCTTGTAGAATAATTCGCTTGACATTAATACTCATATAGTCGTCCATTGCATGTTAAATATTTGACAAAAATAGGAACACAACACTAGTACAATTTATTTATAATAGTTATAAGCCTGTATGAGTATCAGAATAAAAAATTAAGTCATTGATTCATTTATCATCATAATATTCATTATCATAATATCGTAAACAGATTTTGTAATATGTTGACTAAAAACTGAATAGTTATTTCCGATCAGGGACGAACGATAACCATCGCAATATGTTGGGAGATAAAAGTTTGAATAGAAATTTATCAAGATTAAAAGACTATTTGGAAACTTAACATGAATTTTGAGAAATTTTATATATATATGAATGTCCTGTATAATATATATGTACTGTAATATAAATATTTCAGTACTGTTCAATGTTATACAGAGTTCGTGTAGCGTCGAAGGAATCTGACCGTGACGATGGCGTCGCGGACAGCTAGTACTGACGCTTAGTATAATATAAATAATAATAAAATACAATTTATAATACAATTAAATAACACTAATACGGTAAAAAATAATATTAATTCTATGAAGCAAATGAACGAGAAGTCTTTGATATGATGGCGCAATAGATTAGCTCAGTGAAAATCGTCATTACTGAATTACACTTTAGAAATTCAAGAAAACATCATTAATGTGTGGGAAATTATACCATAATCACTATTACACATTAAGTATACTAAATCACGTGTGTGATCAATGATCTAATTTAATAAAATCATATATTCTCAAGGATAAGGTAATTAAATATAGTTTGTGATATACGATTAATTACTATATGTAAGTGAGTAAGTTAAATCATAAGTAAGAAGAAAAACAAAAAATACTCATCAACTGTTTACAATACACGACCAAAGGAACTCTGAAAACTAAATATTATATCTATCTAATATTATGACAATTTTATATTTTCCTTTTTTTACTATATATATAAATATATATATGTATATACATATATATTTATGTATTGCACATTTTATTTGATTGACGTAAAGACTTTTCCTTCCTCTCCATTGTCCTCCATCATTAATTTATAGTCAGTGAGCAATAATCTGATAGATATCAATATGGTTAATGTTAAGAATAATAAATTGTTTACGTAAAAATATAAACTGTAATATACTTGGATGGCAGTAGGTTCTTTTCAAATTTGGTTAAGTAGAGAGAGGAGCTTGGACGGTGGAGGTGAGCGTTACGCGCGTTAGATAGGGGCCCCTTAAACCTACACCTGGGTCGCAAGTCCTAGGCACTGATGAAGCTCCTCTCCCTGCAACACAACGGATCCGGCACCCGTACGGTGAATCCATTGAATGCTGAGAGGTTTTGTCTCTGTCATATGTTATACAGTATATAAAACTTATAATATAAAATATATATAATATGACAAGTTTCATCATGTTTCAGAATAATCAACTCTAATGTAGAATAGAATAGAGTTCAAACTTTTATAATTAAAACCAATTATAATTCAGCTCATAGTTCACAGGTCACCGTAGCTGTTTCACTTCACCTGGACCAATTTGGTCGGAACTCACGTAGCTAGTTAATTTGCAAGTGTCCCAATTCCCACTGATGTTTTCATTTCGCAGATAGCACTAGGACCGCGTGAACATTTATTTCATTTAAATCATGAGTGATTCAAGATAATACTATTAATGTATAACATTTTAATATAACATGCATTTAATACTTTAATGAACAATTGTAGCAGCGTGACAAACGTTGTAATAAACACAGGCGGTTATAATTTAAGCTTCATTGAAACAGATGACTTTACAAACATTAAAAAGAATATGAAACAACATATCTATATATAATATATATTATATATAATTATATTCTTCATAATTAAACGTCGAGCTCAGTCGTTGATTTAACTACACCTGAATTACGTCGAGAAAAATGAAATGATAATAACAAGATATTCAAGAGAACAAAGAATTTAAATCAAAAAAAAAAATCTTATATATTGTAGTAGGCGTCTCTTATTCTTCTTATAAGAGCTAGAAGTTTGCAATAAAATTCAGACAAAATCCATTGCTAAAGCAAACAGAACGTATTATTTCACTAACAACAGTGTTCCCATTCACACAAGGTTCGGACATATATATTTTCTTTGTAATAGCAAACATTGAATGCAACAAAATCGTACGTGACAATACAAAAACATGTTGCAAAAGTATGAACTTGCCATCTTAAAAGTAGGCAGACACATGGAATGTTAATATTTCGTCACGGCCCGGAGTTACTGCGACTGCTTACTGGACGTGCTAATTAGTTATTTTCATACGTACTATAAGGCTTAGTTTTGACAACTTTTATCGAACTAATTTTTTATGCTTCTAAACGACTATGCTAAAAATATAATTTATTTCGCTTTTTATAATGTATATGTAACACACTTGTCTATACATATATATATTACAACAAACCTATATGTATTAAAGAAACAATATTTTAACTACTTTTACAAACGACAACTTTGTTTCCAGAACACCGCAACAAAGATCAACAAATAACGTCATCAACGAGTTCTGTGTCTTAATTTAGAACATTTTTATACAAACTAACAATTAAACAAAACAAATTATAACATGATTCCACGATCAGCGATCAGCTATGAAGGCCACCAAGTTAGTCGGATGAATTAATATGAAAATTTCAAACTAAACATTATGTATTACTTTTCGTTATTGTAAAATAAAAATCCAATCAATATTCCATGCATACAACGACGATCAGCCGTCTGTTATGATCACAGACGTTCAGGTATTTGGAAGTTAAAACCACGAGCTGTATGGAAAGTGTAATCTCACTTTAGTATAGCTCTACTTGGCACGTAGCTTTGTCACTGCAACTGTCTGATGGCTTATTTAATGTTATGTTACTACCAGAATACATAAGGCGATTTGAGTTATTGATTTTATTTTGTTTAGTCTCACATGACATACCATGTAATAAATGCACAATTAAAATAATATTTGTTACATGAAAAAGTTTAGAATTTATTCAAAAACAAACTGTTACCACAAAAAAAAAAAACAAATTTAAATATTTATTTCCTTAATATATATATATACACTATGTAATAAGTATACAAACTTAAATTGAATAATACCATACGTACATAATTTATATTTTCCTCTCCGTCATTATTGAAAATAAAAAATAAAACTGTGTCTAGTTTTTAACATCAATAAATAATACTTGTATATAATTTTGATATTAAGATGAAGCCACCGTAATTACTGTCCAAGTTGGAGCACAAAACACTGTTATAGTATAAAAAGACGAGAAACGCCATTGTATAATAAAACCCGCTAGATAATACCGAATACAATAACCACACTTGCAAAATAATACTTTTACATCGACTTTTTACACGTTATAAATATTACAATACCTAAGACCGAGAAGGGTATAATTCTTTAAGCAGTAATCATGTTATAACCGAAGACGAATATATAACAGAAACAAGACTAAAAAAATAACGAACACGCGAATGACACAACAAGAAAAAAAAAACCTTAAATCACATTTGCATTCCTGCTTTGCACATATCAGTCGTAATTGCACGCGAATGTACAACCTTAGTGGTTCTGTGGGAGATTAGGACCAGCTGAAGGGCGACCGGCACTTAAAAATTAATAAAACATACCACAACACCTGGCTGGACAGACTAGAAACATATTTAGGGCAATGGAATTAATCAAAACAATCTCGTTTAATGTATTCCATAGCGAGATTCATATTTATTTGTTATAACTACCTAATAACTGTTTTTTATTGGTTTCTTGTCCATTAACATGTTTCTATGGTAATAATTTATTTTGATCATTATATTCGTTTCAAACATTCATATCTGTACTATAAATGGTTTTAATATTCGCTGATAGAGGCCAAAACAGTTTATTAAAAAAATACAAATACCGATAATTTTTTAATTCATGCTATAATTAAGAGCCTAGCTTTAATCTTTTGTCTATAGCTCATTTCTACGCTAGCGCGTGACTGGAAAAGTATAACCCTACCAAAAAATAGGTGTAAAGTATTTTTTTTTTATATAAATTCATTTCGTCTCATAACTAAAACTAACGATTGCTTTCTTCTTACTCGTTCCCCTTCCCAATTATTAACGTAAATTTTTTCGCAGTTATTAAGCTTGTTTTTTTTTGCAATCGTTTCGAGCGAGACCTGTTGAAAGGTACCATAACATCCCCGTCTCGAAAGTAAACTTACTACTTAAAAACTCTCAAATGCTTGTAGGGGACGACAACATCGAACCCAGCCAACAAATTCGGGTGGAACCGAAGGCCCTTTTTTACCATTAAAAAACCTACCTCGACCCCTCCAAAGGCTGTACCATCCCATAAATTCCATTACATGCAGCGACTTCAACAGTTTTATTTTATTATGCACATACAACATCTTCCCACTTAAATTTTCTTTAACATAAGGGCTTTTAAAAATCGAGGCTTTTAAATATCATCTGAACAGAAAACTTATCAGCAGAAATACCGTCTGCTAGTTGCCTCGTTAACTGACACTATCAAGATTTTTTGTCCCAACGGTACCTGAACCTGATTGAAAGAATTCACACGCAACGGAAACGACAGCAAAATCAAATCAACACGGATTTGATATCGAGAACCATAATCCGTGAAGAGAATGAAGCGTTCAAACACGCATCTTAAATTTATAGAAACATAGATTTTGTAAGAATCTACATTAGCTATCTCCTGATGTTTTAAATTTATAACGATATCTTCGTCCCTTGGAACCCGAAAGACCTGATGACTACTACGACTAAGTTAGATGCAAAAGAAGTTATATAACTTGGACCACCCTTACACAATTTATTTATTTATTTATATCAGACACTAACGACGAATGAATGACACTCACTATGACTATAATCTCGACTAAATAACAATTCAACTTCAATCAAAAACAGAGCATATAAAAAAATAAAAAATTCTGAATATTGAACAGCTATCATTCTCGGACATCGGTCGTGGCACGAACATACGAATTAATCGGGTAATTTCACATAGCTGTAAGAGATCGTGATGTGCATGCAGACACTTAACGGTTCAAGCGGGATCTAGAATGTATTGACGGATTTATTATAACACATTTATATGTATCACATTTTTTATGAAGATAGGAATAGCAAACTGAGTAAATTGGTGAAGTTTTCAAGAAATATGAATCATTAATACTACCGAAGTGTTTTATTATATGGTTCCAAGGAATAACAGTCAAAAAGCTGTTTAACAGATCGGTTTTGTGATTTCTTCAGTGAGAGATTCAGAAACTCATTGTTCCATTACATGCTCTCGATCCCACTCAACTATTTATAGCTGAGAATACATATAAAATTATATCGCAAACTACCCCGCTTTATTTTATATGGGTACTTTAAGCCATATAACCTTTATGATACGAATCAAGAATTATTTCTAGACAATGACTGAACGACCATAACGACAAAGAGACAATCGTCACAGGTCTAAATACCATTTAAAGTCACACCGCGTACCAAGCTCACCGGTATTGGACAAACAACAAAAACCCACGCCACATGCGTACGTCTCATGAGGAATGATGACGTTATGCGTAGGCGACGCGTGTACAGAATTATTATAATATAACGTAGGTGTGACGTAGGGTAGGAACGTAGTATGTATATTATAAATAAATAGGAATAAGCTTTTTATTATAGCTAATTTCAAGGATCAATAAATCCATAGATACCATATGATAGTTTACGACATAGTTAAAATCATTGCCATACATTAATTATTCTTTGTAACAAAATCGTAAGGCATTGAAACATTAATAAAATTAATTCCCTCTCAAAACATATACTAGATTATTACAATTTGCAACAGACACTTATTACGTCATAAGTACTCCAATTCGTCACATCCGACGATGGAATTGGCGCCATGAGCTGAACGTAACGGACCAAGTAATCCGTGACCTCATCAACGTATACTATACAAAATCCAGACCCTCGAGCCGCAGTGACATCATCGATAGGAAGACTAATAGAAACGTCACATAGCTCAGCGGTGACAATGTTTGAAATGACATCCACATCTCCTATGGCTGAATCACCGATGAACTACGAGTCAATTTTGTACAGCCTTCGAATGTTAGCGATGACTAATTTGTCATCTCAATTGATAAATGACTGCAAACAGACCGGATCCATTAAATGAAGGGATCCATCAGTTACAACGACAGAGGATATTCATGTCCTTACTAAAATCATATATTACATTAAGTAACCTATAAAATTACCTAATAGATACGTAATGTTTGACTGATGATATTTTAAAGATTCTCAGAAAAGTAAATTCCTACTATTGGCTGTGATGGGAAAATAAAAAATTCCCCTATCCGACCACAAATTCCAAAGTTGGGTACATTGCAATGTCTAGGAATGCGAACACGATCCGTTACCTTCCTTTTAAGGATAACTTTAATCATATAGACTAACGAGAAACGCATACAAAAAAATGAATCAACAGACAAAATTCAGAAAATATAATAATTAATGTTTTGATGTTTTTTATTATTTTTAATTAACCCATGCCATGTATGTATTTTCTTTGCAACTTCAAGGTTAATTCAAATAAATAGTTGTTGTTTATATTTTAAATTACAACCCACTAACATTCAAATACATAGCCGTCAATTCCTTTACGATCTCATGAACGAGCAATCTTTATGAATGAAATACGTGAGGTCAACAGTGAAAAGAAAAGGCAGATATAAAATGATTTGTTAAAAGAACAAAGTAATGAGAGCATACTTATTTAAAAGTAAACAAAGTTATATATAAATTGATAACTTTTGTTTGTGTGTTCATTAAATCAGACAAAAAAAAAACAAAACAAAAGATATGTATGACACTATCTTGTCGGAGGGAGGTAGGTTTTAACAACGGATACTTAAAATAAAAGTATCAGATTTAATTTTTTCTTCAAACTATAATTAAAGCCTTGATATATCCGATGGGTAACGCCAGTTACGGTAACTGACCGCGCATGAGAAAATGACAAACGTCGGATTTCCCTAACATAATAATTATAAGACAATAACACGTGCTCAGAGTAAATTAAAAATTTATTTATATTCATTGATATCACGGTTTTTACATATGACTCAGGCAATCGTTGCGATTTTCAATGCATCCGGTTATATTAACATAATAAATAGAACATAGAGAAGTTATTTAACATGATACGAGTGAAAATAAATTTACGTAAATATAAAAACATTGCTATAATACGATTAATTCAATTAAAAATTATCGAAAATTCAATTATTAGATATACGCTCACGAATGAATGAAACTGAGTTAATATTGTTGTATACTCACTCATTTTATAATTAAGTCAGTTGGACTTCATTAGTTACATACGAGTAATCTATTCATAATAGTAACATTGTGTTGCATCTATTAATAACAACCTACAAGGATAATTGAGGCTTTCACGGTTTCTTACAAGGAAATAATGTCTAAGTCTTTTAAGGAAATATTTTTTTTTATATATATAATCTCTTATTTCATAATTTCCTTATTGTATAGATATGGAATAATTTTACAAAATCAATTATTTTTTTTATATACACATACCAAGCTTTAGCCAGGTATTTCATTTAATTCGAACAAACTTTTATCAATATACTTTACAATATTCAATAGAACATAATTTTTACAATATTTAATAGAACTAATATTGTCGGATTTACTACGCTTTTTTATTATTTTAACTACACAATCCCGACGTTTCGGTTACTTAGCAGCAACCGTGCTCTCGGACACACGAGATGGAAATGTCTTTTATCATTCAAAAGCATATTTGAATTGTATATTCTCTATAATGATATAAATTTTAAATGTGACTGTTAACCCTTAAACAGCTGGCTGACAAGAATTTTTTTTTGTAGATTTATGGACATAAACATAGATTCTTTGGAACGAAAACTGATATCCAGGGCGGAGTCGCGGGCAAAAGCATATATGTTAGTAAACAAAGCTTCTATAATAACCTAAACATTTTTAAAGCCCTTGACATAAATTCGTCTTCACCTTATAAGGATTCATAACTTAATCTTCCCACATATAAATGAATCAGACTTTTGTGTATTGACTAACGAATGGTATTTAGTAATAATTCATATCGGAAACTAATATTATTGAAATATAAGTACAACTGTTAAATGGTTATGTTTAATGTTTGAAGTGTTTCTGCTATTAAAGGATTTCACAATCGCAAGCTCATATAAAAAAAGACATAACGTATAATGGAACCATTAAAAAAAACATGAAGCAAGAATTCACAAACATATTTTTCAAAACGTTTTTGCAAAAGTCATATATATAGTTATTTATAGTTTCGACATTAAAAGAAAACCTATTAATGCTAGCTGTATTCAGAAAAAAATATTAGGAATAATATAAATTTCCAGGAAAAAAAGTGAATACCCTATTAACAAACGTATATATATGTCTTTATATTGAGATTTATAATCTTGGCAGATGAAACTGCCGTATAAATTTGTACAAAGGACACGTAGACGGATGTAGACACCCTTATGTATATAGGGCTTTAAGGTTCAAGTTAAAATTGAACCTATTAATAACATAGTAAATATATTCTCATACATTTTATACAAACGATTTATGTATATACTGTAACGAATTATATACATTTAAATTGTCAATAAATTAACTTCCCGTTATTCAAAGAAACTTAATTAAAATATAAACTCTCGTTAAAATATCTGTCTTAATGTATATACATGTACTAATTATATATCGGCTTGTTAGATAAAAGTACAGTACTGCAACACATAGCAAATGTTTGTGAAGCTGTATATAAGAGAAATTTCTATAATTTTAAATCGAATGCTATTTAAATCTATGCTACGTTGTTATATACGTAATATATTTGTTTATACCTTTTAAATATTTATATTTTTTTTTAAATGAACTGTCACCAAAGGACATGTACATATTACACGCTATATAAATATGATGTCAAAATATAAAATTACCCACATTCAAGGGTAATGTAGCAGAAATAATTACTATTATCTGTCACATCTAAGCCGGCGAGTCTAAGGTCGGGTATATTTCGCACGGTACCTGTCACGATCAAAGACCTGGCTCCCACCTGTTGTTATACATTTTATAAGAATTGTAGACATTTTCTAATCCTTTCAAACAAATTTGTAATTTTAAATTAATTGAAACTTCCTATGGCAATTATATACTATACCTACATCAAACCGCAATTTTAAAACTATTTGTCTTTTGTTCCAGCTAAACTCAAGGACGGCTGAGCCGAAATTGAGAGAAATTAATCTGCGAGTGAAATTGATAACAAAAAGAGTAACTCAGACTATATGTTAACTGATTTCAAAAAGGAGAAGGTTCTCAATTCGTCTAAATGTTTGTAAGGCCGATTTTGATGATATCATTTCTACCGTAAGAGCATTGTTCTGCAGTAGTTCCATAGTTACCAAGTCAGGGTCTGATTAAGGTACCTTCGAGAAAACGAATGAAACCTCATAATGATATTAACGCTTATCTGAAAGGGCGTTGAATATGCGGGCAAAGCTGCAAGTAACAGTTAGCTATATACATATATAGGGATCAGGTCTAAGCAAATCAAACATATATAAATGCTTAGTTTATGTTATATGTAAGTAGCAGAATATATTGTTATAACATGTAATTGCTCTATTGTAGCTAATACATATTCCGCTAACAGTATTCACCAGACATTTCAATGACAAATGATATTTCAAAGCCTGAAGTTTGGGTCACGACCTAAGCAGAACAAAGCGACAACTTAGCTGACCTTTTACTATAGATACTATTTAAACATGAATGCGGTAGTTAATCTTAAAAATGATATTAGCATTGAGACCCAGTTCACTTGGTAGACTTTACTACATCCACATATTAATGTTTTAATTGAATATGCCAGTCGAATAACGTTCTGTATGCTAACTAGATATACCTTATCGAACTTAAATTGAACCGGACGAAGTTTTTTTCTTCTAATTCGTTAATTTCTTGCTCGAGGAAGTCAACACCTTATTTAAAACAAAGTTTAAGTTATGGCCAGGACAGCGGTTTGTGAAAAAACTCACATTATCACCAAATACAGTTAAGCTTTGAGATGTAATAGTGTTTTTCACCTTCAAACGACTGTTCGAGATAAACAGATTTGTTATCTAGATCAATGCTATTTAAAGGGTAATATTAATTTGTTTATTAGGAATTTTTTATTTACGGAATCGACATTTAATATGCAATGTCAAATAAAAGAAAATCTATATAAAGATATGTATTGTTTATCAAAAGATCTCTTCTTTTTATTAAAACGTAGATAATTTTCTTGTTTTTTTTTTATTTTAATTGTGATTGTAAACATACAACAGATAATATAAAGACAGGACCAAGAAAAAACGCAATGAGTTGCAACAACTAATTCACACTAAAAAAATTGTTCCTTTGACTAGTTTCAATTAAACTTCTTACTAAAAATATATACGTACGCTGTACTTCAGATTGATACGTTTTATTTAAATTCAATTGATACGTTTTATTTAAATTCAATTATATTTTTGACAATGAAGTTTAAAAAATAAATGACATTGATAATCTCATTTCCATTATTACATGGTAAGAAAAACTAGATGTAATAAGACATCTGAAATTTTCTACTAAACCAATTGATACGCCCTTAAGGTGACATTTAGAGTTATGAATTCAGTATTGTTTAATGTGTCTTTAACAAAATAATTTAACAAAAACCCTGGAACGAATACTTTACGGAAGTCAGTCGCAGATTTATTTATCTCTTTAGAAAATTTTTCTTGTATATTAATATTTATAGTCCTCATATTTTCAACACGAGAGCATTTTATTACAGGCAATACTAATGCAATTTTCTTAAACTGAAAAAAATATGAAACGTAGAATCCGAAAATATTCACCGTTAATTATTTGACTGGAACCGACTATTAATATATTATAATTTGTAAATGTCATTATAAAACAAAGTTCAATACTATGTGAGTACATGTAAAATATTTAAGATTTGAAAGCGCTGAGTTGTGTGTCGGTGTCTAACCGTAAAACATTTGTTGGAAAATATTTCCTCCTTTCATTGGAAAGTACTGAAAACTACAATAACTTAGGTAAGTTAATCTTTAACATCAAATGATGATAATGTATGTTACAAAACTATCAATAACTTTATTCCTCAAACATAAAATTAGTTCCTGTTGCAAAACATTAATAGATATATATATATGGCGTCGCGATTCTTTTGTAAATATTGTTTAATTCTTTCATTATTCGTATAATTGTAATATTATATATTACATTTTTGTATTTATTGTTGAAAATATTATTACATTAATGTTATGACTTTGATGGTAATGTAACGGATATAATACTATATATACTTGTTGATAGTTATAATTAGCCCATAATTTAATATACGATGCCAGCTTCCTCTCTCCATTATTCAAAAATTTTCGCTCTATAAGATTAAAGTCATTTTCATGAAATGAAAAGTAAGCTATAATCAACAAAACATACTCACAGACAACATTGTCGAGTGTCAGCTATAATGTCATACCTGAAAAAGATACGATTAGACATTATAATAAAAATAATAAATTAAAATATATACAACAAGTGACCTGGTCGTGAATAAAAGTAGTTGTTAAAGAAATTATCAATGAGACTGACAATGGACATTATAATAATGAGTTACAATACAATCACATAACATGGATGTACGGAACTTCATACCAAAGTTGCTTCATAAGTATTTCGATAAAAATCAATATATAAATAAAAAAAACATTTTGTTTTGTACAAAATATACAGATAAAAATTATTAACGTATGTATTGATCATGTCCGTAACGTTAGTTTAAATTGACGGTAGTCGAATAATATTCGATAGAATTTAACTAAAATTAAGAATTAATGAATTTTAAGATTAGTGATAGAACTACAGTACTAAAAATCTGGTAAAATACACAATAAGAGAAAATAAACATTTTCATTGCTTTATAGGTAAATGAAGCAGATAACCAGCAGCTGCTATTGTGGATACATAAGTAGTACATAAGATCAAAATATAGCAAATCCATTTATTTTATAGAAAAAAGTATATATATATTTTTAATTTCTTATCTACGTCATATAATTTGAAAGACCACACAGAGTACTAAAAAATACATAAAACCAGCACCGCCGAGATCAGTGATCCCAGATACCTTCGCAACAGGTTTATGATAATTAACAAGTAAAAGTGACAGCTTCAGATAAACTTTCACAGAAAGCGAACGAGAAAAGCGCCACACTGATGATAATAACACTACGAGCCTAACGAATTTCACTCAGATATAACGTCAAAGAGCAAAAGTCACAGATACTATTAACAGAGATCTATATTAATATTTACCTATTTCATAAATCATCATATAAAAGATATGCATTTTTTATTCAAATGGCAACCCTGAGACCTCCAATTATCTTAGGGCGAGGTCGTTCCGATCGATTCAATACCTCATCAAACGAGAGACATTGAAACCGCTATCCCGATCAATTAGCTTTCATTGTTGAAATAGTATTAAATAAAATCAATTACAGCAAAAATATTATATAGATATATTAAGTATTATCATGAACGAGTATGTAAATATTTAAAATATATATATATTAACATGTTTACACGTCAAATGGTAAAAAAAATAATACATAATAATTTTTCCGGACGTAGTAAATGCGTCAATCGATCGGTTAGTATATAATATACATAATTTTAGAAGATTATTAATATATTTCTTAATATATTAATTTATACTACACATTAAATAAGATGATTTTGTATTTGAAAATTTTTATACAATAATATTTGTTTTATCTATACATAAAGATGATTCGTTTTACTTATATGTATATATATATATATATATTTGAGGTATTATATATAAGTGCTATTACTAGAATTATTAAAAGGTCTTTGATATTTAAAAAACTGTCTCTTTTTCTTAAAAAAGTAATTATTTCTTTAGTCTCAAAGGTAAATCACATTGATTAATTTCAAACGAAGGCTTAAGACCTATAAACAGTTAATTTTTACACCTAAGAGTCGTTTTCAGTTATATTGTTTTTCCATTCACTCATATTATTTCGCTAAATGCAAATCTAATAATAATTCTCCATGTTCCATTCATTCGTTCCTTCCGTTCGTCTTATAGATGGGGACAACAAAAAACGGTCCCATTTTATATTGCCATAGTTAAATGCTTTACCGAGAAACGTATGAGTTATGTGTCCATTGTCCCTACCTGTGCAGTCCCAGGCTACTGACGTGTTCGCGTGCTGAAATGCATTACAATATTACGTAAAGCCCACTCGATCATTTAATATTTAAATATCATCCTATCATAATACGTTATACTATAGCTAGTATTTTTTTATAACATCCTGTATATACAAATAAATGTTTACTGAGCGTCACTTATTTAATGTTACATAATATGATAAAATTTTCCTTACCCTTCAAGATTTCGTTTGTAGGCCATTTAAGCGTTCAAATATGTATGTGTGTGTGTGTGTGTATGTGTGTGTGTGTGTGTGTGTGTAAATAATTTCAGTAAAGCAATTTCATCATACGCAATATCTCATGAATTTGAATCACATGCACCAACCATATACTTTATATACTTTTAGTACATTTTTATAAACAGCGAAAGTCTATCTAAACTATGTGTAGTTTAACAACGTACGAATAGGTGAGGTCATTTTAGAGGTCGGTTAAATGAAAGTTAAAACTATCAATTGACATTCAAAGCAGTTAGATAAAATTGTAATAAAAATTAATTGGACCCCGACACGAAGCCAACAATAAGATGCTCTGCGTTCAAGATACTACAAGCCATGATAAGTTTATTGCATCAGACCACGGCAGACTATGACGTCATCAGCGATCTTTTAAACCAACGAAAAAAAAAAACAATGATAAGCGAGTTAGATATCAGTTAAATATGCATAAAACTAAGTTATTTTAAATATATAATTCACATAAAAAATACATACATATTTTAATGAAAATAGATGCGGAAAAATTAATCATCAGTAACACGTGGAGGTGAACGTGTATATAATCAAACTTACACTACATATACGCATATATATATCTTGTATAAGGTATATAACAAATAGCTTATTAGAAGAAGCTATATATACAATGTATACAAATCTTAGGTATAAATTAACAACAAAATTTTCCTCTACGAAGCTGCATTCAATGAGATCCGATCTATTTCTTATGTCTTCAAAAATATATGACGTTTTAATTATTTTGTTTAAATTGTTTTACAAAACCAAAAACACTCGAAAATGTCTGCTATTGACATTAAATTGAATCACACTATGATTAATTATTTTTAAATGTAGTATAATTAACAATCTAGTAGTTCAAATCGAACGGACAAGGCGTAAACTGAAACAAAAATTTAATAAATACCCAAGGATATAATTTAATATTTATATTATCAATATAAAATATTAATCTTTATATATGTCTAACATATAACAAACTATTAAGAGAAGAAAGATTTGAACGACATACGTCTATCGACGATAATTAATACAACTAATACCGAAACAATGTATATCTCCTTGACTTACTATATGCCGGCAGAAAAAATTAATTTAAATCAGAATAAAAAGCAAAGTCTTGTGAACGAAACAATTAAATATATGATTGTCGGCTAAATATAATTAAAATATTAAGTACATAGCAAGTGTAACAACAATGCGGATATAAGAACAGCGGTCTGACTGGCGGATTACAACATCACAGATCTAGTAACATCTAACAGGACAAAACTATGTAACGGGCAAGTGAACTGATTCAAGGGATAAGTCACAGTTAGGCTATATGTGTATGTATAAAATTTATTTTATACTTTGAACTTTGAACTATTAATAACTTGCATTAACTTCTAAGACATTAGATTTTTGCAAGAGCTACTTTGTAATTTATAGTAAATTAGGTCATTTATAGAAATGGATTGATAGGCAAAAAAAATTATACATTTTTATAGTAAATTTATACCTATAAATAATAAATTTAAAATAGCTTTTTCTATATAGCGAGACACAATTAACGCGTTGTCCTTTCGTTCATGGAAAATCATTTAAGCATTTAATTGTGCAGCAAATCGTTGCTATATCTCGAATCTAAGAACATCTAAGAACTAGCCGCTGTAACAATGGATAAGTTCATTGCCTACAATGGTATTGTTCTGTTTGATTATCCTGATATCTTATAAAGATCGAATGTTGTCATAATTGCGCATGTAATGAGTTTTTACTATAGAAATATTACTTGTAAGCACGTCACTAGTGTAAATACGACTAATCTCGTTATAAAGTCGAAATGAAACAAGTAATAAAAAATATATATACATATAATGCCTAGTTCGAAACGCTTTATGGTGCCCCTTAATGCCGTGGGAAATATCTTCAAATTTGTATTTGGATAGATAATGGAAAATATAGGAACAGTATTATTACATTCATGATGATGCGACAAGAATAACTACAGATTCATATATAATGGACAGTGTTAACGTTAAGGGGAAGATGGATTATTAAAAACAGAAGAAGGCTATTGAGATTGTACAGCCATAACAATAAAAATACCAAACGTAACAAAACATTAAGAAATAACTAGATCGACTTAATGCCCGTATCAAATAAATTGACCAACGCCCACAAAACAATGGTTATTTCAAAACGTGACGCTAAGGACATCAGAAATAAATCACAAGTCTAAACACAGCGCTAGGCCTCATTTAGCAGGTCGCTTATTACGGATACATTATGAATATATCCGTACAGGGATTTACAAAACCAATGGACCAATGCACCCAAAGTGATCCAAGGACGGACGCGTTAAATTTTATATTATATAAAATATGATATGGACGTAGCGTTAACGAACGGTCCGACGTTTTAACGTCAAGTATATGTCACATTAAATCATGCGTCAACGTAACGGCTGTTAGCGACGTTTCAAGGGAATTTAGACTGCATATGGAAAGCGTTTTTATGTCGAATGTCGAAATATCTGAGGGATATTACAAGTTTTTACACAGCAGTAGTTGTTAAGGCGAAGAAATTGATTTTTTTACTAGATTAAATATGAAAAGGAGTTGATGGGATATAGATGTTAAATTAAAATCATTCACTTATTTACTCAAAACTATGAAGTAACATTTATATATAATTGCATATGTATTAATTCTTATAATTTCTATCTTGTTTTGATAAAGGGGTCGCTGATTAGTATTGCTTTAAATAATTTTCTTGACCGTAGCTTTGGACTCAATGAATTTCCAAAATTAAAGTTCGGGCATACCACATACCGCATTACCTTCTTTATGAAGATAGTCCGAGTATCTGAAAAGTTGCAATCAAGGTGAAGGAGTGAACTCTTCTTGAGGATCGAAAGACTTGAATGCTTGTTGATAGCGTTAAATTTCACAATGTTAACAACGGCTCATTTTAAGACAGATTAAAATGTTCAAACACGACTTCCGTTCCCAATTCTAAATCATCCCGACTGGCCTCAAGACTGGATTGATTGTTGTCGATTACTAAGATTCGTATTGTTCAATAAATTGTAATCTTTTTAGAAAATATCTCAAATGTATTATTTAAATTTCAATGCGAACAATAACAGCTGTGATATCGTAAAGTTGGTCGCCCCGTCAACATTTCTAACGTCGCTTATTGGGTCAACGACTTTAGCTTGAAAGGTTTGTAGAAACGCCCGCTTTGAAATAATACACCTTCGGTTTAAACGTACCGCGTTTTATGAACTACAATCGATACAAAGCTACCAATTAGAAGCAATTATGAATTTTAATGACGAACAAAATATAATAGCAATCTCATCTCAATAGTTATTTAAGATCAGATCATTGACACAAACAAAGAAGTCTAATGCTCATAAATATGCGATTTTATTTATATTTCTGTCTAATTCTCTCGGTCGGATTAAATGACATTAGATATAATGCAAACTATGACTAAAGTGTTCGTTGTATAAAAACACTATTCTTTGTACACTTATATAAAACATTTTCACGTATCGTCGAACAAATAATTGAAGGTCATTCGTTTTTAACCTCACATAGATTGAAGTGTTTAATAAAGTGTACGTGGGAAGACTAAGACCATTTATGAAACATTCACAATACATGCATTTGACTATCAAAGGTAACAATACGAGGAAAACTGCTTGATTTAATACATATAATAAGGTATATGAAACGACCTTCAGCCTTTTTTATAAAAATCATTCAGTTAAAAATTCTATCGGACTTTAATCTTAATTGGATTCCACCGCTGGTAACAAATATTTGAGACCGATGGTATGACTTACGCGAAATTAATTTTATGAAGGTGAGATGAACTGGCAGGGACTTAATACACCTGTTGTTATTTAAAACGATCTGGTTCTAAGAATTATTACATTATATTAATGTTATTTATATATATATATATGTGTATATAATCAGTTATTCATAAAGATTGAGCGTTAACTTTACAACCACCTGTATATACCTGTATATGATCGATTCATCAAAGAGAAAAAATTCAAATAAAAATCAAAGTCCTGGCAAGAGTGCATACCTTTTAAGAAAAATCACGAGACTTTTTCTGTTTATCGAATCTTTTAGTGATTTTAAATATAGTGATAAAGGTTTTAAAATGAAAATCAATTATTTATCTTATTATATTAAATTCTAATAGCATCTTTCAATATCATATTTCACAGGAAACAGCTTATTAGCGATATTTTTTTCGTCACTGGGAATAAGGTAGAAAATTATAAGTTTGCGTAAAATACTATTGCAACGTCTAAAAATACGATAATGTTGTGGCCTTCGTAATGGAAAAGGGCTAAATTTGTTTGGAACTGTATTTGTATATATTCACAACATTATTCAACAACAATAAAAATAAGCTTGGTGTCAACAAAAATTCTGTGAAAACGATTAAACCTTAGTATAAATACGAACTGTATGCGTCGTGTTCAGCACAACTTTGCACACACTAGCTACGAAATTTTTAAGGTGACTAATTTAATAACAACTAATCTAGCTTAGTACCTACTATAATATGCGAATATTGACAGATGTATAACTGTTGACGCTTATTATGTATATATATATTAATATCATAGTATAATGAGTAAATATCAAAATTTTTGAACATATTGCATGTTTGTGAACTATTTAACTAAAATTAACGCTTGGAAATTAGTAATATACATAAATCAGAATAAACACAGGCCACAATGTTATGTGGCTTTATATTATATAATATTACTATATATTATATCTGTTTATAGCTTACTAGCGTTTTCACGAGCAAAGCCGTGGGAAGCAATCATAAAACACAACTATACAATGACATAAAATACACTCGCGACACCTGTCCACACGAGCACGGACGATTTTTTTTTTATTAAATATATTTCTTTAAATAGTTGTCAAAACGAGAACCATTTTAAGAAAAATCTTATAATTTTTAATAGACCCGTTGATCAAGTTTCAATTTAAAAATATATATATTAAAAACGAAACAAACCTCGTGGAAAATCACCGAGGAGCCAAATAAGTTAATTTTGTATATAATATCGTCTTGTTGATGATAAACGTGATACATTTTAAGTGGAATTGTGTTCTTATAAATATTAATTCATAACAATTTAACCGTTAAATTGATTGCATGGAATAATTATGAGGTTGCTTTGATATCGTTCAGTTAATAGTATGTTTAGTTAGATACATGTGACATATTAATAATGTATTCAAAACTTAAACATAACAATTAATGCAATATATTAGTAATATTACAAAAAATCTTTACAGTTTTATACTTAAATAGAATAAATATATATTTTTTTTTAATTTCGTTTACCCACAAAACACTACAATAAACGCTTTGAGATTATAAGTGAAACGATTTTCAGAACGAAACAAATAGCGACGAATTTAATATTAAAGTATTAATTAGACAAAAAAATATTGTTAATAATCTCATATTACAGTGTATTATATACATGTAGTTATATATAGTGGTGTTTGTTAGTTATGTTAATGTGATGCGTGGTTGCGCTTCGCCGTGTATGGCCGGCTGACCGGTGCGTTGCGCGTGCGCATCCGTCCGGACGGTCAAGTTCACGGCGCATCATTCAACATCGGATATGGAAGCGCAAGGTGAACTTATTATTACGAAATTATATGATCTGATCGCATTAAGCTATGTACATCTCAATGTCATTGACGGCTCTCAATGATATTATAACGATTCAGATGTATTTTCGACAGAACAAAACTTATCTAAGGATACCTGATGCCATATTGGATTTTCGCGACTACAAATTTAAATAAAACTATCATTTTCAGACACATCGGACGCATTCATTATATTATTTTATATTTTAGCAGACCCGACGTTTCGGTTACTTTAAAACAACCGTGATTATGGGCAGACGCCAAAAGTGTCTGTCAATTAGTCTTCTTGTTTGTCGTCTACATTTATATATATGTACAAATCATAAATACATACATACTTATATATCTTTATTATTGAATATTTTTTTTAGGACATGTACAAAATAAATAAGAATAATCTCCTAGAAGGAATAATCATATAATTTGTATTAATTCGTTAAACGCTATTAAAAGAACAAGACCTTGAACATTATAAATTACTACAAAAGTAAATATCCGGTTTAATACATTGGTTACATTATAATATATAAGACAATAATTGAATAATTTACTCCGAAACAATTAACCCTACATCCGTTTCACGAGATCTGAATACAATTAGCAATCGTATTAATTGTGTAAGAAAAAAAAATTAAACCAACATTTATCGGAGTATTAGATCCAAAACTATTTGTTTTATATTTTAAACAACATAGACGTGTCTTAATTACAGACATAGTCGCGTGTTCGAGTTTGTATGATTTAAAAACTCGTAATATTCGTCCTTGCAAGGCCATAAATCACATGAGTAACGAGAACTCTAATTTCTTTTACGACATTTTAATGTAGCTGAGATATAAATCAAATGTCAACACAAGGATCTAAGTTGTCGCGTCGTTAGATGCCATCTTTAATTAAGAATTCTTAAATAAAAATATCATACGTTTAGAATTCTTAATTGATTATTATTATTTAATACAAAGCTTTGAATCAAGAGTTTAGTTAAAATTTTGTATAATGCATACGTTAAATATTATTAATGAATTCTAACTGGGTAGGTTTGTTATGTATGTATGTATGAATGTTACGATATATCTTACAAACAAAAAAATCAACTCATCAAATATTTTACATATTTATATAGTACACCCATACAGTACATAATACTAAATATTATCATAAACACGGCGATTTCAAATCATAATATTGGAAAAAAAACATCTAAAAAAAATTACGCACAAAATTCTTGATATTTCAATGGAATCTTAATTAACCCAGTTGTGACAAAATGTTTATTGAGTACATAATTAAACTGTCACATAGAACTTCCTGCAGGTGCGAAAATCTTACCTTCAAACGGAGCTATAACAATTTATTTCCGTTTATTAATTCGTTTCAATATATAACTTATAGATTTTATATAATTCCATAAAATATAGAATAGGTCAATTTCGATATCACTATCAAAGAGGACCCTTTACCTACCGGTTAGCCTCTGGGTGATCATCACGTTTAAGAGGTCACTGTACTTTATATCAACATCCATCCTTTAAACCGTGAACTTGACTGCAGCATCCGGCGAGATCTCGCCGCAGGGCATTGTTGAGAACATCAGACACTGACCTTTGATTTTCATTTGTACAACACGGATAGACTTACCATCCATTAGCAAGCGCAATCTCTTGCATCTTGCAAAATATACATTCATATAAAAATATAACGTTACTACAACAAGGTTAGTTTTAAATGTTATATTATTTAGATATAATAAATAGTTTATTACTTAATAATTCTACAGTCGAGATAAATAAGCAGTTTCAACTAAACGCGGGTATAAAAACTTCACTTGCGATACATGTAAGGAAAATACAGTCGGGGCGAGTCAAATAAATAAACAAAATGGTTATAATATACTTTCGTTTTATATCACTGTATATAAAACTAAGAAAACATATGAATTTTATCCCAAAATTAAATATCTAAAAGGCAACCGCTCGGGTTCAAAATTAAACATCTTCTTCTTTACTTTCCATCGAAAATTTTTTAATCTATCCACAAATATTACAGCTTTTTTTTACTAGTTGATATACAGAACTTCAACGAAAAAGAAATTTACAGAAGATTTCTGTAAAATAAAAGGGAGGTGCTTTGAAAAATTGACAAAGTTGAATAAAATCTATCCGTTTTAAGAATAGCAATATTTACCCCAACAAATCATTTCCTCTTCCCCTTAGAGCTCATTTTCTCTAACATTTTATTAGAAATTCTTACATTGTGTGATATAAACTGATAATAATAATCTGAGTTCATAGAGCGCCGGCGGCCATAACCGAGTTCAAGGCGTTTTCATCTGACCGAGTCATCTCTGACACGGTTAGATTCAACCCTGATACCTACTTTAAAAAACCGTGCACACTGTACTGAGCCTGTTTAAGAAATAGATATAATAGAAAACAGATTAAAAATATTAATACGTAACTACTGTTCTCCCTTAAACCTTTTTCATTTTATTTTTATTATTTAGTCTGAATACGTAGTTTTTGATTTGAGATAGACGATACTTGATAACTACGGACCTATCCGACCTCAAATATATACA
The DNA here is from genome assembly GCF_018135715.1 of Danaus plexippus. Classification (NCBI taxonomy): domain Eukaryota; kingdom Metazoa; phylum Arthropoda; class Insecta; order Lepidoptera; family Nymphalidae; genus Danaus; species Danaus plexippus. The sequence continues at coordinate 4,966,056 of NC_083554.1, read as the reverse complement.
AATGAGTGGCTATTTTAAAAAAAAAAAATTGTAGATAGCAGCACTGAGATTTCTGTCATAAAAAATTAAAACAAAAAAATCCTTTACGAGTGTACCTTGTTCAAAGAAATGAAAGACTGATATTTTTTACATTTAAAAATATTAGTTTATGACAAATACGAGGCCAGAACACACTACATCTAAAAGAAATTTAGTTTACATATTTAATTGTTCCCAAACACAAAATATTGTAATCAAATGCATTTAAAAAAAAAACTTTTTTTAGAACATTTATCGAATTTGGTGTTTTGTTCTTATTACAAATCTGAATATATTAACAATTTCTATTCACTTTTACATATGAATGTCCTGTATAATATATATGTACTGTAATATAAATATTTCAGTACTGTTCAATGTTATACAGAGTTCGTGTAGCGTCGAAGGAATCTGACCGTGACGATGGCGTCGCGGACAGCTAGTACTGACGCTCAGTATATAAAGAAAACGTGTAACAACTGTTAAAGTAACAAATATCATAACCTAAACTTTAACCAACTATATTTTGACATTTTAGTTAGACGATCAGTTCATTGTATTATATATCCAGCGATATTTGGAAGTCTCTGCAACTTGAAACTTATGTCTACTTCAAAGATTATAGATACAGAAAAAAATAAAAATAATATATTGTATCCATATATAGAATTCTGATAAACAGATCTTAAATAGATGATATATTAATATCATCTCCTTTTACGTCCGTGAACGGTTCAAGGCGGTGTAAGAATGTCATCCAAAAATATATTTTCACTGTTATGTATGATCTTAATGAATATCGTTGATAATTTTCGGTTGTAATCCCTTAGGAAAAAGATCTTTGTTACATAAATTCTTTTAGTAATAATTATATATACCTACGTTTTTGAACCTAGATTTTGTTATGGATGAATTAAGGACGGATGAAGTGCGCGCTGAGCCCAAAATGATTTTATAGAATACATCACAGTACTGTATTAGTCGAACCTAACGAATTTTTAAGTTTTACCGGCATTGAATTGAATCATTTTAGTGAATTCTTTGGCAGCAGCTGACGGTAATATCGTTTTTCTACTATTAACAAATTTATCTTCGCACTGTGTTATTATGAAAACGATGAAAAAAAATTAAGAATGGTGTAAATAAAACATATTTAAATATTAATAGTATTGACGTAGTTAATTTTACACATAGCATTAACTTAAGATGACAAAAAGAACATATTTTCTCCTAATATACGCCCAGCTAGTATGTCGTACGGCGTCTACTCATATGAAACAAGGTTTGTGATTTTCAAATATTGCCAAATGTAAAGTTGTCAAAAAAAATTTTTTTTTAGTATAACCCTAAATTGTCTGTGATTTACAGATGAATCCTTTGAAAAACAAAAACATTAACTAAAATTAAAAGATATATCGATCAAATCATATTTCAGAGCTTATCGAAATAAATGATAAGCAAAATTTAAAGAAACTTGGGGCTATGGAATATCAGTTATTAAGATAAAAATAATAATATCCAAACCTAATTTTCACACCAAAACTGTACTAAAATTAATTAAAATATTCAGTAGTCTTAAGGTCAGAAGTTATTTTTCGTATATAAGTAAGAAAACAGAAACATATTTCGGTAGCGAAATAGTCATTTAAAAATTTAATATTATAGCAATTTTATTAATTAAGTTTTATGAATTTCTATAGTTATAAATACACGACATTTATATTTTATATTCTCTACTTACGAGCCGTGACATTTGATTGGATGCGGTTTATACTGTATTTTTCGATAATAAAATTTGTATAATATTATTAACTGTTATTTAAAACATAACGAAATGTATGAAAAACGTTCGGAATAAAAAAAATAACCTTTACTATTGTAACAAATTCTGGTATTATTATATATTTGATTTTATTCGTTGCCTCTGTCGAATGATTTAGATATTTTATATGAATTACGCGGATTCAAAGTTTTTGTACTTTATTATTGCAAAGGTAAAATAACATACAATATGAGGATAACAAATTATAATGAAATGTTTCTCATATATAGAACATATTAAACAGACTCGTTACAACGTAACGTTTCCTAGATAGCATTCAGAAATCGAGCAATTGCAAAATTTCTTCGAAACATGTTTTTTTTTTATCCTAACAATTTTAAAAACTTACAATATGATCCATCGTTGTTATCTATTGAAATTCTTTTGAAAAAAAAAATAAGCGTAGTAACAAGCGTTGAAATTGAATTACTCGCTCACAATAATAGTAGGTATTCTGTTACAGAGGTCATGCTAACACCTGTAAGAAGTCACGATTACACGGAAACTAGTAGAAATATAAGGCATTATACATACAGCTATGAGATAGATAAGTGCTATTTTAAAATCTAATACGATTACGGCAGTACTTGTCCAAACGATATTCCTTTGAGAATAACACTCCTAAATCCTAGACTGTTTCAGAAAAAGCCACTTCTAACAAATTTGATGTACGTTATATAATAATATGTTATAAATGTTATACTGGTCCTAGGATATAACAATAAACAACTGACCCATTACCAATACATGGTAGTGTTTGTTAACTTAAGGAGCCTCAATACAAGAGTCCATTGGAAGGCTCCGATGATTATTCCCGGAACGGATCCCGTTTTGCCACGCGGTGTAATGTTTCATATCAAAGATGCCCAACAAACCAAACATGACATGTTTAGAAAACTAATTGAATCAGCTAGTTTATATGGGAAACGCTGAAACAATACTTAGAAATGTTAGCACGTTGTCTTTAATAACAAAACGAGTCACCCTCAGTTTTATTGTATTAGCAACTGACACTTGCTTTGGTTACAATTGTCGTATAAATACAATTTTGGCACACCGCTACCCTCTTAGTAATAACCGATGAGTAAGTTTATTCCAAGTTATTTTGATCGCATGCGTGTTCAGTTCGTTTTTATTTCATAATATTGAGTACTGAATGAAATTAAAATTAACAGTCATTTGCAAGATTTCATTATATTTACTAGAAATTCAGGAACCGAATAAAGTTTAAATCATCACCTGAAAGTTTTATACGTCTTTTTTTTTTCTTATAAATTTCACTTTCCATCTCCGAACTGTTAAATGCTAAAACATTTGATATGTCAAAAATTAATTTTATAACGGTATATTTACTACGAATCACCATCGTTACCCTAACTACGAAGCGTTTACTGTTTTTCATATATAAATTTTCACAAACTATAGCAGTAACGTAGGTTATTGAGTAAAAAATTGGCAAAGATCAATATTTCGTCCGAATATACAAACTTGTGGTAAGGATACAGATAACATTAACAAGCGTGAAGAGTTAAATTTTTACTATAACCGTCTTAATCAACTCTTTCAAGAACATATGACATATGAGTCAAAATATTCCGCTAATTTTAGAAGGTTATTATTAAATTATTTCTCTGGCTTATATTCAATAACATTTACTCTGACTCATAAACAAAAAAAAAACTTCATCAAATTTAAGCTAAATATTTGCTTGGATCCAGTAGTCATCGAAGTAACCTAGGTTCAACATAAGTCGTTCATAGCCCTGGTTCTGCGAAAACCGCGTGCATTTTTTCGGCACGCTTTCCGCTGCAATCTCGTGAGAAAACTCGGGAAAGTAGAAAGTGGTGACCCATTGTCATTACAAAGGCCATGTCATTGTTGTAATATTCCCATTGAAACATCTTAGATAATACACAACCTGCCCATATTCGAATTATTCGATAACATATCACACATAGAAATCATAATAAAACTACAATACTATAACCAATAATAAAACTATTATACGAGGAAAATGACTCAAAACTAAATAAACAAAACTAATATTTCGACCGTATCAGAGTAAAACGTGAATAATTAAAATAAATGGGGGGGAAAAAAATTGCAACTTAACAGACGGAATTACAATGGCGCCCAGATGTCGGCTAATATATTAAAAAATACATATATTATTATGTATGCTAATTGAGTCTATTAACGGAAACCGTCTCCGAGAGTTGTTTATATTTTGGACATCATTAAGCTGTGTATCAGACATTAACTAACTCGGTAGCAGCTATCATAACACATTTTCTGTTACCAACTACACATAGATAGCTCTCATTCGATTGTATTAAAGCATATAATTCATATAACCATCGTATTGACGTGTTTATATACTATGTTACAGTATATTGACCCGTGTGTGATATGACGTAGGAACAAAAATCGCACGTCGGATTAAATACTGTGGTTTTTCCGGCATCGCATGGCTCCGGCGCGCGCGGAATGCGGAGATGACCGAAGATCACCGTTTTTGGTATATATTTTTTTTAAACTCATTAGCATCTCACCGCGTCGGCGCCCGCATAATAGATTGATGTAGACGTAACATCTGATTAAGACGCCCCGAAAGATAACAATATTGAATTACATTATACAACTCCGGCAGCCATTTTGATTTAATGATCATGTTTCTTAATTAGTTCTGGGTTCAGGGTCGCGTTCATTATATACGTTCTAGCTGGATTTTTTTTTGGGATTTATACTAAAATATATATCACTTTATAAACTATCTATTTCAATGCGGACACAGTGAAAAAATAGACTCAAAGGGCAAAAACCAAAGCATTCTCTTTCAGATATACATAATGAGATCTAAGACTTTCGCGAGTTTTATTCATTTAAATGAAACTAATATATTTCGGATATGCTAGGCGAATTTTATTATTATGTAGTTTTAAAATAATAAAATTCATGTAACTATGTAAGAAGGAAGTAAGAAGGATTGTGGATTATAGATTTTTGATATATGAAAATTAAAACCTTACTCTATAACTGTGTAATATCGGACTGTTATCATAATCGGGCGTATTTTGACTACCGTCTACCACGTGAGAATAACGAACAGAAACGTAGATCACGTGATAGTTACGAGATTAAAATGTAAACGTGATTTTTGAATTTCAATATAAATTATTTGCTCATTATAGAAAAATAAAAAATATCTGTCATTAGTAATTTGAATACTTAATTAAATACGTCAATATTGAGACATATTTGTTATCTATTTTCTTCGACTGTATCACAAATAATTACACATATAATATTATTTTCAAACAAAAAAAAATATATATTTAAAATATCATTATAACCATTGATATACGCGACAGTTATATTTTCCCTATAAACCTTGCTCAAAATATATGAAAACAAACAATCTAATTAAAACTAAAAATCTCATCCGCTGATCGAAATGTCTATAAAAAAATCTATTTTATTGGAAAATGAGTTTTATTACATGTAAAATATGTCATATTATTACGAACAGGTTATTTGGAGCGGACATCGCAATAGGGAGCTTTCATTTTAGTTAAAACAGTTTTCTAGTACAAGTTCGCTTTCTACGTCAATATAGACGGGAACCGAGCCCGCCTGCATCCGTTGCATAATAACATACAAACAGACAACACAGATTATTATACACAAATAGAATTATATTAAAATCCTTAGCTTTTTATTAAGGTCAGTCACAAAAAAAAAGTTATGTCGAGTCGATGAATTGATTAAATAGTAATAATTTCATGTATACATATACTTTATGTAATTATAGAGACATATATGTATATATGTCTAATATAGAATATAGCCCTAACATTATAGACATATTATATACACTTAACTTACAAATAACTTACACGAAATTCGGTACAAGTCTTTATATTTCCAAAATTCACTTAGTACACATAACACGCTAACATAAAGGTAGAATGTATATTAATAAAAAGAAAAGATAAAAGAAGCAAGTTTGCAAGTCGTAAACCGTCAGCCAGGATCCGCGTACATCCCCACACATTTGTGAGGCCAAAGACTCGGTTAAGTTCTGATGGGACCGTAATAATATACTATTAAGATAAAAAAATCTACTGATGTATATACAGTTAATATTATATATATAAATTATAGAAATATATAAAAAAATATATAAATGTAATAATTAAATAAAAGAAATGCATATTAATTATATTTTTAAATATAAATATTTTTATCATATCTCATTAATTAATAGTTATGTTGGTAGTGCTTTATGGGTATCAAGAACCCAGCGTCTAAGAGGACGTCGCTCGTGCACTATCCTAAATCGCAGTATCCGCAATCTCGACAGTACAACGACCTTGATATCCGTAACCAAATATAGCAAGGGCGCCACGGGGACCTCGATTGATATTAAAATTTGAATTATGGTATACAAATACATTGTAATAGATAAAAAATAACTACCTCCATCATAATATATGATAACATTTTTGTAAGATATCTGCAAAAAAATTCTCATTTAGAAACAATGATCTGTATTTGGTCATAAATTTTAATTAGATTCGTTATAATTTATCATCCATCTAAAAACGCTAAGTGTTCAAATATTTTATTATTTAAATTTGATAGGTATCAATTAATTAGGGAGGAGCGATAACAAAAAAAAAGTCATGAGAAACAAATCTGGCAAGAGCTATGTGAATAAAAAAAAAAATTACCGTGGAGTGATAATTATAATTTCAAAACGTACTTCGAACAACGGACTGATTGATACAGAAGAAGCGCTAAAACAAACGAAACCAGACCAAGGTCCTGAATTACCACATCCAATGAGAATACGTGGGTACGAAATTAAATAAAATGTACTATAACGATAGCTAGGTGCGCCAACAATGACATCTTTAATATCAAACAAAACAAACAACAAGCGAGATTATACACAACAAGAAAAACAAGAAAACATCTAACAAATAAATAGAGAATCCAAAGCATCCGACGGCGCGACGAGTTACTACAAAAAAATAATAATATACGAAATAGCAAAATCCGTTTTAATATTAATTATACAGTAAATGTGAGAAACATCGAGGAAAACTGTCGCCGGAATAACATTATAGTTCAGATAATTAATATACTATTTAAATAAAAACAATAATAATATCTCTGTTTTGATATGAGATGGCGCCAACGAGATGAAGCCTGCATCTCGGGTGGCTCTAAATGTCCTTATTATTGAGTTATTTCGACGTTGACCTTCCGACGAACAGTTTATTATGATTAATACTATTATAGTAGAAATATTCCAACTATATTTAGATAGTTCATGTATTCATTAGTTTTTAATATATTATATACTAGATTTTACACCGGGCTTCGCTTCTATACGGCTAACTTTGATAGAAACATAAAATTTGTTATATTCACATACTATTACTGCATGTGTTGGAAATTTTGACACTATTAATTTAATTTTGCTTGTTTAACATTTTAAATTTAAATGTATCATCATTAATCTAAGTTAAATATATTTATAAACAAACAGTCGTTTAAATATATAATAACATTACATAATTTGTGTTCAGACGCCGGCGACCGGTTAGTGCCTTCTCTGGCGCCTCCAGATGCGATCTTTTACCGAATTCCTTGTAACCGAATTTATTATCGAGGTGTTTTTTTTTTCTGAACGGATTTTATTTTCTGTTAGCAATAATAAAAAATGTGTAAGTTATTTTAATTTTTTTTATTATACGTGTTGAATAAACAATATTAGAATAGGAAAATCCCTACGAAAATTCCAATGTGACAGCCATAAACGGAAAGATTGACTTATGTGATCCGACGACGCATAAACAAGGAATTTAGAACGTTTTTAAAAAAAAAAAGTATTAATGGTATTTATGTTTTCATTAATTTCAATTCAAACAAATTTGGAGCTTAAGAAAAAGTGGCCATCGAAACCTCTTACCGAACAGTTAATGTGAAAATACCCTTACAGTTTGTCGAATAAGGATTGCGTTTTAAAACTTGAAGTTTTATATGAGATACTGAATTAAAACTTCGTAATAAGTATACATTGAAAAAATATATATAACTGAAACAAAAATACACGAGGTAAATAACGAAGTTATGAAATGGACCAATTTAAATTACTCAGAAATGTATTAAATCGAAATTTTAATAATGTAAAAGACGTATATATATACAATTTATACCAAACAAAAAATGATTAAAAGCTCACCTTAATTTATATTTAATAGAAAATATTCCGATTGTCATGTTCAAACCACAGCACGATTTTTTTTCCATGATACGCTAACATAGAACATCCAAGATTGTATTAGAATACAACATTCCAAGAATTTACAATTATATCTATAAATATATGATAAGGTACAAAAAAAGATCCGGGATGCCGCTCCGAATGATTGAACACTTTTATTGGAACAACAAAACTAAGGTGTTATTTAAATCTTACAAAACGCATCCGACGACCTTACAAGGACGAAACGATGTCGATGACTCCTCACAATTCTGGAATCTTATCGAACTTTATAGAATATAAGCGTACACACATAGGTATATTTTAAGTTGTATGAATTATTCATAGTATCATAATAATATATAAATACATCCGCCATACAGTCCCCGTAGATATACACATAGGTTGCATTCGATACATCTGTGTGTGTGTGTGTGTGACAGATTATGTTAGTGTGAGTGTCATGCGCACGCGCCTACGACGGTGTATTTACGAGCGCGCCCCTACCACCGCCGGCACTCATGCGCCGCACGACAAACGGAACACACGCTACCACCATCTAGAGCAACCGACCAACCCTGCGACCCTGTGACAGACAGACATACAATCCATTCGACAAGTATGTGCCGGTGTTAACGCATGTGATACAGTGAAGTGACAATATTATGTGCTGAGGATTTGAACTCAATTCGTAGAAAAGTGTCAGAAGCAGCCTCAACCGTTGATAACAAATGTAAGATTGTGTTCATATTTAAAATTTTCATATATATTTATATATATAATATTAATAGTGACCTAAATAATATGTAATATAACGTGTGACTGACAAAATAAACTTAGCGAGACTCAATGACAATACAGAGAAACATCTGTGAGAAAATGTAAACAAAAGCTGAATTGTTAGTTACGTAGCTCGTAAAATATTCTGTGTATAATTATTAATAACAAGCGTCCTATGATACAAACTCGGCAACAAAAAGTATTCGCTATACACGGTCCAATTACAATACGAGGATAAAAACCGATTCATATATAATAATCATATAAACTAATTTCATTAACTCGATTATTAAGTGACGTGACGAAAACACATCGCCGGTGAATAAAAAAAAAATAAATGTCACATAAGATTGGTTTGTGATGAACCGAGATTATATTATAATGAAATCTATCAAGATATTACGAATATGTTAAGTTTAAAATTAACTCGGAACCTCATATCGAAATACCGGTAGACGGTCGCGGTGCGAATTTTAAAATTAACATAGCGTAGATAACAGAACTAAATAATATTTAATATGGCCACAACATCATCGTAACGGGATATGAATGGCGACGCTTTTAAATTATCGAATATATATGTATCACAAATAGATTATAACATATTTTTTCAAGCAACATATTTTTTTCAGTATGAAAATTAAAAATAAAATTTGTATAGTATTTACTCGATGTTGAATAGTTTCAGTTTCAAAATTATCTATATACTAAATAAACGGACAGTGGCGCTAAGGACAATGCGTAAGTAATCGTGAAGTAATGATTGATATGCAATCACAATTTGCTATATGAAAGCTGTATTAACGAAAGCGTACCTCGCTGCAATGATATAACCATTAACAATCACATACCGTTGAAAACCTGTTACACATTAATGAATTAGTCAAGGTGCAGAGGAAGTTGCGTTCAGGTATGAGCATTTAAAGTTGGTTGTGAACAAGCTGTTAGATGAAAACAATTATTAAGGCGGATGTAAGCAACAGAACGAGATCTGTCCGTTTATCCCCGAACAAAACATGTTAATAGCATGTGATACAATAGATGTAAACTCAACGATCAAGAAAAACTAACGCCTTATAGAGGTTTGGGAACACGATCTTTATAATCATAGGCACGATATAGGAAAGATAAAACTGTAATTCGAAACGAATTGAAACTATTAAATATCAAAGGCTACACGAGGAAATATTTAATTCTACATACATAAAAGATGAATTAAAAGGAAATTCAATGTCACAAATTGAAACGAAGGCAACCATCAAATACCATTAGTACAAAAAACCAGTTATATTGCATACCACACCGAGCTAAGCAAAGGCTGGCATTAAGAAAACTACATGGGTGAATTATAAGAATGCAGCATTCCCAGTTAGAGGGAGCGAGTAACACCTGCTATACACTACACAACCTTTGAATGACTTCGCCATAGTCTAGACGGGCTTCGATACTATGATTCAAATGTAATTCCAATACAAGCGTCACATGAGAGGAATGTCGTTAAAAATATTAAAATTCCTTGAATATTACATTATTATTATTATAATAAATTTTTCTATTAAATACGATCACGTCATCGTTTAGTTATTGAGCACTCAGCTAACCGAGCAATGTTTACCGAGCTCTTGCGAATTATCGAAAAACATTCTTTAATAGTCATGGTAGTACAGATCGATGATTACGTCATACGATGAATAAAAACCAGATCCGGCTCGTGTGTCGTGATGTCCACCGCGTCAAAACTGAACTACACAAAAATAAAATGGCAACAAAACAATTCACATAGATTACTTTACTATGAATAAAACAATGGTGTGTTCCCAGCGGTTGCGATTTCACGTCGTTAGCCTATGATGTTATTTGTCGCGAGAAATCTTATGAACAAAAAAAAAATAAAATTACGCGTCACCTTGATAATAATTAGCGATCAAGATAGTGCAGCTGGAATTATTATTATATTTTTTTGTGGAAATTACAAAATCGACATTATAAATATGCAACTTTCCTCGTGCCGGTGGCGAAGGACTCGGGCGCAATCTTAGGCCCACCGCCACGCTCCGAAAACCACCAAAAGGTAGCGGCAGAACGGCGGAAAAATTTTGAAACAAATTGCACAAGATGCTCATATTTTTTAAACAATATAAAATTAATTGCCATATCTGATCAGAAACTGATAATTACTGTTTACTTCAGACCTCATACCGATCAAATCTCGATAGCAAAGAGTACTTACGTATTGATATTTCTTTGTTACACTGGATAACTCTTACCTGGAACAATAAAAAGAGCTTTAATAAAATTATGTAACAATAATTTATCGTTTTAATATCAACAACATAACTATACATTAGTGGGATTTAAGTGCTATTTTGAATTATGTGAAAAATAAGGAAATTATTTCGTAATCGCAATCACCGGAAGAGGCCTGAGAAGCAAATAACTTTGTGTTACATAGAAGATTATACAAAGTGTCGTATAAGACCATACAGAATTACGAAACTAAGATCAAGAAAGTCGGAAACAAACAAAAGAAATGAAAGTCAACAACAAATCAGTATGCGTACCTAGCGTACGAGAGCCGTCTCGAAAAAAATAATTTTACAAATCTTTATGACATCTTAAAATAAGAGGAAGTCCAAATAAAGAATATTTTGTAAACTGCTCCACTTATTTATCATAATTCTAGTGGTTTGAATTACACACGACGAGAATAGAAATCAGTTCAGGAAATCTTTGTCAGACCTATTTAGGATATACGTAAAAAAAAATCCACATGCGAGTGTGGTATGTGACTTCTTACACAATAATGACAACCTTGTATATTACAAAGACGTATAATAAATCATAAATCGGACAGCATTGAACGTATAGCTGCGCGGGCGCACTACGAAATATTGATGGCGGCGCGTGCGCACTCACTGACACTGTCGCGATCCGTTTGTCACGAAACAAAAATCACAATCTATGTGTTGAACTTAACGACTTCTATTCAAAAAGATGCAATACAAAAAAATACATAAAACGTACAAACTATTAGTAGATTCTTAAATTAAAATGAACATTTACTATGACCAAAATTTCCAAGCCACATAACTCCTATTATACTGAACCTTGAGACACTAAAAATCTTAAAAGATAGCTTTACTATTTAGATAATATTGGATGACATAAGGTAAACATCAGAAGGCGCATTCCAAAGTGGCTGTCAATAGAACCTTGCCTTGACCGAACAATGTGACTGTGAAATGTATTATAAATGAACCGATGACATTATACAATATATCATTATTAAACAGAAAAGATCGATGAAGAGATAGCATTAAGACAATAATCGAAACATTGAGAGTATTAATACTGCAATTGAGAAAATTCATTAAACAATTGCTTATTTTGAAACGAAATCAATGGACAAACACGATCAAAACAAAAGATCTAGTATGCAATCATTCATCCGAGCGATTAGACAGATACGATAACAGCCAATGAATTTTGACCATTGATGCAAATGTAATAAGATTGAGAATCATAAAAGATCGCTCAAATCATAGGCTAAAGATATTCAGCAATTGGACAGGCCGGCACGCGCTATGTAAAACGCATCATTGAATTTGCCAATCCAAAGCAATGTTATCGTAAAACGAATTTGAAGTCAACTATAACATCTCAAACTGTTGTTCCCTTTCAATGTGTATAAATCGATATTTTATTTCCTTAATTTTTTACGACTAACGAGTAAAAGCAGTTATTTCGTAATATTGTCGTATGACAATTTCAATTCGACCCGATTCCTACATCGGTTCATTGTAGTTACGACATCAGACAACCTTACATTTTGACGCGTGCCCTAACAGGTTAAGATTGTATCAAATTAATGATTTCGGTTTCAATTATATCTTGAGGCCAATGAAATTATAAATTACAAGTTAGAACGAAACGTTTCAAACATAAAACTAAATGGATCAAGAATTTTAAAAACGCGACTTAATTATATTTTTAATAATATATCACCTAGCAGATATAAATTAAAACATTCATATATAACAATTTAACACACATATTATACAAAGAGCTGTGAGTAATGTGGTTTTATTTGTTCCGTAAACTCAAGGAGACCAATATTATACTATTACAAAGTAGTTGCAACTATACCGCCGAAGGCTAGGCATAATTACGTAAATAGCAACTTCAAAGAGACTATCGAACATAGATTAGTTGTCAGACAGCTAGATCCTGTTCGAAACTTTACAGAAAACTAAACGGTTGAACGTTATATATTAATAAATGCAAGTCTTATTTTAAATGTAGCTCAGCTGGTGAAACTGCAATCAGAATATCCTGACAGTCGACAAACAAAGGCCAGTGGAAAGTTAGCAGAGTGACGAGCACTGAATACAAATTGTCAACAATGAATCAGTTAATAATACAATTGGCAGGAAAAAAATAGCCGGCGGATTTCATTCAGCTAAACATAACGTTAGAACTTGGAATGTTACAAAAATCTAATAGTTCAATTTTATTGGCATTTGCGCAAGGTTAGATTTAAGAATTTATAAACTTTCAGTATAACTTAAATTTTAATGCTCATTAATAAGGAAAGGTTTGAACTTTGAATAGGAAGAGTTGCCAAGTTTTTCGAGGTGAGCCGGTGATACGAGCATTCAAAACGATTCCCCTAAATGTCAAACTTTATGTTGAACTTCACGAGTCTAAGATCACGAGTATAACGAAGATGAGCTAACGCAAATTCCGTTTGTCAGTATAGGAATTAACAACTCTAATAAACGCCACGTACATAAATAGAATAATTCCATATTACTCAAGTATCTAGAATATAAAATTTTAAATAATAGATAACAGATGAAAACAATTCATAAATTTGTCGTAGGTCACGGCCATCGCATCCCTCTAGGACAATAAAAGCGACATTGGATTTAATAAATGAAAAAATCAGAATAATGTTTTTTTGCAAGTCATGTTATATTCTTGGTTGTGTGAAACGCATACGTGTTCTCTGCACATTTATTGACTAGGTCACGTTTCACCTTTATAATAGTTACAACGCTCGTTAACTGTAAGAGGTGTTACTTTTACTTTATAAAAGAAAAACACGCTGGTTTTGATATCAGGCCTAGAAACAAAAGGTTGAAATCTGAACATGTAAATAATTTAGCCTCAAATTAAAACATGACAGTCGATTTTGTCGCAGACCTCGCGGCCTTCCTGCTTCGTGGTCATTACTTCTTAATTTCCAAATTAAACGGTTGGTTCTCAATGCCACCTAGATCGAAGGTGGTCGCTTAAGACGAATTTATAAAAGGCGGGTGGCAGCACGCGGCACGCCAGTTCTTAAAACACTGTCAGAACGTTATATATCGCGTCCTTTCACTTCGCTCACGAGAGACAATTAAACCTATCTAAGTAACAAAATCTATATCTGAGATGAGTTCATTATCTGTGTATTTGTTGATTTATATGTTGTGCGAATAATATAATTAAAGAGACGTTTGTAAACTTTCAGATGGTGAGAGGGGCGACGTCAGTGCTGACCATAGCGCTGGCATGGGCGTGCGTGGTTCGTTCTAGCGTCCTTGTGCCCACCTACGTGTTGCCGCCTGACTCGTTCGTTCGTGACCAACGATCTCTCGACACACGATCTGACAGCGACACCTCCGAATCACAGCGTATGATAAAACGGCTGATCGGAGGGCATATGAAAATCAAAGCTGAAAAAGATCATGGCAACCCTAAAAACTCGATTAAACTGGACTCAAAGAGTGAAAGTTCTAAATTCGCTGGAGTAATCTTGCCGGACCTTTCAGGCGGCACCGTGGGTTGGAACCAAGGTATCTGGGATGACGGCATGCTCATGTCCAGCGCGGGAGCGGGGAAGGATACGGGAAAAATGAAAGAGGATGATGAGGACAAAAAAACCTTATCAGACCAAGTGGCTGAAGGAAAATACGGATTAATACAAAATGAAATATTCTCCAAGGCACCGAAACGTCCTGGTATATTAAGCTATGAGCCCAATTCCGAAACAAGAACTAAAGATAATGTGCAAAGTCTTGGCGGCCTTAAAAAGGAAGAGATATGGCTCGCTGAGGACCACCTCCTGGTTTTAAAAGGAGGCTCATTCCCAGAACGTTCCCAGGAACCAGAAAATAACCCGTGGCCACCAATAGACAACTATGAGGCGCCCAGGAGGCAAGTAAAGCTACCACAGAAACCAAAAGTACCACCGCCCTTTCCGGTTCGACTCTCCGACGACGGACCGCTCGTCTTTCTCACACCTAACGGCAGTATCCCTGCGCCCATTTACCCACCCTTCCCTACAGGAGAAGGCGAAGGCCCTCTACCTCCTTCGTCATTCCTTATTCCAGACGGTGCGCCCTACCCGGAAAGTGATTATCAAAAAAACACTTCTGCCGGGCCCTCTTCGTTGCCAAGTCCTCCGTTCCCATTCCTATCCGGGAATGCGAGCGAAGGAGCATTTCCCTACCCTCCATCCATAAACGGCTCTTTTCCAGAAGGCTTTCCTCCGGGCGCAGCATTTCTACCACCACCCAGCAACCAAACCGACCTATACGACGAAGACGACCCTTCGATATATTATCCGCCGCCATACAATTTTTCCTATCACGCTGATTACAAAAGCAATGTACCAGCTGGACCTCTGGTACCTGGGATAATTTTACCACCTCCGCCAGATTTCTTTGCGCCTCTTGAGGAAAAAACAACAACGGAGACGGACAAACCTTCAAGGCCATCTCCAACCCCGACGTACTCAAGAGCAAAGACTACTACTAAACAAATAGTAAATAGAGGCAAACATAAAACAAGACCAACAACAACTGAAAGTGCACAAACGAGTGAGCTTCCTACAACGACGTCAATGCCAACAGTTGAAGTTGTAACTTCCCCGAAATACAGAAAAGTCCAACGCTTGCCACTACCTCCAAGGCAATCTTTCAGATCGCAAAATCTTCCAAAGGAACCAGTCACTAAACCCAAGACTGATAAGCCAGTTTACAAAACAAGAACAAAATTGACATCAAAACCCCTTTCTGTGTCAGTAATTTATGATTACCCACAACAGGCTTACGATAATAATCCTCCCACAACTACGGAGAAGCCTTACATCTATTACGAAGTGCCACAAAAAACAAAAGAAGTCGCCAATGACATAACGTCAACAGCCGTACCATTACGAGCATATTATTCAAACCATCAAAACGACGAGGTCCCAACGACAAAGTTGCAACCAGTGTACAATCGGAAACCGAATGAAGATGCTATCGCTTCGTTTTACTTCTTTGACGAACAAACTAAAAGTTCACCCAGACCTGATAACTTTTATGATGGTAGAAATTACTACAAAACTGTACCCAGTCAAACTCCATACAATCCTCAACAAAATAGCAACTCTCAAACCGGATACAGACCCACAGTCGATGTTGAATACGGATCTATCGACCAGGAAGCCCTATTTTTATGGCCGCAGAAACAAGGACCGAAAACATTAACACAAGAATACTTCAGCATACAAAAACCAAGACAACAGGTTTATGTGCAACAGATTAAACAGAGACCTGATCCATTCTATCAACAAATAGCAGATATACAACAAACTATTGAGTTATATACAACTAAGAGACCGAAATCGCATAGAACACACACCAGCAAACCTCAACACACGAACCCCAGGCCGGTGTATCAATTTAGTTTTGAAACAAACCCTCGACCTGAGAAACTGACCTTCAGAGCACCTAAACTTGACCCCGAACCATTCAGACCGATGGTTAGTTACAGTAAACCATTCAATTTACAAAACGAGTTCAATGCCATCACACCGTCTGCCTCTCCTGTTTACCATCAGCAATATCTAGTGGAAAATGTTCAAGTTACAACCGAATCTCCCACTTCATCGAGATATTACCCTAAAACCAAGACAAGGGACGATGATTACGAAGATACTGTATATCAAAAGGACACAGTTCCACAGAACAACATAAACCAGATCCCAGTAAGAACGGGAAAACCTACGATATCAATAAATAAACATCCGAGCACAACACCAAATCCAATTAGTAATGGCTATTACACTAAACAGGATGAGAAGTATTTTGACGACATCACAAAAAATTCATTTGATGTCTTTGGTCAAAAACTGGAAGACACGCAAGACGTGAATGGAGTAGCCGTCACAGAACCGATTGGCACCGTGAAGACGCCGATCGATAACAACATAAACCAACAATACTACGAAGTTATTAACGCGAATCCAAACGCACCGACTCTGAGCAAGGACACTATCGTCAACGACCGATTTCCGAGACCTACGGTCAATCCTTACAGTGTACCGATTGACCATCGACCACACAACGAAGAACTGATCGAGCAACCGAAACCGATTTCTCTATACGGTGACACGTTGGTCAACGAGAAACTTCCACGACCCATGATAAATCCAGACAGCGAGTTCATACCAATACCGGATCCTAATTACAGGAAACCCCAGCAGTATAGACAACAGAGCCAGGTTCAGAGACCTCAGTATACTGGTGAACAGTATGACCTGAACGGTCCTTCGTTAGCTGGAGATACCGCCGTGAATTACAAGCGGCCCCTACCACCAGTCAATCCGGACTCGGAGTGGATAGGACCAGTGAATTCTGGCGAAGGTCGCCCCGGATCATACGTATCGTATCGTCTGCCAGGCGACGGCGCCCACGTTTACTTCCTAACACCCCAGACGGCACAAAGATACAGAAAACCGGGTTACGGTCGTTGAAGCCAAAGCTCTAGTCTCAAAGTTTGCGACTACCATCGCGTACAAACGAATGTGATGTTAAAGTGTCCTAAGTAGTATTACAAAGACTAGCGGTCTGCCAGCGTTGCCATAGTAATGAACGCGTGTTACAGTGAGTGACTGTTTAACGAACGCTATTAAACATAAACATTATTTATTAAATTATATCATAAGTGAGCATGGTGCAAGATTAGTTTTTAAGTAATTTATTCATGTGTGTCAGTATTGGAAAAAAAATATTATGTGATAGTAGTGCGGGCATGACTGAATGTATTGCTGGCATGTCACTGTTGATGGTTGACAACGAATGACTATTGTGATTATTGTATGCGTTTTACAAAAAAACCATTTGATTTATAAATAAAATATTTAAAACATAGCATGCATCCTTTCATTGAAGACATTGTACACGTAATAATAATATACCTTCCACATTATAATGCTATGAGTGACATTTAGTTTTCAATAAATATAATTTAGCATTTAAACAGGACACAAGAGTAAAATAAATAAATACAGACGACATTAGAATATTTTTACAATTTATGAGCTAACGCCGTTTAAGGAATTTAATAAAAATTAAAGTAGCGTTCATGTTATATTAATATAAATATATATAATAATATAGGAGGAAGAAAAATAAACAACATGTTAATATGTTGGAAATAAAATACTTATTATATAAATAATAATAATATTAATAACATATATATGTCTTATATATAAAATTCTCGTGTCACAATGTTCGTTCCCGTACTCCTCCGAAAGGGCTAGACCGATTCTCATGAAATTTTGTGAGCATATCAAGTAGGTCTGAGAATCGGCCAACATCTATTTTTCATACCACTATGTGATAAGGGTTTTTTACCCTTAAACTTTTGTTTTTTAATTATTGAACGAAATTTTTTGTTTTTATATTTTTATAATGTGGCATCAAAAAATACATACAAGCCTAAATTTTTGCTTTTTTATCACCAACCCCTATTTTTTATGTATATATGTAAACACAATACGAGTGTATGTTTGTTTAGGCTAATATCTAAAATGGCTGAACCGCGTTTAAATGGACTTATTGGCAGGTAGCTGGTGTAATAAAAAGTAACTTAGGGTACTTTTTTCAAGATCCCGAATGGCCATCCCGATATTATAAAGCGCGAGTGGGAGGCAGGGCGCATACGGGGCTTTAAAGTTTTGTCGTAGTTTCTTATTATTTTTCTTACGCAGACGGAGTCGCAGGTAACAGCTAGTATGTGTATATATATATAAATATATATATATATATATATGATCATATATAAAGCAATAAATACTATTTGAAACTAATGTAAAATATGTATAAATCCATACAGTAGTAAATATTATATTTTTTTCACTCTGTTCTTTGATAATTCGATAATGAATAATGTATAAATATTACAAGCATTATTAAAACCATACATAGTAGCTAGGCATAAGATACATTGATTTCGTAGAAATATCGCCACAGAGTCGCAGGGGGAAGCTAGTATGTTAGTTAAATATTATAGAGCTTAAGTAATGAAATCGTACAAGATTATACAGAGAGAAATACTGGAGAAGAATAAATTATATGAATAATATATATTAAGTGTAATTTAATCAAATTTTAAATTGCAATAATATTATTTACAGTGATAGCTCGGTCATATAAAATTTAAATTGCATATTATCTATATATATATATATATATAAGTTTTTATTAATAACAAGCATATATATATATCTGTGTGTGTTTGTGTGTACGTGCGTAGGGAAATATAATCGCCGTATACAGTTAACTAAGTGTACGAGTCATAACATTGTTTTCTAGCAAATTTTAAACGAGCTAACTAACCTGTATCTGGCTCCTGTGTTTGTGGCACGTCCTGCAACGGATGTGCGTAGAGTCGCAGATATACTTGTATGGCGACGCGAGCACACCGGAAGTAGAAGGGATGAGCTCGAAGAACATCCTCGAGCCTGAGCAGGCCGACGTACGATCGCAGCGTCATCTTGCGCATACAGTATGAATGGAAGTCGAATTGATCCTCCATTATTTCTGAGAAATGCTGGAACAGACATACAAATGATAGTTTAGTTTATGTTTTACTTAACCTTTACTACATACATATGTAAATTTGTACGTTATAGGGTAGGGACAAACCTACGTGGTGGTAGGAGCGTGAGGTATAACAGCCAAACCTCTCTACAACCTACTTAAAGACTTTGTCCTATGCAGAACAAGCGTAAGTTCATTCTTGGAACGTGTGTCTAAGGGAGCCCTAGTAGGTTCGTTTGAAATTTGGCTAGGTAGAGAGAGGAGCATAACGCGCTTTAGATTGGGGCCCCTTAAACCTCCACCTGGGTCGCTAGTCCCAGGCACTGTTGAAGCTCCTCTCTCTACAAAGTGATGGACCCGGCACCAGCACGGTGAGTACATTGAATGCTGAGAGGTTTCGTCTCTTATAGAACCTAACTGTGCTCACTACTTCTCCAGGCTGTATACTACGAGTATTATTCATATTTACAAAAATAAATCTTGAAATTAGACGACCTTACTCATTATATAGCAACTATCTACCACTGCAAGTTCAGTTAAAGTCGGTCTAGACGTTTCCGAGATTATCCGTAACAAGCAACGGACCAAAATTTTAAAAATATATTTTATCAAACACTGACCCTATCACAAACGTATCTAAAATTTTCGCCTGTACTCATTTCAATGCAATAAAGTTTTTTGGATACTACGTGTTTTTATTATTTTATATCTACACACTCCCGACGTTCTGGTTGCTTTGCATCAACCGTGACCACGGGCAGACGAGATGTGATGTCTGTCAGTCGGTCTTGTTATTTATCATCTACCGCCAACGCTTCCTTAATGTCCTAGCTTACTGCTCTGGATGCAGAATTCGCTTACTATGTCTTAAGGTCTTGTGGTGTGGTCACGTACGTTTGATTTTATATATGTATATATATTTTACTGACCCTATCAACTTCATGGGCCTTCTTTAACGCCTCGCCCCATTGTTTAAGTCTTTGGTACGCCGCAGCAGCCTCCGTCTGGAACCACATGCACTGCATCTCGTTAAGATTCTCAGTAGCTGGTACACCTGGAAATTTATATACAAGCTAATGTAGCAGCTTGAATTTGATTTTCACGAGTTCAAAAATATATCCTAGCATATTCCATTTACAGAATATCTCATTACCAAATAAGCTATATCGTGACTTGTAGCCACTCAGGTTAGTGAATAAATCAATTTTAGATCTTATTTACAGCACAACATTGCAAGAAACTTCAGGATAATATTGAGATAGTCACTATCTACATTTCATTTTAGTCCTATCCCCCAACAGATACCTAGTACTATCCGGTCAATATTGATAATAGTTATATAATATTGATACCTTCTCTTGTGAACTTGGCACACATATCCTCCGCCCTTTGTACGTGTCCAGCCCTCAGCATGTATCTAGCGCATTTGCTGTTCACATATCGGTCTGCTGTGTCCATAGCTTGAGCCTCTTCAAGCCAACCATAAGCTCGAACTGGGTCACCGGCATGCTGTGCATATTATAGAATATTAATGACTAAAAAACAGATATTAAATTAAGGCATTGCTTACATATATTCTGGATGTATCGAATATGCTCTGTTGATAGAGAATCTACCTTACAACTTTCTTATAAATAAATTAAACCAAAATAAAATTTGTCATCATAAAGGAATTACGTGAATTGATGATAAATTTAAGGAAGAGATAAAAGCTTCACATCAGCTATAATATGTTGAACTTAAAATTATTATTTTGTGTATCACAAGCATAACAACATATATTATATTATCTTTTAGTTCTATCATATAGTACACTGTGTACAGAACATTTCATATATACATAATAGTTACATAATATATAGGATTTACCTTGTAAATCCTTCCCTTAACAATATAAAGCTCTATCAATGTCGGTGTATGATCTATAGCTGCATCTATGTACTTCAGTGCTCTGTCCGTATCCTGTTTATAATCATAATGCTGGGCTGCAAAGTAGTAAGTCCACAGCAATGCACTAGCCGGCTGCTTGACTTCATCAGCTTTAGGTCCAAATGTACCGGACTTTGATAAACAATCCATATATTGTTCTATTAACTTCTCTATAGTGTCCGCTTTACTCTGATCCGCATATAATGATCTGTAAATAACATTGTGTCATTTTAATAGAAGTATTGGATTTTGGAAATAAACAGTGATTTTTTTACTATCCAAGTTAGTTCAGTTCTCAATTGTCTTTTAATGGTTGTCATAAGGATATTATCTTTAATTTCAAAAACGTAACATATGTTATATAGACATATATACAGCCTTTTGTAATACATATTAAAGCATATTTAGATTCTGACATATATATAAGTACAAATATTTTAACCCAAAGCCCTAATAAAAGACATCCAAATATATATGTCATTGAAAGAGTTGTAACAATTAAATGCAACGATAGCATCACTACACAATCATCTTCACTGATTCAAATTCAACATGTTTAGATTTCCGTCACTTTTATTAAATACTATGGCGTCATAGTCCACTTTTGGTATACATCAGACGAAAAAACATCAATAGGCATAATACAAAGCGAACCTGCATCTTTGGAATACCGCATTGCAATCACTTTACAGAACTACACCATAGTGCCAATAAAGTAATGAGATCTAAGACTCGCGAGATTTATTCATTTAAATGAAACTAATATGTTTCCGGATATACTACGCGGATTTTATTATTTTAAAACTACATAATCCCAAAAATGTGGAACGCCTCACGATTTTGTGTGTCATTCTTGCGCAGGGGCCATGCCATCGTGAAGCGTTCCACATTTTTGGGATTATGTAGTTTTAAAATAATAAAATCCGCGTAGTATATCCGAAAATATATTACTTTCATTTAAACGCCATACAAGTAAATAATATTATGTATAAATTTTTTATCATTATCAATAAATTAATACTACATTTATGTAACGAACCTTAAATCCATAAATAGCGGCGGGATTCCTTTATGTAGTCCGTGACGAAGATACTCATCTACTAAAGATTCAAAGGCTGGCAGGCAGGCCTCGGTAAGCTGCAACCGCCGGGGTGCTATTGCTCTCGGATACTCCTTCCTGAAAATTAACAGAAATGGATATATATACATATATTTCTAGATATCTGACTTTCCGCATGGAAAGCATGAAATACTTTAGATTCAATGTCAAAAGATTTGTTTATATATATTCTGTGGTTCAATTTATAATGGTTAAACATAATTCTGTCTGGTTTTACATAACCATGTACCTGTGAAGTGTGAACCCATATAATTACAAGTGTCATTGAATATACTTATCAGTCAAGTAAACTAACTAATACTTTCTTTGTATTGTCTATTGAAACAACACACTGCACATTTATAAAATAAGCATAAATTTTGTTCATAAAGAATAACAATTACGATTAACTGTGTGGACTTTGAACAAAAATTTTTTGAGAGCTTGTTATGAGTTATTAAGAAAAAACTAACAAAAAGATATACAAATAAGATTAATTTAATTTGTATTTCGAAAACTTACTTATATACATCATAAAAGGCCACTTTTTCATCAGGATCACTAAGCTGTTTGGCTTCTACTAATTTCTGATAATACATAACATTCTCGGGATTCCTTTTTAATAAATCCTCATAAACAGCTTCCGCATCTTTAAACCTGAAAATAAAATTATACATAAGAAAATATTAATAGTTTTGTTAATATATCATTTTATACTTATTTTGATTTAGACCCTTATCTTTGTAACTTTCAGTTTTATAAATAATGTCTATGATAATCTCAGTTAATAATAGATTGACATTGTTAAAATATGATAATAAAATCAATAGATGAATGGACAAAATCTTTGCTAACATTAAAAAATAATGCTACAAACCTCTTTAATTTCAAATAATATTCCCCAGAGGTTTCTTTAATTGAAAGCTTATCTAGAATCTGACTTTGGAACTTATGGAGATGCTGCAAAGCCCTGTCGTATTGACCGGATTCCGCAAGAACCATGTTTTGGTAGAGTAACAATTCAGAATGTTCATAATCATAAGGGCCCTTCATCTGATTTGTACGATAAGCATCCAAGATACTGTTTGCTATCTCATAATCTCCGAGGAGGTGGTAACTCATCGCAAACCCTATCCATGAAGCTCTCTGCGTCGGCCTCAGAATAAACAGTTGGTACCTAGTATCCTGGAATTAATGAATGAAATGTATGAATATATAAATCAAATATAAGTAGAAATCATTTCATAGATAAAATTTAAAAAAAAATTGCCACAGTTCAGAAATATGTACATACTGACACAAAAATAACAAAAATTGAATTGCATAGCAGTTTACAAGTACCTCTTAAGACACTATAAATAATTTCTTTGTTTTATACATCCTATATAATAGTCTATTTAATAACGGTATATTCTTTATGATATGCACACAGATCTAAGTGTTGCTTATAAACTTACTTTGTAGCCTTCTAAATCTCTCATCTGAATTTGAAGCAAAGAAAGGTCACGAAGAATCTGGATGTTTTCCTTTTCCCATTTGAGTGCATTCCGATAACATTTGATGGCCTCGTCGTATTTCTTATCAGACCTCTGTAGCAGACCATACACATGCCAGCAGACGGGCGACTTCAGATCGTTACGGAGGCCACGACGTACGTATTCATAAGCCTCGTCTTTACGACCAAGACAGTTTAATGTCAAACCTTTCATAGCCAGTGTCTCTGAAAAAAATTAATCTATTATAGTAATAACGTCATTTAATGATTATTGTATTATTTAATATGACTTATCATTAATTTACCTCCATGTTCCGCAAATTTTGGATTAGATAGTATTTGTTTGGCAAATTTCAACCCATTTTTGTATTGTTTATGTTCATAGCAACGCTGAAATCACAGATTTTTTAATTAAATCATTAACCTCTATTTATTATGAGATGCAGGCAAAATAGTGCAAGGACAAGAAATATCATTCGGCTAATAATAAATTTGTATACAATTATGATTTTATTTTCATGTAAACAGATCGCTATTGGTTTTCAGGTCGTCCTTATTTAGGAACTGAAGTATCATATTAATTGCATTATTTTTTATCTAGAAATAATAGCGAATATTGACAAGCCACTCAAAGCGAATATATTGTTTACAAGTTAACTTACCAAAATCCTTTTAAAAAGAGCATTTTCTTTTGGCGGCAATGAATTACTATGTGGCATTTTATTAATAGAATACGAATAATTCTTATATTATTTCACTAATAAATTGAAATATTGCTAAAACCTCGTGGCTATAAACCAAAGAAGTCGATGAAGGATTGTTGTCTATGACAATTCTTAGGTCACGTGATCCATAGTTAGTCATTGCCATAAAAAAATTAAAAATACGTACAAACGACATTAGAATTAACATAGAAAGCCTTTTAACTCAAAATTTTTTGATTGAACGATAAGTTGATCATATTTTAAAAAATAATTTTATTAGTTGTAAATTAAACCTTCGTTTTAAAACAAAAATATTATTTAACTTATGGCCTTTTTTCTATTTCTCTCATTATACTATGCTTTAATTTTTATATCTAATATTTTGTTAAAGGGATCCCACTACTTTAGGATGATGTTTTTTTTTACTATAATTATTAAATTAGGGGCTAATTAGATAGCGTTCGTAAAACTCTGTAAAAGTGTGTATAGTTTGAACTATGTCTACTATTTATTGATGTTAAATGTCAATGACATTTTGACGAGGTTTAACAATTTAATTTGAGTAGTTGACTAGTGATTGCAAAAGTTGTCGGCTTCGTTAAAGGAATAAAAAAACTAACTGTGTAAGAGTACAGTATAAAGGAAGCCGACTTTCAATCTGGTTTTGTACAAGGAATATGGGTATAGAAAACATGCGTCGTTGGCCAATGTATATCGTTTTCGCTTTATGCATTTTACTTACCCTTTCACTATTAAATAGTTGGAGTATGGAGACTGAATTACAAAATCGACTAGGGGAGGTGAGTTCGCAGCTTCAAGAATGTTCACGTCAACAGACTTCATGTATGGAAGAATCTTTACGATTTCAACAACAACGAGATAACTATAACTCCAAAGTTAACGATCTAGAGGGTTTGAAAGGTAAACTAGCTAGCGACGTTTCCGATTTCAGAACCAGACTTGCCAAATCAGAAATTCAAGTCAACCGGACTTTAGTGGATGTAGAGTTATGTAAAACTGAATTAGAATCACTTAAGAATTTACAGGTGAGTAAAACAGCGACTCTCGAAACATTAAGGCTAGAAAAAGAAACTTTAACAACTCAGCTAGAAGAGAGAAAGAAACGAATTGAGGAACTGGAGAAAGAAATTGCTAAACTGAAAGTGGCCATGACTACAAAAAGTGCTCCGAATCCTCCACTCCCTTCAAAAGTTACTCCAGCAGCCCAACCACTTAAACTCAGCCCAGCCCTGAATGCAAATAACCCAATAAATGAACCAGTCATAGAAGATAATGCTAAGGAAGAGTTGGAAGACCCTAGTGCACTTAACGAACCAGATAACTTTGAACGTGAATAGTATTAATAAGTAAGGTTAAATTTTGTGATTCAAGTTTAAAGTTATTTTAAGACAATATTAAGTTTATAATTAACAAAATTAACCCTTTATGAGATATTGTTTACAATTAGAATAAATACAATTGTATATATTGATTGAATGGATACTAATTTGCCAGTTAGCAGCTAGTTAAAGTTAAAAGCTTGCATTTTTTCATTAACCCCATCATTCTAAATCATATAAATTTGTGGCATATGACATGTTATACAATATTGTCCGTTAATTTAGGTGATACTTCGGCTATCGTCTTGTTCAGATATTCAAATCTCATGTATGTTAGTGCCATTGCTTTTTACATTTTAACCTCCGTCTTATAAGTTCAGTAATATATATATTTGATCAAATATAATTATGACGAAATATTAGTATTAAAGTTTAGACTTATAATAAAATTATTTAGATATATTGATTGTGGAAAGGCTATATAGTGAATAAATTTAAAACAATGAGAAATGTACAAGAACTAATTAATGAAATTTTTTTTTATAAAAAGTGATTTTTATAAATATGTGTTATACTCAAAACACAACATTTTTGTTACTTTGTTTTGTATATATATCATGTTGGCAACATTTTCATAATTTTTTTAATTTTATTATCTAAATATTTGAAATACATACATTGAAACTGAATCAGAAAAATGGTCTGCTTGAGAAAAAAAAAAATCTCCGTTAAGTCTATCAAATGGAAACAGTTTAATGTTGAATTTTTAACCATATAAAATAAGGATTACAATAATAAAAAATTTCCTGACAGATATTGAAAGAGATAACTAAGAGAAAAAAAGATAACTATCAAGAACATATTTGTTAAATAAGATAATTGTTGATAACATCTGTTAGCCTTCCCACAATGAGTATGTCTATGACTACAATGCACTCACAACTTGAAATATAATTTTAAGTTACCATTTAATGATTTACCTAAAGTTTGAAATTATCTTTAAGGATATTGCCATGACGGTGCCAGTCGGATCTGAAAGGCTTATTGCTCAATTTTATTAACGGGAAATGGCTATAGGTGTTTGTTATTTTATAATTAAACTGTAGTCTGTATAGCGTCTGTTGTTTTTAATGTTGACTTCTATGTATGGCAACATTGTGTATATGCAGTTTTAACATTTTTTTTCTTTTTATGATCCCTTCTATGATTATCGATTACACTCATTCAATCAAAACCGTTGGTAAGTATAGTGCACGCTTAATTTTCTACCCGATGACTCAAAATGAATCGTTATGGAAGTTAATTAATTCTTGTTATTAATTTGTTGTATGAAAAATGAGATGTCAAATAAGAATACTACTGTGCAATGTTTAATTTTTGTATAATGTTTTTTGTCATCGCGACGCGACGTTGGAAATAACGTTTTTGAACATTGAGCAAGACGCTATGAATCTCCTATTGAAGAATTATTAGTATATTACATATGTATAATGAATATTTTGACAGGTGCCTAGTTTTACATGATCAACTTATCATGCGACATGAGAATATGACTAAGATGTTAAGGTTTTAGTATTAAAATTGTTTATGTAATAACATCATTTTATTTCAACTTCCCAAATTACAGTAATTTTTTTTTCTTTGCCCGTTGTCAGGCTGTGGAAAACCTCAAATCCTTGGGAGGTTTGTGTTTATATATAAATAGCTAAAGTAGTTGATGATAAAAATATTTGAAGTATTAAAATCGTTGCTTCGCCGACAATTTAAACCTATACCGTAACTTATAATAGATTAATAGAAAAATATACAATACTCAAATTTGTGGTGTTATTAAAAGAAAAATATATATTAACAAAGCAAAAATTTATCGATGTTAAGGTATCCTCTACATTACTTCCGAAGTACTTAAGAAACTTTGGCAACAGCCCGAAGTGCCGATAACCTAAGCACTTCAGTAATGATCACTACTTTTTTTTATTTAATATATTTTTTACAGATATACTATGGAGAATTAAATTCTTAAACGGGAGCCCTCTGGGGAATTTGAAAATGTTGATTGAATATCATTAGACGATTATTAAAATCGTATATTTGCTTTTCAAAGTCGAACTGAAGAAGTGAAGTCGGCCGAGTAGTGTAGAGACTAGAGAGATACTTCGTAAACTTTTGTTTTTTGTTCCCTTTGACTCGAAAAATTCGACAACATATGGAAGTCGCCCGAGACAAAGTAAAGTTTGACGAAAGAAGCCGAAGTGGGGCTCTACATTATCGTATTCGTCTAACATCGTTCAACTCCGCGAGTGGTCGAGTACGAGCATTACACAAAAGTCAAATCAATCTGGCAACTGCAAACAAAAAGTTGACCTTGAGTCAACTTTTTCAAATCAGTAGGCACAGATCGTCTTTTTTGTGAAAGAATAAGATGAAATCGGTACAGATCACCTTTTTTCCCTTAGTTACATAATAGAAATATTATTTTATAGACAACATTTTGTAGTAATACTTAGGTCAAATCTTTTTCCGTTTCCTATACTGATACTCTAATCGACCCCTAATCGCATTCATCCGGTTATTATAATATGATGCATGTGTTAGCAAATTTCCTTTATTTTTGTGACCATCTGGTGTAATCGTACAAACACTTCTTTATATCCGAGTAGACAAACTTTGAATCCTGAAATATTTGTTCCATCTTCAGTTTAATGTTTATAACGGTGACGAAATAATGACAACATTTAAAGGTTCTTTTTTTAAAAATTAAATAGCTGAATAAATGCTAGTTTACGATTAATTAAACCTGACTTTTTAAAGTTTTTCTTTCATAAATCTTGAGATTCAGTTTGAGTTTTTAAACATTTTTTTTAATGATTATTTTTAGGTTAATCCTAGGGATTACTCAAATGGATATGACACCATTTACCTATATAAATAACCACTGATCACGTTAAAATGTTTAGGTGTAGTTACAGCTGTAGTGTTGCCTTACTTTTGTGGTACAGTTCAAAAGGTCATGCGAGGGTCGAGACATTTCACTAAGTAATTAATATTAAATAAGGACGGCCACATAAATTATTCAACCTCTTACAAAAATGTAAAATCAATTTTTTTGTTTGTAGTATTTGCAAAATAATTTTATTAATATAAAGCTGGCAAAACTACTTCATAACTAATCATATTCATTTAAAAATTTGGTTTTAGTCATTTGTAAATATTGGCTAGTAATAATTCTCTCGCTTGAATTGATCCCTCTAGTTATCTAAGTGAAGGCTGAGATAATTGTTATTTTTAAAATGTTTTTTTTTTTTAATCCCTGGAGTTGAATTAATGTTTTTGTTTTCTTATCTTTAAATTTCGGTGAATTCCAAAGTAACGTATCCAGTATTAAATACTCAGGACTAAATTGTGCTCTTTGTTTCTATGCTGAGATCAATTTTTATCACTACTATTATTTGTCCACTGTTTACTGAAACAAGAAAGAGTTTGTATACCCAATGACAGTAATACTGTGTCCTTACTGAATTCGTTTCATATAAATTATTATGTATTTATTTTAGGTTTATATCTCTAAAATCCCTTAAATTTAAACATGCATGTATCCATCATAAATTGCAATTTAATGCACAGCTTTTGTTGTTTATAAATATTTCCTCAAGCGAGCTTCAGCGCGTTTAACATATGATTTGAGATAGTCTGTGCTACTTATTTCTATAGAAAATTACATTCTCTGTGGGATAAAGTAATTCGGTTAACTGAGGTTACTTCCCGGAATAGGAAGCCGTATAAAAAATTGATAAAAAGTATTTCTTTATTACTACTTATTTCTTAATTACCAATAAAGTTATGGTAAAAAAATAAAAGTTAATAATACTATTTAAATTAATTAGTTGTAACTTACTTCACGTTATTCCTTTTTTTCTTTTATTTTGATTGGCTAAAATATCTTCTTCCCCTATAGTAGTGTCCTCACATACCAGCATTAAAACTCATATAGCACATGAAGTCGGTTAAATAAATAACGGTAACTTTCTAAAGAACTTTATTTATCTTAAATATGTCTACAATAATAAAACAAACAACATATTACTTCAAGAGTAATGGTTATAGTAAAATAAAACTTAACCTAATACAATTCAACTCATTAATGCATAATCGTCAAAAAAAAAAAAAATAACCTGCATTTTACTTTAAATATAATAAGAAAATATCTTCATAGAATCATTATCTCAAAGGGGGTGGACTGGTTCGCGTCCATAGGAAAATAACCTGAAGAAAGCCTACACGTGCCAACGGAATGCCCGACTGGTGGGAGACCAAGCTTCTCACGCAAAAGCAAAACCTATCACGTGAAAGCAAGATAGCTATTTACAAGCTGTGGGATACTGCTAGCAATAGCAACGATTCCGCGTCAAGACATTGAGAGCCTTGTTAGACATACCCTACTATGTGAGCAACAAATACATACACGAGAACCTCAAGATCGCTAACGTCAAACGCTATCAGCCATCTTTAAAAGCTATCAGATGAGAATATCAACTCACGACACTAAACTGGCTTCCAAATTGGTGGGCACAGGAATCACCCACTCCAGATTGAAACGGCATAGTGTCCCTACCCTTGCCGTGATATTTAGTGAGACAAAATGTAATTGATTCGCAGGAATTCTTTCTGCTCAAAGTTCAAGATACCTCATCGGAATCGGAAAGAGAGATTTGGAACCACAAGATTGGTCGAATATGCAGATGAAACGTATGATGACAGAGATAAAATAAGATGAGGCAGAATCCCCAGAGGACTTGACATCAATACAACCGGAGGATACATGGGATGCTGTGCAAATCGCAGGCCCATCAGAGATTCAGGGGACAGGTAACGATCCACCCGATATTATAAAGATGGAGTCAGATCTAGACGGTGAAGAACACACCAAAGCCAGAGAAATTGCCTACCAACAGAGCGGACATATTCAAACGATTGTAAAAGACTTGTTGAAAGGCGCCAAGTTAGACATCGGAGTATTTTTGGAAAGGTTGGTCCAAGTCAATCTGTCATACCTCAATAACCGATGAGAATTGAAAGGACAGACTTTATTGGAAGAAGTAATAAAGGCATTTACCTCGATACCCGGGGAAGTGGGAACTATGAAAGTTTCAAATAATGAAGTATTAACCGTCAAGATGACAAACGAATATCTATCGCAAGACGCCTCCAGCTCAGGTGTAGTTCACCGTGAGGCCGCTATTCGACACAAGACCAAAAAGAGGTCGACTGCAAAACACCCATTGAAAGAGCTGCAATAAGTATTCTTAACCCTGAAATATCCTGAGATTGCTAAATGTGTCATTACACGGAACCTACGGAATAACCGAGGCAAATGCTACCATATGGGAGAACATCACTTACGTTCTAATCCGATCAGGACAATACAAGACTGCAAACCTTTACAAATTTCCTTAAAAACAGGCAATAGCCATAATTATATGAACCATAATTTTATGAATATTATTTGTGGTGTTGCCATTCTAAATAAAACAACAACACAATATTTAATAAAGTACAAATGAATTGAAAATATCATGACATAGTTTGGTCCCTTTATTTTTTTTTCACAATTGCAACATCAACCCTTAAAACTAAATCTTACACTAAGAGATTTTAAATCCATAATGAAATAGTATAAGAAATCATTACATACACATAATAAAATATATGAAACTAATACTAGAATGTAATGGCTTAGCTTGAAATCACAGAAAGATTTGTAGCGAGAAACTCTCCACACATATATAGGATATACAAAATATATAGCATGTTCATCTATGATAAGCAAATTATCATCATAATACTTCTTTGCTGCCAAAGCTACCAGCAGCATTTGAACTCGGGACTTTTCCATATTGAAGTCTAGATATTTGTTCATTTGAGCTATAGTGTCCCTTCTTAAATTCAAGTATCTCAACAAAGTTAAATGTCGATATATAAATATAAAATGTGTATGAATACTAATATTGATACACAGTGCACATCTATGGCTATAATGAAGAGAAAATGGCTTAATTGAAATATCTCAGACACAAGTTATCAAAACTATTTCACTGTAATTTGTGGCGAGTATTAAAATATAACATACTTAAATATTTTATCTAAAACATCAACATACAAAAACATCGTTGTAAATCAATCATTTGCCGCTTCTTCAAATGCAGTCAACAAATTCCGTCTGCATTTGCTCTCATCACTGTAGCGTAAGGCCCAAATGATATACTCACCGGCATTAAGAGGGTCATCGGAATAACTTATTTGAACTTTACATTTCCGTTCCCATTTCATACAGTCCAGACTGCGTTTGTTCCTTGTTCTTGTGAACTGTATGTAGCCATTACATTCAACTGCTAGCTTCGGCAGTTGGCCATTCAAAGTTTCATGCATGTTTTCTGAGCTCGTACCGCTGGTAGACGGTTTACAGTCTCCTTGACCACACTCCAAGTTCGGTGGGGTTGTATTAGCCTGTTTATGTTTCTGATTGAAGCTGCCATCCCCAAAATTGGATATGTCATTGTTATTTTCATTACTCAAATGTTTTATATCCAGAGATTCATTGTGCTGTTTTTGCCTTTTACATTTAATTTCTACTTCGTCAGGATTGCACCCGTCAGCCCATTGTGGACTGCCACAGATTTCGAGTTTTCTTTTACCATTTTTTTGAGTATTTGGAATGTTTAATTCGGGTGAACTGAGAGGACTTGCCAAAACTGTATCCACAAAACTGTAATTGATACAGGAATTGATTAATTAACGAAAAGTACTTTCATATTTTGATGATTTCTATATTGTTCACCTACCTGTGTGATTGCTCATTCCTCGTCTGGATTTTGTCTGTGGCCTCTACAGTTGTGAAATCATGTTTGGAACATTGCATGTCATATTTAAGGAATGTTGATACTTTCTTTCTTGTTTTGACAGTTCTGCCAAACCATTCTAAGACTACATCATCTGATAAATACAAACCAAGACTCTGACGGTCACCATCAATCAATCTCTTGTACCATGTTATAAAATTACAAGCAGATTGTTGTTTTGAAGGTGGGGTTGTGGGATTATCTTGCTTATCTTTTATTGATGTTGTTATTATTCTACTTTTTCTCTTCTGTGGAGTCTTTGGTAAATTTGACATGTTCTGTAAAAATAAATGCACATATACAAACCAAGCACATAGATTTGACTAATTCTAATAAGATATACTAACATGTATCACTAAGAATGTCTACAACACGCTGAGAACTTGTAGCCTGATGAGCCAGATCAAAGCGCAGCTCTTCTAACCGATTTCTACTTTCTTGTATGTATGCAGTAATTGACAAATTTATCTCTAACAGTTCTTTATGTAATTTCGTCACGTTCTGAGAATTTGCAAAAATATTTTCTGAAAATAATAAGCGTGTCATAGTAAAATAGGAGTGTAAAACAAATGAAATTGTCATTTTTCTATTTTCAAACAAACTTAACCTACTCAAACACTTTGCTGCTTCCAATGCTAAATGTTCACGATTCAAATCAACGGAAATTGATGAATTCATCTTACGAGTGACTTAGCCACTTAAGAAACCATATGCATCGATTATATTAATATTAAAGCGGAATGGGAATCTAATAATGTTATTTTGTAACACCAAGCAACCCTTTTTGTAAGTTATGTTTCAATTTGACACTGACGGATATAAAAAAAAAACGAAATTGGAAACCGAACGCTTACGTAAATGGACGAATTTTAATGAACATTGTTTGTGATTGGTCAGAACTGAGTTCCACTAAGCGTCGTTACTATTTTACAAACTTTTTTATTGCTTATGCTCACTATGGTCTATAGGTGTGTTTAAAAATATATCTATTAATCTTACTAAGTATGTATTAGAAAATATTTAACTTTATAATAAATTTTTAGAAAATTTTATTATAAATAAAGATATTTTATATATATATATATATAAAACTGAAAAATCTCATTATCTTGAATTGGTAGGTTCTTATTATAACTAATAACTAAAACAGTTATATTTTAACAAAGGCCCTTAAAGTTTTTTGAGAAATAAAAGAAGTACTTATATTTTAAATACAAATATTTGATTTTATTAGCTTAATAGTCTATATAGGCTATTATTATTCTATGTAAAGGTTTAGGGCACAAAAATCTATTACCATAATCCTATTTAGCAAAATAGCAGGTCTGCACAAAATTATATTTAAAACGGTTTAGTAGCTTTTAGTTAATGGTAAGGAACACATAGACACAGATAATTATTGCTTTTATATTATTAGCAGAATCATTTTATATCCTTACAAGGCTTTTAAAAAACTAACAGTATAATTATGAAGAAAATTTAATCGTTAAAACGCAACTAAAAAGAGGCTAATTATTATCTTAATGCTAACCACCCCAGCTAATTGTGATTTAACCATAGACAATAATAATTATGAGAATCAGTATTGGATAGCAGAGTAGGCGCGCTTCCCTGGGAGTGGTAATGTGTCGAACCAATCTACTGCGTTCTCGCGATCATTGACATCGGCCATTGGTCTATCCTTTGTCAACCAATCATTGAAAAACCAGTGAGGAATATCCAATGTAAGTTTACAATATTTGACGATTATTGTACAGAGATGGTCCGACCGTTGATTAAACTAAATGAAACATTAGGATTTCTTTTCAAACTTTTCACATTTTGTAATGGAATTACTTGAAAAGCAGCCATTTTGATTACGTTGGCTTCTCTGGCCTCGCTAGTGACGTATGCCACATTTTCAGAAATTTTCCAAAGTAGGTACTTAGGTAGACACCCCGTGAAATATACATGAAAAATATATCACATCGACTTTTATAATGTTAATATATAATCATGATGTAAATTTATATCCAAGAGTACAACTTGTATATATTGATAAAAAAATAGGAAGTCCGTGTATTACCACTTACAGTATCAATTAACACAGTGATTAGAAAGAGAATAATATATTCTGTAGTTTAGAAACTTTGAATATTAGTTATACCTTATTTTTGAACTTGACGAAATTAAAAAAATAAGTTTTAGGATATACCGTCACAAATAAACTTTGGTACAAGAGTGCTCTTAATATCAAGTAACAATAAACATTGCAGTGCAATGGAGCATGCACAGATCCAAACGTCAGATGGTACACAAGTGATGACCATCAATGGGCAACAGCTGCAAGTGCTGCAAATGAATAACAGTCCCCACATGATTCAAGGTCCTAATGGACAACAAATAGTCATACATGCTATACCATCAACAGCACCAACCATACAGGTATAAGATCTCTGTCTCATATCTCGCTTCATTTATATTTTTAACAAACTGCCAATGTCCGTATCATGATATTTTATTAACATCATATATTTATCCATAAGTTTAGTAATTCATTTATATCATTAACTATTGTGTTCTATTCCTTAATACTCCAACATAAAATTTTTTTTTGTTCACCGCCTTTCATGTAACATCCCCATTAAAATTGCTATATACTTTCTTTTTATTTGCACACGCATTCAGATTGGAGCCCCACAGATCCAGGTGGTAGTATGATGTTTCAATGTTTTTTTCATTCATTCATTCGTTCATTCATTTTGTTTATATATTTGTTTTTATTGATGTTCGGAAGAATGTTTTGATTTATTGAAGACTTCAATGTTTAATATATAAAACAATTACAGGTGGCAACCCCGACTGGTCAGCAATTACAGCAACTACAAGTACTACCACTATCTAGTTTACAAGGTGATTCATAATCTACCACATATTTTAATAACATATTAATCATACTATATGACTTTATGATAATGTTTAATTATCAGGTACAAGCAACAATATACAGCCGATGCAGTTAGTTCAGACTCCTGACGGACAAACATACATCTATCAACCCACAGCAAGTGCACCACAACCACAGATTGACCAACATCAGATTATACACCAACCCGGTAAGTAACCAAAGCAAACTCCCATAACATTTAGATATAAATGGATTTTTGTTACTGTTCCAACACTAACTACTGGACTGAATTTGATGAAACTTAACAGTATTTTTGCATAACAAAATTAAGTTTACCTTATACATAGTCGTTAGAGGAGGCCTATGCCAAGAGGCACATTTTATAGTTATAATAGCTTATTTGTAAGTTCTCTATAATTGTTAATTCAGAATGAAGGGCTCTATTATTATACATAGTAATATATATATTAGTGTTGACTTAGTTTATATATATATATACACTAAGTCAAACCATAAAGTTATTTAAACATATGTGTTATTGTTGTTCTGTCCATTATTGTAAGTAATGTAAATAAAAAAAATATATATTTTCAGGCACCCTATTGAACTTGAATGGAAATTTACTACAAGTGGCAGGTGTTGGCGGAGTACAACCACAACAAATTGTCAATCAGCCGAACATAGTCATGGTAAATAAAAAAAAATTTTGGTCATGGTATTATAACCTTTTTTTATATATGACGCATACAATTTCAATATATAATCTGTATTTATATTCATATCTTTTTACTTTTTTATTTATACTAAATGAAATATAGTTAAATTAATATAACATTTAGTATGAGTAAATAAGTACATTACAATATTATTACATTACACTGTCTGGCTATCAGTGTTTTAATGTGTGTATTTATATATGCACGTTTAAACACTGATAGCAAAGACATTGACAAAAAAAAAGGTTATTTTATATTTAATTATAACGGAATAAATATATTCTATTAAAAATTAAGTCTTAAAATGTCTGAAGTCATTGTGTATTGGGTGTTTTGTATTTGATGTATATATTGTAATTATCATCAAGTATGTGATATTTTAAATCTACATAATTTTAGTTGTTTCAATTTCTAAATATTAATATAACTTAACCGATTTCAAAATTATCAGGTTCTGAATTGAACCATAGAGTTTTCATAAACATGATTATTTTTAAACAATGCTTTAGGTATATAATGAAAGCATTATAATAATTAAAAATTATTTAAATTTCAAAAATAATTAATATTTCAGATGGTAAATGGCAACACAGCCTCATCGAGTGAAGGGGCCACATCCACAGCGGGATCTGATGAGGAGCCATTACTGTATGTCAATGCCAGGCAATACAAACGTATACTGAAGAGACGAGCAGCTAGGGCTAAATTACACGAACAAGGGAAAATACCTAAAGAAAGACCTGTTAGTATACTAATTGATGGTTATTTACATGAAATACAACTATTCCATATTAATTTGTGTTAAAATCAATAATTAATGATGTTTTATTTAAAAAATTATTATTTATCACAGAAATATCTTCATGAGTCAAGACACAGGCACGCTATGAACAGGATAAGAGGTGAAGGTGGGAGATTTAATTCCGGCAGCAGGAAGTGAGTTTGATGTGGATTGTTATAAATATAACAATATCCTTATGAGATATTTAATACTTTAATATTATTTCAGGAATATGGAACAACAGGAACAGAATACGTCCACCCAGGCTATATTGGATGACATCAAGCCTGATACAGTGTCTATAACAATAATTCAGGTAAATACATAAGAATATTACTCTTTCTGATTCCTTATTATATATCAATTATATTGGTGAAATAAAAATGTATATCAATTTTACCTTTATCTTCAGTAAAGAAATTGTTGTCTTAAAACTGTATCAATTAATTTTTCAGGATGAAGAATTACAAGAGACCCAAACGAATCAATGGCGAAGACTGGCCCCACAACCGATGACATCGACATAGCACATAGAAATAGAAATACATTCTGATAAAATGAACTGAGTCTGTGGATATGTGATCATCACAACAAGGAAAGACTGTTGAATTAGTGTTTAAATTATAAATAATATATCATTGGTTTGTTTATTATAACACAAAAGGTAATTGCAATATATTTAATATCTCCCTTATAGTTTCCTAAGTGTTTAAATTTTTTTTTTTTTTATTATAGTAAGTTGTATTATATGTTTATTGTTGAATGTCTGTTCAAAATTATTGTGTGTTTATATTTTAAGTGCGGTATAGGTAATAGGTGTCACTTGTAAGGGTTTTTTTTTTTATGAAATTTTAACCATTTATAATTTAACTTTTAACAATCTGCGCGTTACCTAAAAATTATAAGGAAATTATCTTTTTATATTGATCTAGAATATAATAATCAATTTTTTTTTTTGGAGTGGTTTGATTCACTTATACAATGTAGCATATAATTTTTTAATTTTATTGTTGAGAATTATAAACCGATTCTTTTTTATTTTAGTGATTTAACCTCGTGGTAAGATTATGTGATTATGTAAATAATATTTTTAAAAATTTTAGGTCTTAAAATGTGTCATTTTATATTGCAAAGTACAAAATATAAATAATGCACAATAAAAAGTCTGTTTTAGTTAAAAACCATTTTATTTTGTTATATCTAAAGTATTTCAAAAGAGATTACATCAACTAGAGCAGTGTTCACGTCCACTTGATGATAAATGTTTAACAAATCACAATCAGATAAATTATTTAATAATAATAATAATAATAATAATGTTTTTAATTAAATTGTAAAACAACACTAGAGAAAGACATACTTTTCTCTTAATAAAACGAGATGTATAAAAATTAACAAAATTAGCATACAAATCACATTGATATTATAATCGAAAATCAACAGCTGATGTAAGCAGCGTTGTACTGAGTTTCATACATTAGTATATATGAACTTATACAGGGTGTTTAGTTTATAGTGTACTTCTATTGTATGCTACTGAGGTCGGGCGTTATCTCTGACGCGTTTTATCTCGCTTTGTATCGCTGATATGATAGGCAGCGCGGGGTCTGCCGGGTCCAGGCGACCCTCCGCCACTATCAACGAAGGGTTGACCTGTGGCACGCGGACAGATGACTGAAAATATACATATACATATATATATATACGTTAAAAGTGAAATAGAAAATATCGAATGAAGAATCCATTAACCCAAACAGGATTTGAACCCGCATCTGCCGGTATGTCGCTCTAAGATATCGTGACAATAAATTTTTTAAGCCAATCGATATATAATTAATTGATTTTAGTTGTTTTAAATACGAAGTTATCGCGGGCTCGTTAGTGGTCGTAAAACCATATCGATAATGGGGAAGTTGAGTATTGGTATGTTATCGAGGTTTTTACCATACCGTAGGAGCGTCAGTCCAGGCGGCGGAGGGCGGAGGCCTGACGGACCGCGGGGCTGCGGTGCGGGCTCGAGACGAGGGTTCCAACGCGGACGGACGACTAAGGAGGGGAATTGTATTGATAAATAACACGGTTAGAAAGATAGTTTCAGTGAGTTTGAAATCAAAATACTTCTAATACCGGTTACGTCACTCAATCAAAACATAGATAGAAGTAATAGATAATAATAATTTTATTTTGTAAATATTTTGATTTTTGACGGCTCTGGATACGAGTCCGAGTTATACATTGTCATTGACTTTGTTAAAACTTAAATAGTAATATCATAGAAATTGCCATTATAAAAAATAGTTGTCTTTGAATCATATTGAATAAAAAAATAGTTAATAGTTTCTATCTCAAGCTCACGACAAATATATTGAATATGATAATTGTACCTCAGTCCCGCCGAGCTTCCCCTCGTGGTCGGAACCCTCACATCCTCGTTACGGGCCTGCGTCACCAGCTCGGGAACTGGTGCAATGTAGGAAAAATTACTTACAAGATAAAGATAATACATTCGAAGAGATGATTAGTTTTTGGAATGTTAACGTGGATATGGACACAAGTAAACGTGCTGGTTACTTCTTAATTATATATTATTTTATGAATAGAATTTTTTATTATATGAATATTCTGACCGTGGTCAGTGTCTCTCTTGTCGGTGGCGCTGGAGGCGCTGCCAAATAATGTGTAGGCGTCATCCATCAGGTCATTGAACCTCTGCCTCATCCGGTTGCTGGGTACTTTGGACTGAGCCGGACTTGACGGCTTCGATGCTGCAATTAAGTTTTAGAACTTTCATCGGATAACAACACTTATACATGCTCTATGAACAACATGAATACTTTAATTAAATTATTAATTTACATAAAAAATAAATTTTAATGATGGCTTGTGAGTAAATACATGAAAATACATCATAGTAATAAAACTAGTGAAGTATACTGACTGTCCTTGATCCTCTGACAATGAAGGTCCCAAACCAGGGGTCCTATAACTCCGGGGTCTTTATCAATACTGCCGAGTCTCACCAGCTGAGACGGCATCTGTCGTCGTGGGACGACGTTCTTGGATTTTTTGGGGGTCGAAGATGTGGAATCCAGGTCCAGGTGACGAACTGATATCGGCTCCAGGATTTTGGACAGAGGTTCCACCGTGTTACCTCTAGATGATTTTAAGGTTCAATAAAAACCACGAAAATTATAGAGAGCAAAATATCGGAAGAATCTAGTCTTAATATCCTACTACAAACATAAAAAAAAATCAAAGTTTTAGAAGATACATAAAAAATCTGCACCGTGTCTGATAATTAATAAATTTACCCAAGATGGCCACTCGTTAGTGAAGCTATGGATAGATGTCCAGACATTGGAATAACTCCCATTTAATCTTACTGTTACCTTGGAAAAGCATTAACAGAAGGCATAGAGAGGTATGAGGTAGGTGTTGGTGGTGATCCGGGGTCAGAGCTGTCCACGCCGGCCGCTTGAAGAAGACTGTCCGTAGTACCCACGGCTGGGAAAAATGTGGGAACGGTCAGTATTAAATGTATATAGAACCAAGCACAGCTACATTTCATGAGGAATTTGTGAATAATTACTTTGATCGTGATATTTTGGAAAAAAGTGGTTAATTGAAAAATATACAGGTGTCCACTGCTGGGGTAAGTGGAGTATAGTATGGATTAATGCGCCCTAAAAAAAAAGGTTTTATACGTTGTTTTATTGGGACCAAAATTGAAACTATTTAGTGTCATTTCGATTATTCTTACAAACTATTAGTCACACACCAAATCAATATTATTAAATGTAGTCGGTATTAAATATACAACAGAAACCTCGTTTCCTGTGCGCTAGTCTCAGTGCGCGTGGTTTCTTATGTCTCCTTCGTAAGGCGGCCGCCAGCTCCGACACACCCGATGACGATGACGACGAACTACAATTATAATTATTATTAATTCACAAGAAATTTGGCTCCATTAATGAGTGACGCGATCTTTATGCAGTGTCAGACAAAAATTAAGAAATTAAAAGGATGTTATCCTCAATATAGGAATCAATAGATCACAGAGAAACTGTCGTGAAGCCCCAAAAACATAAATAAGATAAATTGATATATAAACTATGAGCAAACTCCGACTTGTGCATTATATGTAACTTTCTACTTTTAGGATTATAACTTAACATACCCTGAGACACTACCCGTTCTGTAGACCGGTAACAGAACACTGCTAGGTCTCGTCCTGTTGGGTGACACGACACTCACTAACTGAAATATAAATACCGTTATTAAAGAATATTTCTTGAATTAAAAATCTTAATCAATTAAACGCAAAAAATCCCCAAAGTGAACCGCGTGTGATCAAAAACAATACCTTTCCGTCTCTTTCGTCTGTGATCTGTTTCATCTGCTTCCTCTCCGCCTCCATCATCATCTCGTGATGATAGGCGCGAATTGACGCCGCTGATTTTATTTGCTTTCTCCTGATTAACAAAATTGGCGTTCTATTAAATGATTAAATCCTTTATAAAGCTCAGATGTTAGCTTAGTTTATTATGACCTTCCAAAAAATATCTGTGTCCAGTTCCCAGCACTTGATGGACAAACAATAAAAGTATCTCATGAAGTGAACTTCTGAGAGAAGGACGGCCAAAATTAAATAGTAACTACGTGTACCTAAATTGTGTTCTTCGAGTGTCAGTGTCCACAGCCCTAGGAACATCAATTGTTTCCCCCAGGAATTAGGGGTTTTTTTAATAAGCAAGTCGTTATAACACCGCATCAGTAATAATAGTTTTGGTTGATAGTAATCATCACATGCATAGTCGGTATTTTCGTCTTGGAAAATAAATAGTCTTATCAAACCCACCGCCGATGGGCAAAGCACAGCAAGATGAATAGCACCAGGAGTAGCAGCACAGCTACCACGGATCCCACTAAAAGGGCCCACAGCTCCGTGCCTTGTACTGACCCTGCCGCCTCCAGACCCTCAGCCGCCTTCAGGTACGCTGCTGGTTCACGGTTAACGAAACGTAAACGTGAGCATTTACGTATCTTCTTGAACATTCACCCAGAAGGATTTATTGTATTGTTTGTTGTACTGCATCATGCCTTGTTATTTAATGTATTTTTTTAATGATCAACACTAATCTTACAGTAACTGCAATATGTGAAGATATCAACATTTGAGATAACTAACATATGTAAACAGTTTCCAAGAAGACATTGGACAGTAAGTAATTTAACGTCGTTGGCTGTTTAAGACATTATAATGAGCAATTCATATTCTTCATTGAGTGCGGTTTACGATACTCATTTATTTACTTTCTATAAAAAAGGACCTTGTAGAGGTCAGGATAATTTTTCTTAATCAATCAAATTGTTATATTTATATCAAGCTTTTAATATTTTTTTTTGACAGTAACGAAATCTGTAATTTAAAGTATCTATTTGACTAATTGCAAGACTTGTTTTCGATCTATATTCAAGTATAAGTATTCTCTATCCAATACAGTTTACTGCAACAGAACGTGAAGTGTGAACTGAACGTAAGAACTCCGAGAACAGACAAACAACAAAGTTCCATCCACCACAGAAGCCATACTCACGCTCCGCCTTTGTGGTCACAATAGCCCCCAGTTCCGTGGCTACTTCCGCGTCTCTCACCAGTCTCATATCCCTGGCGGCTACTGCAGCCGGAACTGCCCGTCCACCGACTAACACCACGTACACAATCTGAACGCTGCCGGTGGACTGAGGGAGTTCATTATATACTGGATGAACCGATAAACCCTATCACATCAATTTTTTCCTATACAAATTCGTATATTTACCTGATTCGACTCGATAATAAAAGGAAATGGATCATAGCGAACAAAACAAAGAAGTTCTTGATACACTGGTCGTCGTATAAACATTGTATAAACCATTGGATTACAATTGAATTCCAAATTCATTTAGATTTTTTTACTTAAATCAGAAATATTGTAACGAGTAAAACAAAAAGTTTGATGATACGAGACTGTCTGATAAACTTCAAATCATCAATTGTTCGACCACATGGAAAAATTTAAGCTAATTTTTAAATCATATCATTTGGTACTACAGGTAGTACAGATTTACAACAGCAATAAAGTTTTGGATGTCCTTGAATATTTTTTCCTTAAGTAGAAAAAAAATCTGCCCACTGTTGGACACTAAAGGGCATAGAATTTTATTTGAAATCAAGTCCTATATTCGGTAAGTCACATAGGACAATTTCACACTAATTCTGAACATTATAAAGTCATCTATGTTAATAACAGTGTTTATTTCTACTGTGGAAATGCGTATATCAGATCAATGGATTATATTTTAGGTTGTTTGCTTGATATT
Source organism: Danaus plexippus (assembly GCF_018135715.1). Classification (NCBI taxonomy): domain Eukaryota; kingdom Metazoa; phylum Arthropoda; class Insecta; order Lepidoptera; family Nymphalidae; genus Danaus; species Danaus plexippus. Next base: position 4,922,090 of record NC_083554.1, on the reverse strand, counting down.
TCGGATATATTTTTTAAGTCGGAGTACTTACTTACCTCAGTAATGTTTTGTATTTGCACTTGAACCGGCGGCTGTTGTTCCGGTTTGATTATTTCACGTTTGAACAGGACGGTGTCATTAACGTCATCTTCTAGCGGTAGATCTATGATATCTTCTTTATCATTAAACTCTATTTCTTCTACGCTTCTTCTACTAACTACTACTGTTGGTGTTACGAGAAACCAAGATTCTACTTCACTAACTTTAGTGCCTTTAACGTTAGAATTACTTACAGAGAACACTTCTATATTTTCTAAATGTTTACTATCTTGCGAAATATTAAAACTATATGAGGCATTTTCATTATTGTATATAAAATTATTGACATTTAAGTCGTCTAAGGTGGAACTTTCTATTTCATAAAATTTTACAGGGGTTTTGGCAGTATTTGTATGAATTTCATTAAATTCTTTGGCTTTGTTTACGACGAAAGAATGTACGTCGTGTTTCTTTCTTGCGGGAGGAGCATCTAATGATTTTATTATGCCTAGATGTCGTTCTTGTTGTCTGAAATATAACAAAATATATGAAAATTAATTCCAAAATAATCACAGACCTGTTTATTACTAATTTACGTCTACAATTATGTACCTAAAACAAATCAATAAAACAGTTACAAAGTCAGTTCTGATAGATACCTCAAGAAAGCCTTTTGATATAATCTGGCTAACTTCAGTTGTAGACTGTCGGGTGTGGTTCCCTGTATGACAGTGAGGAGCCAGTACCTCCTGTCCTCAGGGATGTCTGGATCCAGACTGTCCGGCGTCACCTCGCAGTTGGTACACTCGCCGCTGGTACCCTCCGTCACCGCCTGCATCGACACTCTGTGGTTAATGCAAATATACGATAGCTTTTGACTCTCTTCGCATACATATTTCGATTTCTAACTTTGTTTAAGACGATAGATTACATTGAAGTATACCAGCATTTCGCTGGACCCCAATAGATTTCATCCTCAAAGTAGTTACACAAATTTGAACATTTTAATTCCTTAAAGAGGTTAATACGAAAGAACAGAAAATTCTCTGAATAACAAACGAAGAAAATGAGGGTTTTTAGTTCTTTGACGTTCTTTCCTCCGGTCAACATTACAAATCTAATTAATCAACTTTAATTACAGATTTTCACGTTATGTTACATCTTTTCAAATCATTCTCGATATCGCTCAATCAAATTCAGTTTCATTAAGCTTTGGGAGGTTAAAAAAACAAATAACTCAATAATTATTCGACGTGAAGTTTGCTGCTGAGGAGCAAAGTAAATGAATTGCCTTACCGAATCAATTTAAGTATATTACCTGTGGGGGATAAGAATCCAGGTAGACGGTAGCGAGTACGGTCGTTGTTTGGATGATGGGGGTGGTGGGTGTTTGAACCGGTGCTGATAGGTCAGGGGGCGGAGGACCATCCCCTGACCCCGTCCAGAAGAAGTCTTCGAGGCGAGGAGTACGAGTATGGTGATGCGGTACCATGTCAACTGCAGATATTTAATGCTATCATCGCTATCAGGTTAGTGAGACAAAATAAAGAGGTCCCAAAGTATATATACTTTTAAAACGTTTTGTCAATCACTATAATTATTTCATCATCTTATATTTGAAGGGAAAATGTATAAGTATTGTCTATATCACAAGACGGTAAACATTTGGTATCGCGTGTTTTCCCGAATACTGAAGTTTATTGACCTCGTTGTTACTGCAAGGTTTTAAAGTATGACGTCTAAAGCGAAGGGAGACAGCGTTCGTCTTTAAATAGAAATATTTTCTATTTATTGTATAATATTCTTGAATTTATGACACTACAATCAGTGCAAAGAGAGGCATTTTATTATTATTTATTTATTTAACATACCGTACCTATATATTTCAAATTATTCATAGAATTCTAACAAACTTCAAACTTCGGAAAACGATATTAGAATCGAATAAGACAGTTTTCATTCCATGTCTAAGTTTATAATATCGTTTAATCAGATAGAATATAAACACTATACGTTCAATAATTCCTTCATGAATTACGCTAGCGAAGGGTGGATTACGGAACCACCCTGTACCATCCTCGCGGTTATAAAAAGAAAACGCATTTCCTCAATAACGATAGAAACGTTGGGCTAGTTTAAGTTAAAGCCATCCTGTTATATTACTTGGCAGCAAATGTTATAAATGACTTATTAACTACAATGGTATGTTATACAGGATGTGTGTTACCGTGTTATTTCATATAAAAGCATGTAACAGCAAATAATTCGGCTCAAACCCATTCGTCTTTTGTATTTTAGCGGATGGATCACAAAGCGTCGACGCACGCGCAGCCATCCGCGACGGGATGATTTAATTAGTTGTTTTACAAAATATTTGTGTTCTGTAGCCTATGATAGACAACGTTTGTTATGGTTATAGATTTTGTGATATTTATTTTTGACTTTTATTTATCTGTATAAGTATATGCTACCTGGTTTATTTTATACATGGAAAGATCGTTATTCCTTAAGCTCCTGATATATAAACCGTTAATTAATATACTCAACTTAATCAACTCAGAAATATTATTAATGGTTCTCATATCACTCCTACTTAAACTTGTCTTGAGTCGTTTATGAAGAAAGCAATGTTCCAAAACATTTTACATACATACATACGCCTAAACATATACACAATACATATACATAATACATTATAAATAGAGGTATTGGTTTTGCTTGCGTTATTTATAATAATATTTAAGAAATTCGTACAAATATTCGAAATTTATCTTTACATTACAATCATATAAAAAATCTTATTAATAATATTTTACTGTATCGTTATAAACGTAAATGTAACAGAAAATACATATTACAAATATTTTTTTTATTATTTATAACCTTGATTTCCTTTGTTAGTCTTACACTTAATACTTTATTGTTATTACGAAAGTGTCATGCTTAATTAAAGTTGAAAATATACTTACACCTGTCCTGATCTTTGTTTTCGTTTTCATATGCAATTGTTAAACGTATAAAAAATATTTTTATAAAAATTATGTCTAAAATTAACATATTAACTGCGTTGAATATCAAATAAATGACGACTTATTCTATTTTTCAGGTATAACGATCAATTATGAAACATCTTGATTTTTTATTTGCTTATTTTTACTTTATAGTATTTGTATATCCCATTACTATATGCAGCAACCGCTTGTAATAAATTTCTGAACACTACTGTGCCTTTTATTTTTTGAATCGTGCATGCGTCGCGTAGCAACCAAATTAAATATCGCGCCCCGGTTCCACAGAGTATGGACGTTATTAGTTTCGTTTTATTTATTGATGATAACATTTTTCTGTGAATTAGAAAGTTAAACGGAAAATAACTTAACAGCATAAATTTGTATTTTGGTTCTTATAATGTTTAAACAAGTTTTTATAAGAATATTTATTTCCTTTGGTGTATTGCATGGAATGTGGTAAAGTTGCATAACTTATGAGTGTTTGTATTTTTAGTACTGAAAAAAGAGACAAAATACAATATTATTCTATTTAAATGTTTCTAATAAATTTGTTTACATTTAGTTTTAATATAACCAAATAAAATTCATGTGTTCGTTAAAAATGGTATAAAATCTACATTGATACTGGCAACACCTTACTTTCCATCATACGCTCCGCCTCCACCATTCGTGAAGTGCAGCGCCATTCGTGTGAGTTCGTCGCTTCTGTTCGTCGGAGTTGCGACGTGTACGGGTGTGTGCGAAAGTATGAAGTGAAATCGTACTAAAAGTGTGTGAAATGTTTAGTGTAAGTTATTATTGTGATTCAAAACCAAAATGAGTGCGAACGGTTAATATTCATACTTTATATTGACTTCCGGACTTAACACAAACATAGTACAAGTATCATTTGTAAGAACGGTTTCAAAATGGCTGTGTTTTGAAGGACCCTTTGTCCGCTTTCGTTTGCTTCTCCAGCATGATAGTGGGATCATACAGACAGCAGTTTATCTTTGAAAGGTGAGACACGTTTCTACGGAGGTTTCTCGCAAAAAATTGGAGTGGAAAATTACTGGTTGCCAGTGAATTGCGGCGGCGTTATTGCTTTCTATAGCGCGATATCACATCACCGCTCACTGGCTACGTGTGAGTTTCTAAAAACATTCAATGTTGTTGTTCATTCAGCAGTATGTTTTATTAAGACAAATCATTTCTAGTTCGCTATTGTACATTTTTCTTTTTCCACGAATCGTCTTTGACGATTTGTCATATTTGATTTTGTCATTTGTTGGGAATCATATGTTTTATATTTATCGGCTTATGAACTTTTTATAAAATATGGTTTCGTAATCCAATTATATTTGGGGCTATTGGGAAATAGGTATTATAGAAGCAGTGAAATCGTGCGTCATTTGTTAAAACTTTGCATTCTCATACATGCTAAGTTTATGAAATGAATGTTTCAGTAGTTTTTTAAATAAATATTTACAAATGGCATGTTTCAAAGGAAATTATTAATCTCATTCTTTCGTCATAGGTACTACACATATGTAACTGGTTAAAATGCCTTTGTTGTATAAACATAACTCTATATGATTTTTCTGATTGTTTTCTCATTATTAATTCACATTGGCACTAATTGGGTTATTTGTTATAATTATAAAAGTGTCACATTTCTTTTTTGTTTTTTCTTAATTTATTAACATGTTTATATAAAGATGTTTTACCAGTATTGTAATGTTATATCCTCAGATTCAATATTACAGAAGTGGTAAGATTTAAAGTGTGTTTGTGTTCAAATAAGAAAAAAATTGATTGTATTGGAAGGAGTGATTATTGGTTTACACATCCAATAATATTTAATTTGATTTTGAAACTATTCTTTATTAGTATATAATTTTTAAATAACTTTTGCTCTAAATAAGATTTTTTTTTATTCAACACATTTTGTAAGTCTTATAAACTATTTTATTGCAATTATACATTTTAGATACAATTTTAAGAAGAGGCAATTTTTCTATATTTGGAATTATGCATGTTGCAACTTACTGGCTGGTTTAATGCTACAGCAGTCATAAGACCTGTAACATCTGCTCCAGGTTGGATATCATAATAAAAATAAGAAGATTCATATAAGAACTTCATGTTTAACAGGAAATTGGTTGTAGGGCTTACATTTTGAACATATGCCTAGATGGATAGCTTTTATGTCCAAATTATGAAGGTCAATCAACTTAATAAAATTTTTGTTTTCACCTAAAAACAAAATTATATACAGTATTACAGAAGGAATTCGTCAATTAAGGTTATTTAAAGAAAAAAACAGAGTTATTTTAATTGTTTTTATTGTAGTGTTTTTTTTCCAAGCCGAAGCATAATAATAACATTTTTGTGATAATGTTAATTAAATTTGCTTATACAACACTGATATCCAACTTTTGTATGAACAAACATGTTTTTAACCAGAATACTTTGAGATTGTCGGTAAAGTTTAAATTCTTTTAAATGCTGGTACAAATCCGACGGTGAAAATTGTGAAATGTCGCAGACACCGTTACTCGTTTATCTCAAGTCGATACATAACGGCTAGCCCCTATTGTGTTGAATGTCGCGCGCTAAGCTAGTATCATTCACTGTTATAACTACCGAACTTAAATATTGATATATTTACATCACTATCTGATCTATCGATATCCACCGGTGACACAATCGATCTTTATTAAGATACGAACGTTTCCTAGAATAAAACAGATGTTGAGAGAAACAATGCTTTATAGTGCAGTCATTTCCTAGTCCCGCATTTAAAGTAAATTACATCGCCAGTGTCTTTGGCGTGTGTGTGGGTATGTGTGTAGATGTGTGTGTGTTTTATCTTAACTGCCTAGTCGTAGGTCACCTACGCAATTTGGATTAGAAAGTAAGATGGCGGGTAATGTTGGTTTTACGACTTGATGTGTCTACCCATTGTTCTTTTAATGAGACTCCTCATATAATTGAAGCTTTTTGTTTATTATTTTACTCAACTGTGTAGACTCTCTTGTAATATAACGTACGTTATGTCGAAAACGTCACACCGTAATATAATTCATAACAACTTAATGTGAAAAGTTATTTTTGTCTCGCAGTCAGTGGGTAACAATATTCCTAACATTCGAAAGTAAAATATTGAATGAATTTTAAATGTTCTAGAATTTTAAATTGGTCTTGACTCGCCTGGAACAAATTGAAATTTATACCTACTATTGTATACAACATTTTGCCTATTTTGCGACTTCTGTCGAAGAAATTGTTTGTTGAATGACAGAATTCATTTTGTGTATACCGTGGTAATGTATGCAAAATATATTTATATATATTTACGCCACTTCAAACACCGAAAACAATGTAAAATTGACAAATTTACTATATTATATATATTATTAATATTGTTTTTCTTCATTTTGATATAGGATACACAGCTGAAGGATGTTATAGCTTTATGTAATACAATGTAATACTTAGTGTATGTCATTTAGAAAATAATATTAAGTATTATATATATATATAATATATTAGAAATATAGTAATTTTATAAGCAGACTGAAAGTCTGGGTGAAGCTTACAACAGATAATATACTTGTATGTATGTAATATGTTTTAGTTATTAATTAATTTTCGTGTAGTTTTAATATAAATTTAGTAATGTCGATTAATCATAACTAAATACATACACGTCAATGTAATGTTCCAAAAAACGTGTTCAATAGTTTGTGTCAGACCAACATACAACTTTGTCTGCTTTCGTATTTATAATATCATTAGGCGCTTTAATGTAAGCTACTTCAACTTGTATATAATTAACGTTTTTCCATTAAATTCTCCCTGACCTCCTTTTAGGAAGTACAGCACCATGATTCAACTCATTCGATTTACGACGCCTTTAACCAGGTTAAAGCAAGCTCTACCAGAAAATGTTTAAACATCACCAGCAGTAACATTTAAGCTATATTTTGATAAAATATTCTTTATAACAAGATGCAAAGACATAGATTTTATTAGTCCTGTTTTAAACAAATATATCTGTATCTGCCCAGGGAATGCGTGTCATGTGCCCGGAGGCGCAACATAATCACAGTCTGCCCGAGAGTCACCGGCCGCCGCCGGCGCAGTCATCCAACCTATTGACTCATTACCACTGCCAGTTGTCCAACAACGATACATATAAGGTAATACAGACGGACATACACGAACACATATACAAACTAAACTAATTAAAAAAACCCTTGTATGCTTTATAGCAATGGTTCCCAAACTTTACGTATAAGAATATAGGAGTATATTTTAATCAAATGATTACAAAATATACAAAAATGTATACTAATGGGAAGTTTATAAAGATAATTTCATCTGACCCCTGCTGATTGTTCTATAGAAGTGATTTTGGGAATCCCTGGATTAATTTTATATTTAATATCCTTCTTCAAACCCTCTTTAGGAACCTGAGCAGTTTTAAATTCAAAGTAATATGTTTTTATGAGCTTTGATACCAAAATACTTAACTAAACTACTCACTGAAAATTTGCCTAAGATATAATAATTAGGTTTGTTTTAAAACATCCTTTCTTTAATTTCCTTATAATATTTTCGCTTTCCTTTCGCTACTTATTAACTCCGGGAAAAATTTTTTATTATAAAATTTCACAACAAACATCATCTTTCATTAAGTTATAATAATTTTCATTAACGACGCCACATTACAGTCTACATGTCAAATTTCATAATATTGTTGCGATCTTTCTCTTATTTATTCAAAAAAAAAAAATTCAACGAATTGCAAAATAAACAACACTAGCAAGTTGTACTCATAGTGTTGTAAAATAATATATAAAATACCGGTTTTCAATTATGCAAGTATATGAGACTGTCGCAAATAAGTTTCTTAATGTCCGTATCGTATTTAAATTTTTTTTCTTGACAAAAACGTTCGTTTTATTAAAATTAAATGTATTTTTCCTCAGTAGGTACATATGACAAAGTTGTTTTTATCGTTTTTTGTTTTATTTTGGTTTGATTACTTGTACTCTGTAGATAGGTATTTTTTTTGTTTGTGATGTGTGTGAGTTCTGATTTAATTACAATGTATTTAATCTCATGTTTTATATCGCATTATTTTTATTTTGAATTATTTGTATATTACATAACTGTTTAATTTAAACATCAATGCCAGAGCTTTTGAAGGTTCACTTTACTCGGATGACATTTTTTTTACAAGCAATGTGTTTATTTAAGATATTATTTTGTATGAAAATATATTTTTATCCACAAAATTATTATTTTTTTATTCTTTATAATAAAATATCGTGTTACGTTATCAATAGGAAGATAACTAACATTTATTGGATTAGATAAAAATCATGGGATATTAAATTCCATACAAAATATTTGTCTTATTTTTGGTGATGATTTTTAACATAACCATTATCAATGGTTTTACTTGTAGACAAATAAATCCTTTACGTGTCATAAAAACTCATAAATAATTTTAAAGTACTTATATTCCATTTAGTCCTTATATTAAAGCTTTGATAATTTAATTTAAGAAAAAAAAAATATATTTTTCTATTATTTATGTAAAAAGTACTTTGTAATGAACGATATATCAAGAAATATTTAATGTAATTTGAACCGTACTGACCTTTCTAAATAAAAAGTTAAAATGTTTATAGAAATATCAATCTCGTTTATTCCCGGGAGTGGTGCTACGAGTAATGAGATTGTATTTACAAACATACAAACCTTCGATACATGTTGTATTGTTCAAATCTATCGTAGCATTTCATTTTAAATGTCAAACACAAACCAGAATTGTACGGGTAACGTTTTATACGTGCCTGATATATAATATTATACGTCGATTTAATTTGTATGTTGTAATGTTTTCAGAGTTTTAACCGTCTGTCTGTAACTTTACTGTTAACTAACATCTAGGGCAGTTTTGAAAGTAGCCCGGCGTCTTGTTACCTAGCTCACGCCGAAATTGGTTCTTGGATCCTTTATTGTAGTCAATCGCTCGTCATATGACACCAGCAGGCAGCTGAACGTATAATGTTACCCTGCAGTCGTCTCGTACTTTAAGCCGGTATATCTAGTGACGTGAATTCACAAATATATTTATAATAAAGTAAGCAAATGTCTATTGTTAGATGGATTTGAATTTTCAGTTTTTTAGTAAAGTAGATACTTTACTATATATTTTATGAGAAGCATTTCAGTTTATTGCTATAAGACTAAGAAAATTATATGGATAAAAGTATATATTTTCATGCAAAATAATTTCTTAAATGAATACATTGCTTGTAAAAAAAAGGTCATCCAAAGTAAAGTGAACCTTCAAAAGCTCTGGCACTGATGTTTAAATTAAATAGTTATGTAATATACAAATAATGCGATATAAAACATAAAATTTAATACATTATAATTAAATCAGAACTCACACACATCACAAACAAAAAAAAATACCTATCTACAAAGTACAAGTAATGAAACCAAAATAAAACAAAAAACGATAAATACAAAAGTTGTCATATCTACCTACTGAGGAAAAATACATTTAATTTAATAAAATGAAAGTTTTTGTCAAGAAAAAAATTTAAAACGATACGGACATTAAGAAACTATAAACGCGATTAATATGATATGTATTTTAAACTTTGCGAGTAATGCGGGGAACAGAAAACATTAATTAAAAAATTTACAGATAAGCGAAGCAGTACAGAGTACATTCATGTGTGAGTGTGTTAGAAACTATACTCATCTTTATTAGTATTGTATACAACGAAAACTAATCATTTACTATACGTTACACTCAATATATCACACATGTAACAAGGTGTTAAAGTTTTGTAATAAAACCTAAACTTAATTCTGCGAGCGTACACACATGTACATGACGCTCTGCGTTTATTACGTAATGTAAACAATATTTAAAAGATATCACGAGTGTTAATACGTGAAGTATTGTAAACGGTTTATGTCGTTACACCGGCGACTCGACGGGGGCATATGAAGCTCGTGAACCCGTGGCGGGGTAACGTGATTGTCTGTAACATGTTATTGAGGGGGGCTGTGGCTGGAAGTCCCCCTGAAATAGTATTACAGATATCAGACGCTTTACGACTACAGTTTTTTTCTATAAGTATATTGGAAGCTAACTATACGTTGTAAAGTTTTATTATTTTTTAGCTGCGTTGTTTGTACTTGAACTACAAACGTGTTATATGGAAGAGATTCTAATGTTTTCTTTTTACCAAACAAAACACTATCACTTTAAAATTTAGAACAAAATAACAGCGACACGTCGCAACAGTTCCGAAAACCAGCGTCTTATTTTTACATCGCTGATTTTGTAACGTGTTAAGATACTACGCAGTTTCGGCGAAATTTATTTCTATATCTTTCTCATTCACCAAATATTCCGTACTGCTCTAAATAATAGCGAGAAATTCGCGAATAATAACAGGTCGGACGTTCAAGAGGTTTTGTACTGTAGTGCTATCGACATTGGGTTTAATTTGGTCGTCGGTGTAGTGTGACGCAACACGATTTGTTTACGCCCAGTAAAGTGGCTACGTGCATGCGAGGAGCGGTCGACATACAACACGACGTTGCCAAGCCGTTCTTGAGCCAAATTTGGTGTGGTGATGGTTGACACCGTCCACACCGATCACCAAAACAGACCGGACCGCCTCCGACGCTCTCGTTACGGAACCAGTTCATAGTTATATGATATTAATATATCAAATTAACATTTTAATGTGGACCAGTGTTATTAGTACCTATGTATGTCTCCATAATGGATAGCTCGTAGCGGAAAATTATACAAAAAAAAACCTAAGTAAAGCGCCGACTGTAAATTCAAGGATGTCGTATCCCGGATGTGACTTCAGACTCATCAACATTGCTTTGTAATAGTGTTCCACGCAATTTGATGTTGGACATCCAAATTCATGACAATGATTAATAAGACTCAAATGGAAATAACGTTGCTGTGAAGTAGATCAGATTTTGTCATACGTTGTGGGTACATTATGTATTTGTATAGGTAATATTCAGTGACTATTTACTCTATACGACATATTTGAAATGATAATTTATTTTTGTTTTGTTTTGTTTGTTTTATTTATATGTAATTAATATACGTATGAAATGTTTGTGGAAAGAAAGTTCATTATTTAATATAGATAACACTGTGAAAGGAGGAATGAATATACATTTCAGTTGATGTAGCAGCTGGCAATTAATGTTGACTTGCAATCATCGTCAGTCCTTCGCCACACCGGACCTTACATCGTTGAACATTCGGTTTATAATCGCATGTTAGTTTACAATTTAACAGGTACAACATATATTCTGCATTATATGCAGTGAAGATTTGATGTGGTGGGCAAATTGGCAGGCGAACCGCACAGGTCAGTCACCCCGTCTCTGCCCCCCCTTCCCATCCCTCCCCCCGGTTATGTAAACGCTGTTGCCATACAGTGCCAAACTCTTAGCTGATTCGCGGCTGGTACCAACACGTTTCTACTTGGTTCGGTGTCAATGTTTTTATTCGTTTGTTTTTTCATTATTCGTGATGGCCATATTTTTTTTAAGTTGTCGAGTCTCACTTATACAGATCATATTTTAATGATGGACGAGGTTCGCTTGTTAAATCTTAATACAGGGCTATGTTATGTTTAAAATTAATGTTTAAGTAATAACAGCTGATATTTCCTAATTCGAGGAATTCAATAATCCAATATACTTATTTCATCTCTAATTTAATTCTCTTCATATATATATACCCATTAAAATAAAATCTGTTATCTAATCGGAGTACATTAAGAAAATTAAACAAAGAAGACTGTACTCTGTATTACTACTGTATTATACTGCGCTAGTCTTTATCGACTCGATCCAATATACCTGGTGTCATTCAAAGAGATATTTCCGTCCCAATTGCAATAACTAGATCACCTTGATGTCTTAACTTAATTGTATCAACTATTAATTTATTTATGTTTGACATTCGGAATGATTGTTTCATAGTCAACTGGCTTGTTTCATACGTAAACGATGTCGTCTTTTGTAACATGGATCTGTGCTAAGAAAACTTTCGAATCGCTTTAGGCTATTGTGTTTTAGTTCGGAGTTATGCTTTCACATTGCACAATGGAGCCGAGCGTGTTCAGCGCCAGCTCTCGGACCCCCTGACAACGTTATCGTGACAAGTATAGCAGATTCAGGTTACTGAACATGTCGCACGTCTGTATCTGAGACGCGAACTTACTTGTTTCTTTGTTATGGTATAGGTTTGGAAGTTTGTCTGTAGGTTGGGCTGTTCGCATAAATATACTAAACTGATTTTAACCATGATATAACACAGCTAGACACAGCTTTAAAATGTCAGGCGTATTGCTTTGTTTCACAGGAAGATAAATGTTTCAAAGCCTATTTGGATTACATAATATAAAATAGCTTTTGCCTTAGAGTTGGTTCGCTTGAATTTCGGAATTGGGCTCAGAGAGAAACGACTATGGTGTGGCTAAAAATAAAACGTACATTAACCAAATGGCAGCGCATTCTGTAATAAGTGTCACGTGACTTGATATAAGATGCAACTATGAACTGCAAGGAATTTGTAGATAATTTATGATGTAGAGTACATGTTGTCCTGACGTCTGATCTACATCATCCGAAGGTATCATTAAAATCAGCTCAGTGGTTTCTGTTCATGAATTTATAATATTAGTTTTTTTTAATAAATACGATTTTTCATTATAATAACAAATGTCTGTTTCCATAACATTTTATATGTAACCCGTATTAATTCTATTTATAATCTAAGGTGTTATTATAATCGTTGTATGAACGGTCCAGTGAGCTCTATTCTTTAGTAAACAATGCCTTTATTGTGTACCAGTTTGTTAATCGCCTGTTCTGATGATGGCCGGCCGGTAATGAGTTGTTTCATCACAGATACCACTCGATACATTCATATTGCTTCTATTGTTATGGACTTTGAATTAAAATATATCGTAAGATATCCACCATAGCGATTAATTAGAAATGTATGTTTGTTTGTTAATTTTATTATTTTTTTCTAACCAACAGTGAATAAGGAATTTTGTATTCAAAATGTGTATATATATTTTATTTATATTAGATGTTAGAAATATAAATATCTTTACAGTATATAATAATAGTTAACGCGTCAGAAGGTTGCGTTATATTTTATTTTTGCATAAAAAACTACTACTACATAAAGGGGGTAAAAATACAATATTATATACTCATAGGTATATTATATATATATCAGATAGTATGTAGCTATTAAAACCGGGTAAACAAATAAATTGCTCTGCATTAAAATACTTTGCAGAATCTCTTTTGTATTTTATCATCTGTTACAACATGAATTGCTTTATACGTGAAACCAATTTAACGTGGTCTAATTCATTGTTTGTGTAAATGTTAGTTTGTCTACACACATAAATTTACGTTAGCACGATAATAACTGCTAAACTACAATAACAGAATGCTCTATGTAGTGTTGACGTCACACTGTCACATAACCTGCTTTTCGAGATATTAAAGTAGGTGTATATATCTTATAATTTATTGCACTCATGCTTAATATATTATAAATATTCAATATTTTTATTTCAGTACATATGAGGTTATAATAAAATTTTATTTATTTTTGTTCGACAATTATCATTTTTTTTATTTTTTAAATACCAATATGAAATAAGTTATACAGATATTTGGAACCGTTACGATATTGTATATCATTAAATATATTAGATTGTAATTCAATGATTGCAACAACATGTATGTATGTCATTAATGTTAATATACATGGTGTTCTAAATTTGTTTTACATGTGTGTGTGTGTATCACGTGTCTGTGTGTGATGTCACTATTGTATTAATACAATACATAGATACATAGTCTATTATCAATTTGCATTATATATGTTGTGTCATATATATCTGGGTTTGAGTGTTATTAATTTATTTTCAATTATCCATTTGTAATAACGTATGTGCTATTAGAATCATCACATGTCGCTTGATGATAGATAGATATTTTTTTTTGTTTTTGATTTTTGTTATTATGTAGATAAATATATATATTATTATTTATTGATCTATTCACGTTGTTATTGTGTATCCATTTTGAACGTGTTACCATACATGTATGTATGTATGTCACATATCTATCGTACCGTTCGTTTGATTTGTATGCCGTGTTCATAAAATTTTATCCATTGTACCTACTTGTGAATGTGGACCGCACTTAGCTTGTCCATAGAGCCAGTGAAAGCTAATATTATTGAAAAGATTTTAAAGCATTTTTATTTTGTGCCCTTTATAAAATTTATTACTTAAATGCCCTGCGAATAAAAATAATAATATAGCTTTTGTAATATTGTGTTTATTACATGTTTATTATTGATGTGTAAAAAGCCATACAAATAAAAAATATATATTGTTATAATGATCACGTTTCATATATTGTCTTATGATAATTGAATGACGTATTTTTTCATATTCGTGAATTAAACCCTTTGATACAATCGAATAGGCACAGTACATGTGTGTATCTAAAAAAACCTATTTATCATGTGTTTGAATAGTGTATTGTGAATGAGGCGGCCGAGGTCGCTGCATACTGAGTGCATTGATCCCTAGTGATGTTTGCTATTTTGATAACGAGAATGTTCATTACATGCATACATGCATGCATACAGACACACACGCTCATACTTATATACATACATACATAGCGATTTCACTATATATGGAGGGATTTCTGTTCAATGCATTTGCTTTTGTCTTAAGTATTTATTATAATAGAAGGAATACGTTCTCATTACATTAGTTGCTTTAATTTTTTTTTTTTTGTTTACAAACACTGTTCTTCTGTTTTATCATTTTTCCTTTCCAAGGTATGTTACGTAAGTACGTTACGTACTACGTCAGGAAATAACTCGCGTATATATCTATATAAATATATATATATCCGGGGTGTGCACAGAGATTGGGATTGAGTAAGCAGATTATGTATGAAAAAAATAAGCAATTTTCATATTAAATTCCTCCTCTAAAACATTGATAATATTCGCGCATAAAGTCACAGCAGTCCGATCAGAACTAACATCTATATATTTTATAAATCTATCAACTACCTCTTAACTACAGAAGTATCTTAAAACGATTACGAGCTGTTCATCAGTGCTTTATGATTAAAAGAATGTAAGAATTAAACAACAACAGGTTTAGTTGTTGTATGGGTAAGTCGAGCAGTGATTAGCATTTATAATATATATATCACAGAAAATAGTTTAACATTACTTCATCATAAGTTACGGAATAATTATTTTTTTTATTAAATGCATTGTAAAGATATTAAGGCTGTTGTAAAATTTTATTAATAGCTTCATACGTGACATAATTTGGTTTTAATATATATATTATATATTTATATCTGATACATAATTAGGTATAGTTTTAAAGAAATATTTTATTAAAGAAATTAAATTAGAAATAGCATTACATCGGTTTGTCTTAAATTACATTTGAAATGTAAAAATAGACCTAATCTCCCAGAGGGCGAACCGACCCCGGGTTAGCGTAGTTACTTGGGAGATATCTTAGAAAAAGTACAAAACAAAGTTTGAATGCCGACGAGGAAAATAGGCTACTGGAAATTTATTGCCTTTGAATTTACCCCTAGCAGTTCGTTTATTATATACATAAAGATTTTTACCGAGAATTACGACTTGGAAGGAATTAATCAGAATAAATATACATAAAAGTCGTTTGTCTGTACTCTACATTCTCAGATAATGTTACCTGCATGCTTCTATATCTGTTACTTATTTGTGACAGCGACACTTAGTAGTATTATCTGATTATAAGGAGATTGATAGATGTGTCGGATTAGTGTTGTTATGTAAAGGTATGGTGTGTGTAGTATGTACATCTACACATACACACACACACATATACGCGCGCGTGTGTGTGTGTGTGTATGTGTGTTTACAGATTGATATTGTCATTAGAAATCTACGATAAAATATCTCGTGTGAAAAATACGCTGTCTTAATAAGAAACTCAAAAAAATCTTTTCATCTATCTATTATTTTATTATTCAATACAATTTCTGTTCTATGTATTCTTCTATCAAGGTAAATAACAGAGAAAAGCGTTTTAAGTAATCCTCTGTCCCTCATCGCTATCATTAGGGAAAAATATGGAAAATGGAAAAGTCGAACGCGACGCATAGGTATATATGTAAATACGTCTTATTGGTTTTTCAGAAATTCATTATAATAATAAGGCCGCTGGGAATTTTTTATCTGAAGGGTAATTGCTATGAAATATGCTATATATTATATAGGTACTTTGCTATGGTTTTGTTTATTCGATTGGATAATATCTAGACACGACCCAAATTTATCATCCGTGACTCGCTGCATCAAGACTTCTTTGTCGTCTTGCCATTGATATCTCGTATTGGTATTTACAGCTTTTATTAGTATGGAGTGTTTTTATTCTTGTTCATATATTGATTGATAACAATTTACTTCATTTCAAACAACACAGAAGTAACTGACTCGAACATGGACAGCTAAACAATATATATTTTCCTCAATTTATTAGCTATTGTTTTACCTGTTAATCCACCAGCGCTCCTTATATTTTCCTTTTAATTTCTGTGAAGTATCGTTACGGATATACTAACGAAGTTAACTAGCATGTTTTGTACTTAAATAATGACTTTAATTTAGAAACAAATATTGTAGATGTAGTTTTGTTCAAGATTTGTAACATATATTAAAGATATTTTTTTTCATTTTCCAATTTTACTTCACAATGATATTATTTTTGATGCTATCTAGTTCGCCCATAATATTCTCCCAAATTTGTTCTGTGTAAACAAAAGTCTAAAATTCTATCCTTCGTTTCAGGTAAACAAAGTGGTAAACAAGAGCTGGAATTAAGGTCGGTAAACAACTTTATCCCTGGCTACCGAAAAGTAATTAGTTTGTTTTCATTTAGCAAATTTATTACATTAATATGATCAAACTATATCTATGCTATGTTTATATAACTGCGGAGTGTACAGTCGTTATGTAAGGTTCTGACGCCTTAATACGTGATGAACTCTGTATGGTGTCAAACTTTGTATCGTATGATACGATCGCGATCGGAGCCATCGGCTCTTGTCTTTATACGTCAATTGTTATAATGTTCTTTGAACACGCCATCCGATACCTGACAGCGGAAAACAGTATACAGCTCTTCATCCGATTACAGTACATTGTCGTTTAAGTCACTTTAGTCGGTTTTCAGTCAATATAATTATTATTATATAAGAAAGCTTTAAACATACAACCGATACATATTTTATTGTATACAATAATGGCTTCTTTATCTGTTTGTTATCTGGTGTCGAGCCAAAAAGTTTTAAATACACATTTAAAGAATTGGAATTATAAACAATTTAAATTTTTCAACGAATATGTCTGAAGATGGTGTTTAAAATTAACCTTATGGCAGTAGCCTTATGGCAGTAGCATGACTTTTCCTCGAATACTTTGGCTCAATAATAATTTATAGTTGCCATCAAACAAATTTGGTTTCCGAGGAACTATATAAGTGAGAGTATATAAGCTAGCGATGACGTCATAGGTTAATATACTTATATATACATGTCACTAGGTCCATAAGGTTAGTGCAGTCTATAAGTAATATGCATCAGTTGGTGCTAAAGTGTGGGAATCGAGAGCATATGGTGCTCAACACAACAGACATTAACACAATGGTTTTTTTTATAATAGTTGTATATATTTATTTATTGTAAGGAGACACACAGACATACAACATATTCGATAATATACACAAACACATATTAAATGACGATATAGACTAGATATAAAATTCTGTATGAACATGTCATTCGGATAAGTATTAAAAAAAATAATTACAACATCAAGTTAGTATTTACAAACATTATATATTTTAAAATAATTCATACAATGCAGCATCCAATTAGAGTAGAAAATAAAAATACAAGTTCTTAAAAGTATTTAGAAATATACGAGTGAGATGTGATCTTAAAACGCGTGTATTACAGCGCAAAGAGCTCGTTCCAACCAAATCTTAACAAATTAGACTTTAGACGGATCACGCTTAATGTATATATTAGATTTCGTATAAATGTCTAATATAAAATTGTAAATTTTAAGTAACATTACCATTGACATATGTCTATATTTGTCGTGACATTCTGATGCAGTTTCTTAAAACTCGAAATTTACCACACACAACTTGTGCCGTAACTTCTTACTAAAGAATTTTTTCTTTGGTATATTCTATTAAAAAAAAAGTTATTATAAAGTGTGCAAAGCTTACGATATTACCGAGTAAACAATTAAAAATAAAGGTCACTTTCAGAAAGAACGAGTATGCTTGATTTTATTACTCGTAAAGCTATTGCTGTATAATTAAAAGTAAAACTTAAAAAAAAAATCAAAAGCATTTAAAACAGAAATCAGGAGTTCTTATTTCGCCGAGATGAAGCACATGTTTAGTTCAACTCGGGGGTGCGGGGTTGAATGGGAGGCTGTGTCGCCACCAGCCCGGGGAGCGACCCCAAAAATAGCGTCCGGGATTCGTTCAATGAAAACCTCCGTTGCCATAGTCACTAAGGGGGGAGATCCGTTGTGATTACAGTCTTAAAATACTGAATAATTTACATTTAAGTTTATGAAATAAATGGGGACGTTTTTTATCGTATTTATGTAAACAAAACGTACTTACTATATAGTATATAGCTTTTTATTATTATTAAATTCTATTTCAATGTTATAATACGTGCAGGTGTACTTAAGTAACCCTTATGATTAAAATTTGATTAAACCACAAGTATGTATTGATTCAGAATATCATTCAGCTGACTGATTATAGTCACAAAATTTCAATATTAACATAACATTTAATAATATTTGCAATACATTTGATATTTTATCTCTGCTCCTGGTCCGGTTCAGTCGTCTGTAAACTGTTACTGTGTTTCATAATGCTTTTTAATTGACTTTCTGTTTTCTCTTCACATATATTTCATTCTGTCAATAAATCGTATGTTAGCAAAGATATTTTTTCTATATCATTTTCATTGATATTCTGACATGTTGTGTCTAATATATTTTATATTGTTCTGCATATAAAGAAATTAAAAGTAATTTTAAAATGCAATGTATGTATATTTTTTTAACATGCTGAACGTTTTCTCGTTTTTTATTTCGATCGTTTTTTCCTATAGTTATTTTTTATTATACGATGCTATCCGTGTGTTTGTCCATCCAATACGTTCTTGGGTTACGTGTATTGTATGACGGCTGAGAAGTCTTATGGGAACACAGCGGACGGACAAATATACACTGACGTCACATATTTAGGTAAGACGCGGCTCCACGGTGTACAATACAAACATACACGGACTTAGACGTACAAATATCGTGGAAATTCATACACATATATTTAAATATTTTGTTCCTATGTTTTTCATGCTGCAGAATTTGAAAACGAAGTGTACTTCGTCAAAAGAATTGAATCAATTCTGAATGTATTCTGTATTGGGTCGAGTTGAAACTTGAAATCAGCATTCGGCCTCGTCAGGCTTGCCTAACATTTCGTGTTCAAAGAAATCACACTAAGATCACTGAGGCTGATAGAAAATGTATGGGTCTTTTATGTTATCTGACCTTGGTACTTATATACTTAGTAGATAGTGGGGTTAACATTTGTCTATATACGACTAGCTCTTTCCGCAGCCCTGTCCTCTTGATTGGAAGGTAATTTCGTCATGAAACTATTCGAGTTTCTATGTGGGGAACCAGATAAAATTTTATTAAAATCATTTTACCGCCTCAGTACTGAAAAGCTAATAGAAAGGCTAGTGACTCTCAATTATTACGCAAGTATGGATAAGCCGTCTTTTTTTCTGAATTGAAAGTTCTAAATATTTTTGTTTTTTTTTTTACTCGACGTTAAATTTATTGAACTATCTTTGAACGGTTTAAACTCTGTGAGAAATCAAACAAATTTATTTGATTCGCCTACGAAATTAATGTACTGTAGGAATTTCTTTATTCGTCGATCAAATTAAGTAAAATAAAAAAGTCGCTCTTCTTATGTTTTCCTTCGTATGAAACAAATTCGTAATGATTATGAAGTTAAACATGAACATATCTGTACGGTAATATCTGTTGTATCTTTGTAATGTATTAAGTACATATATGTGTGTGCAAAGTTTAATCTATTTACAGGGGACCGTACGTTGGAGGTTATTAAAGCACTTGCCCATAAGATTTAGTACAAGCTTTATGATGGCTTGTTTATTAGATAAATAAGGATGCCCGCAGACCTAGCGCTGGCAGGGTTTATGGATTGACCGAATAGATATGTGTTATGAACGAGATACATAGCATACAGAATATGAATGTTGCTTCAGGTTTATATATATACTTTTATAACCGTGTCATATTCCTAATTATTGCACTTGGATTTCATTGAACGCTAACAGCCAACGTTGTATGGTAACTTGTATTAACCTATGCCCTGTACCGCATATCTTATCAGTTCGATGCGCAATAGCTATAACTAGAGACGTTATCATATATAAACAGACGTCCACAGATGTGTCTTGTCTTGTGCCTGAATCAGGATTTAAATTTTTGCTAGTAATATAATCATCGTATCGTCATGTATAAAAAGATTTCGTTTTAATTATTTATGTATTTTAAATCTCTACATATATATGTGTGTGTACATGAATCATCCTGTCTTTCTCCGCAAGTTTTGTTCTTATTGTCTATTTGGAGCATTTGATTCAATTAAGTAAAGGTCTAGACTCTCGCAATTTAATATATTACCAACTTCAAAGGCGTACGAAGAATATTCGACATTGGCATAACCTTCGACATAATCAAAAATAAATCTAATCTCAAATTAAACATTTATAAAGATGTTGAAAGTATTGTGTCATGCTATACTTTATGTATATTCAACGTTTGACCTAACACTCAAATAGATTTTAGTATGTGGATGCGCACTCCGCGGCGATCAATTGGCTTTGACCGTTTTGTCTCTTGTACAGCAGGGGTCACTCGCTGGTACCTCGGTTTCAATTCTCAATTGCATCTCCGGCCTCACGGAGCAATGTGAGCCTTAATAAAATGTGTTAAAGTCGAGTTTGTTAGCAGTCATCCCATTGGTGGTCTCGGCCTGTGTGAGTAAACTCTGAATGAGTTGGCTCTAGGGTTACCGTGACGCAATCACGTCTATGAATTGTGTTACGTTTTTGAATTTATATACAATTAATTTAATTTCAATTAATTTCAAACAGTTTTGAAGATTTTCACTGTTAAATGGAATCAATTGGATCCATAATTGCATTTTAAATACGTTGACATTTGAGGTATTCCCTTAAATTTAATTATATGTAATTAAAATATATTTAAGTTAATTAATGTATAACTTTCTGTCTCTGTGTACATTTCTTTGGCATCTGTTTTGTAATATGTATAATATTATAGTTACGATAAGTGCTAGCCCTATCCCGTAGCCGGCTGATATTGACGTAGCGGAGGGTGTACCAGAGGGAGGTATGACCGACCTTGGCCGTGACTCTTCCCCTCTGCCCTCCCCCCATCCTTCTCACCCAGCCGTCAGCCCCACGCAGACTCGATTGATTTTCCCCCCTACCACCTTGTGCGTACTAAAAATATTTTTGCGCATCGCTCCTTCACAATTCATATTGAAATTCTTATAAATATATTTTTTTATCAAAGCTTTTGAGATCGCATACGTCATGTTTCTGTTTTTGTTAATCTATTAATATAAATACTTTATACATATCTAGTCTATACTATAAAGCGTCCAATTCAATCTTTCTCCGTACGGTAAACGTAATATCACGTGTAATTCATTACTTCTCCGTACGCTGGAAGTAATAGTATAGGTCTAATTGATTATTTCTCAACAGGTAAGACGGAATATGGCGTTAATATATAAACTCCTCTATCCGGTAGAGGTCTAACAAAAATTTCAGTTATATTCCAAAGAAGGATGAATGGGAAATATGGATGATATAAAACGTTTATCACGTTAGTACTTTTATAGTGTTAGTATCAAGGAACCGACCATTTTTATTTAGATTCTTGAAGGTTTAGTGACCGATTCTTATCATATTTAGTTTTGATATCTCATCGTCATATAGAATATGCTGTGTGTGAGTTTATCACAGAAAAATTATACAAAAATAGATTATTAATTCAACATTTGTTCGTCGTAATACTAAGGTGGTGAACTTAGACTAATATGTGGGTTCAATACATTCAATAATTAATAAAAATATATAAACTTATATATATATTATTCAAAAACTCGCAGTGCAGTAATTTTTCACATACTACATATTTAAGTATTAATACAATAGAGGAAGAATAACATTTGTGTATATTTTCGATTAAAAAAAATTGTTGCCGTATATCAGACGATAATTTTCAGCAATACTTCTCAATACAGATTTGATTTCAAACTAAGTTATGAAAAAGTCGGACAATATATAAGAGGAGTTTAAATTATCTCGATCAATAGAATAAATTATAAATAAATATAAATGTATGAAAAACATTCGATCCTAACACACCAAGACTCTTGACCCACATCTATAATTAATATTTGAGGTTTAAATTGTAATGTTGCGATATCATAACAGCGAAGGCCGTCGCTACATTACAATACTTTATAAGTTATTTATTTGCCTTGGGCCTATTATAAAATAATTTTCGGCTGTGATTGTCTACTTAAACTGTGAATAATTAAATTTCGTATCATTTAACATAATTAATTTCGTCCTATGTCTATAATTTATGTACGTAATCGTTTTGGCCATAATTTGACAAACAAATAACGAACGTGAAGTCTTTAACAAGGTTGTAAACAAAGCAATAAGTGAAATTCAAAACTGTTTTCACATTCGTGTTCGTTGCGAGCGACTTTAGTTACTGAAATAGACGAAGTCTGTTGGAGGCCGCTTGGAATATTTTAAGTTAATAATAGATGGGCGGCGTGCCTAGTTAACTGCAGTTTACTCCGCTTCATGACTGTCTTATGTACTTTGAGTTTGTATATAATGAATAACTATATTATATTAATAGTGTATAAAGTTGTTATAAAATCATTTATTTATTTATTAAATTGAGACTTTCACATATATTAAATATTATTTTAAATAATTAGCTCTGCGATCATTATGTTTTTGCAATTTCAATATGTAGTGTATGTTGCTATTATATGTATATGTCGTAATTCATTAATGTGAACGGGATATTTTTTCTCGGAACGCCAGCCGACCCGGATTCCTTGCTGCAAATAAATGCAACTCGCAAAAAACCGCTTTTACGCAACTTGTTTGTATTCGCTCGTTCTTTTGAGCAATCATTTCGATTGTTTCCCACACAACGATGTATCGTATGGTTTGGATTATAGAAAAATTACTTCCCTCACATACAACTCGATCTCTCCAATTGAAGTCGACGTGGTTGTTACTAGTTAGTAGTCAAAAATTGATATAGAGGAAGCTACCACTTTGTTAATTTTAAACATCGGATATATGATTGTCTTCAAGTACCGCCCACAGAGACGTACCTTATAGAGTCTGTTAATTCGTAACAATCAAATTCACATTCTGTATGTCTAAACTCTAACCGCTACACGAATGTTATGCTATTATCATGTTTTATCTGAGCCTCGCTCAGCCGGATTGGGAACCGGTCGTAGTGACTTTGATCGGAACCGACCCAGCATGACCCCTCGAGCTGGCCTGCCGACACTGGCTTTCTATATAACGGGAGGTTCCGTCATGCTGGTCACGTTAGGTCGGCTGGTCAACAACGCATGCGGCTCTGCGCCCGCGCATGATGCGTTGAATTTTAAATATCAACCGAATGTTGTATTGAAATGTGAGTGGGAGGACGTTTTTGAAACGAACGAACATCCTTGACTTTTATAATACTATTATATAGTGAATATAAAACGTCCATTTTTAGTAATTTTATGTGTATACTGATGTAAAAGTAATCGATACAGCGGTACGTAGTGAAATATCGATTAAGCGTGCGGCCTTATAAAGTTTATCGTTTGTTGTTCGATAGTCGAAGTGTTCTGTCATTGTTACCTGGTGATTGTATTGACGTGTCCAGGCGACCTGCAAACAACGCTGACAGACCTTGTGATTAAATACAAAAACATCAACTACTACACCGAATGACCTTTCGTTACCAGCTATTTAGTTTTCTTTTATTGAGTCTCGAATTATAATTAATACATCTGGATTTTATTTTTATTATAACAAATATGCTGTTTGTATATCCTAGAAATATATATTATGTATTTATTCGTGTGGGCAAGTTCCTAAGATAGTTGAATTTCACTTGGAGGGCGTAGGAGGTGGACGCCTTGACCCGGTTGTTCAGGAAACTTTGGTCGATATTACCGCTTTCCGTAAAACTTATATGGCAACAAAAGAAGGCAGTATCGGGAGACGATTGTGGCGATTAGAAGATGTGAATCTTAATAGTATATGTGACATGTGTCTCTTTATATGTAGTGGGTATTTAAATAGCAAACAAGACCTCATTCTACATGATTTGTGACTGGTTTTATTCTGTTTCATATTTCCATATAACTATTTATCAAGTACGAGCGAATCAATTAACACTTTTAGATATCAATGGTGTTCTTTTTATTCACATTAACGCAACTTAAATACATTTTAATGTAATTTTTTTTAATTCTCTTATACATTTTGCACTACGCAATAAAAGTTACAGAGAATCGTGCGTCCAATTAATTTGATTAAATTGCCGTCCCTTGAATGACGCGAGTGTTTTAATGTGTTGCTGTGGTCAGAAATGTTATTAGGACATTGAATACATTATTATATGTAATGAAAAAAAGTTAACACGCCTATTTATAGATAACCGCAGCGTGTTGAAAGCCGGTGTTGTATGTGTTGTTGAAGTGGGTCGCGGCAACGGTTTTAGTAGAACAGCGTTACATGGTTTCATTATGTGTCCTATGCCTTATAGTATTTATATATGTTGCTAGAGAGTAGGTAAATTATATTAGTATGAATAATTCATTTATTACTTCTGATAACGCTTGCACGATGACGATGCAGATCGATGGCCGAAAGGCCTTGTCGAACGATTGTTATGGGTTCAAGGTTTATATATATATATATATATGTATATATATAGTGATTGTGTATTGAGGTCAAATAACAATAAAGTTACTGAACACTGAACGGTTTCAGTTTTTATTACTTCTCGGTTTGTTACATCAGGAATTATTACAAAGTAATATAGATTAAAAAAATCTATGCAATATGTAAGTCGAGTTAAAAATTTTTTAGTATAAAAATATTTTTTTATACAGTAGAAAATATGGTGACTTTTTATTTTAATGTGGTATATTATATATAAATTGAAATATATATAAAAAAAATAGATATTTCAAATAACATTACTAATTATTATCTGTACATAATAACTACAAAGATAGTTTTTTGACCTGTTCAATTAGTACCAAAATATATGAGTATAATTCCTTTAAAGTTTAACTAACATTATGTTATATGTTAGCTGAAATTCTATAAGCAGAAATAGTCTTTGAGATAAACTAATATATATTCATATATATATATAAAGCTATTGTCGAGTGTTGTAAACTTAGCTATAACAAATATTATAAATATTGGTATAAATATTGGTTATTTAAAAAATGTTGGAAGCGACGACAGTTGTGTGTTGGGTCTAGTGAGCGGTCGCTAACGTTACCAACAGCTGGTGATGGTAACATCTAACTACTACGACCTCACGTTACGTCTAACGTTACGAGAAATGTAATCATGTATACTAGCTTTGCCCGCGGTTTCAGCCGCTCTCATGGTTACTGCTTGTAAGCTCCCAAAGGTATTTTTTAATGCCACATGCTCTATTTCGCGTAATGCTACATAGCCTGTAGCCTTCCTCAGTAAATGGTAACGCAACAACTATTTTTGAATTAACAATTGGTAACAATATGAATATAATTTTTTTGACGTCATAATCTCAACATCATTTATATCAAATAAAAGTCATCTGGAAGATAAATGTTTCGTATAATGTATTGACGTCACCATGATCTAGAATTATATATCGTAGTAGAGCAAAAAAATTTATTTTTTTTGCACCACTAAGCTTTAATGTGTACTACTAGTTATGAAATAAATTTACATCAACAAACAAAATATATGACCTATGTGTGACAAACATCTCATTCGACTCTGCCTTGCCTCGGAAACGTATATTTCTAGGGCTGCATTAAAAATATTTTTACTAGTAATTATCTTTATTAGGTTTATATTGAAAAATATTTTGTCTCGTATGATAAGGATTCATTGATATTGTTTTGTTACATAAGTCTTGGTTGGCCCGCGATTGACGTAATTTGTTCGGCAGAAATTAGCGATTGCTGGTGACGTGAACTTTCAGATATTTGTTTTGTAACTAAATAAATATGTTCAAATGGTAATGTCCGCGAATAGAGGGATATATGATATGATTTTAATTTAATATTTTTTTAAATTGTATGTTTTTTATCATTATTATTTCTATACTAGCTGAATCCTACAATTCTCTCCGCGTTAAATTATTAGTAAAATTTTCGTATAAAAATAAATACTTTATATATATTAAAGGATGATATAATCATATTAGGCTTGGGACCAGAAAATAAAATTTTATTGTACTCTATCTATGTATGTTGATTATACGATTCGATTTTATATATATTTAAGTACTTGTTTTTACTATTTTTATTGACTTTATAATTTATTTCAGGTAAATCAACTGCACAATACAAACTGCGCAACAATAAAGAGACGATAAAAGGTAATATTATATATATGATTTATTCCCAGCTTTTATATACTAATAATAACAATTGGTATCTAGTGGAAAATTTAATTCATTGCTTTGATTGAATATTGTATAACTAGATGCGAATTTCTTAAAAACAACTCTTGACTTGCGTCTTCGTCTTTAAATTCGAACAGAAAAATGGATTAACTAATTTTCTTGAAACTTACCTATATGGATTTTAATAAAATGTGACCTATATAACGAATGTGACCTCTCTTTTGACCTCTAGCTTTATCACTAGGTACTTACTATAAAATGAAATTAAACATCTCGACCGACCTTACAAACATTTGACAATATGATCGCAGCCCATAACGCTTTCAATTCATTCATAATTTAACTTTTATAAAACCTCAACTTTATAATCTGTAAGTCTGATTAGTCTAGACTCGTGCCCCTCTCGAGCCTTTGTGAGTCTATAAATTTCTCTAGTTATATTTTTATATGTGAATGATAATTCTATTTAAAATTTTGTTTATAATATTGCGTGGTACGTGTGGATGTTTAAAATGTTTTGATCCGACATCATTCATTCATTTTCGTTTATTTTTCTCAAAACTACATTAAGTCTTATATAATGAAAAAT
Source organism: Danaus plexippus (assembly GCF_018135715.1). Taxonomy (NCBI): domain Eukaryota; kingdom Metazoa; phylum Arthropoda; class Insecta; order Lepidoptera; family Nymphalidae; genus Danaus; species Danaus plexippus. Next base: position 4,894,435 of record NC_083554.1, on the reverse strand, counting down.
CTGAACATTTAAATCTGACTTGAGATTTAAATAGATAAATAATGGAATATAGTATTTATTATTATTGTGAAAGCGTTTGTTTACAATACTTTTATCATTGATATGTCAAGTAATGTGTCTATAGGGTTATGTATGTCAAGTATATAGTTATATACTTGAACCATACTTGTGCCGTCCAGAGGTCTCATACAAAACTTATTGATTATAAGATCCAATAATGATATATAAATAATACAGACAGTTATTTTATTTTACATGTTTTTCACTTTTTTTTGAATCATTTAACTGTTATCGATATATAGATTTTTTATCTATTAATTTTTAATAAAGAAAATCCACTTGTATTTTATAATTGAATCGTGTAATACGTTGTAAATATACAGTAACAAATTTTATTAATACGATAATATAAATGTGTAGTCTTCACGTTGATATATCCTGATTCGTAGCCAAGAAATATGAAATTTTAGTCTGTTTATATAGATTTATATAACTCGGTATGTATTAAAGCTTTCAATAGTAATAACAACGTGCCTGATGAATAGAGAGTGGCGTTATAATATTTCAAATACAATTTAAATTGAAGGTTGTATAAGAAAATTAATGTGATTTATGTTGAGGGTTGTACGTAACGCGGCAATTTATCATAATTCCAATAGTAATAACATCTAAATTTGATATAATGTTTCGTTAATAAAACGCAAAACCCCCGCTACATTTTGACGAGCGGTCTACTTGATTCGGGTCATTATTCATAGACATCGGACGTTCTCACTAATTTAAATGGTTTTAACTGTTATTAAGCTTAGTAAATTTGTACGGAATAGTTGTCCTTTATGAATTATACAAATGGGTCAATTTAATATCGGTATCGTTGTAGTATATTGATCTGACATGGATATTTTTTTGGACGTTTGTAGCAGTATGTATAGACAATCGGACGTGTTGAACTAGTTGATTATCGTAATTATAAAATTAAAAGTATTCTTTACGAGAGATAGATTTTATTTGAGTCATATTCGTATTTAAGTAAAATATTCTCTGGATATCTGTTGGTTTTCATAATAACTGTTCTCAAAGCTGAAGATGTGTTTAACAGGTATGTGCCGGAACTAGGTCTAATAGTCAAACAATTCACTTGACTAGTGATACAAGAGCGAGAGTCTGACAGAAATTTCGAATAAAATGAAGGTTGAAATCAAACAAAGTCACGGTCTGAGGTATTTACATAATAAGAAATAACTTCTCTAAGATTTCCAAGATTTAATGTCGGAAAATAATGTCGATGAATTCAGCTCTCGTTTCACGTTGACTCGCCTCGATCGATGGAAACGTGACGAACCAGAGCACGTGTCACAACACACAATGGCACGTTTAATTTAAGGAGAATTCATAACATACCTTATAGGAGTCTTGAACACCTGATATTGGTGGATGGTGCGCTGCTTGAAGGTTACGCGCCAGTTATACTCGAGATTATATACATATATATGCTATATTAGAAAAAAAAGACGTTAAGGTGCACGCGTGGCGAGAAAACTGCGAGATAAATATGAATCAAATATGAGAATATTTACTATCAATACACTCGGCTCTAACTGAAAAAAGTAAAATTATATGATGTCAAGCTATTATTAAATTTAAAGTTATTTAAGTTTGAAGTCGAAATATTTTTATTAGCGTTATCAGTGACGTCAGATATGGGTTTTTATGCACACCTATACCATAGCTTGGTGATAACGCGGACGGAATAACCGCTATCAGCTGATATATAACAAAATGAACGTTGTATACTACAGTTTACTTGAATTCAGATTTCGCATCCAGATCAGACTGTTAATGTAGCAGCTTCGCAACTCAGGTCTCATTCATACAATAGTTTTTGCTGTATATGGAACATACATACATACATGTATACATATATCCTACAGTCTGCATTGACAATATAATCTTTATGTTTAATTCATATATCTATTCATAATACATTTGCCTTGCAATGAGAGGTTTGTTGATTTTAGAATAGATTTTAAAATAGATGTGAGAAAATATATGTATATCTGTTCTGTACTATCTAGGTTTATCATATATATAACCATTTAATACCGCAACCTCTTTTAATATTATCAGAAAGCTGTAAATACTGGATCTCAGCTTGTATTTATTCGTTTGGGAATTATATACATTCGTATTATATGAAGTTGAAGTGATAAGTTTCTCGGCTCTTTAATGTATGCAGGGAACAAATGAGATGATAATTTTATAGAACCCGTCATTCATGCGTTCTATTCTAATGTAGCTCTGTAATAGATTGACAATTTTATCCTAATTCCTAATGTATTAGAACGAATTTAATCTAAGAAATTTTTATTTATATATGCATATATGTTATTTTATCATATTTAAATTTATGGTCAAATGTAAAATTAAATATTATTAATAGTTTAAATATATATATTGGTTGATTATATGAGATTTATAGAAGTAGGTTAGTTTTATGAAAGTAGTAAAATATAAAAAATGAAAAGGATGAGATATTAATATTAAGGGAATCATAACGAAGCAAACAGCCTACCACGGACGGTATGCTTAGCACAAGTTTGTATTGTCTTACTATATACGAAGCGTTTCAGGTTTTTCTTTAATAATCTACGGAAATACTTTAATGTGCGAAAATTAATAAACGAAAAACTTTAAACGCTTCGAATGTAGTGTTACAAATCAAACTTGGGGTAAGCGTACCGCAGTAGCTTTCTTGTCGTTCTACTTTGTATGAGAGTCGTTATCTTTGTTACTGGTTTATAATACTTTGGTTTTATGATAATTTTATGTTTATTGCCAGGTTAAGTAGGCATCCTGCAGATTAAATTACTTTTGCTGTCTTAAAAATTAAGTTTTAGAAAGTGCTAATTTACGATATATATGGGACTGTAACAAAATGGACCACCGCGCTAAGTATCTTTAATGTTTGAAATGTAAAATTTTACTCTTATATTTTTTTATTACGGATACACTTCCAATCAAGCAGCTATGTTAGTACAACATCAACTAATCAGTAGTCAATATTAAACTACTTTCATAGTCTCTGTACATTTATCGATAGAATCAGTCATTTGAACTACACAGTCAACACTATCTCAAACGTTCGTACGAAACAAGTTACTTTCCCTTGTCTCTTAAGACGCGTTTAGATAAATTACTCACAGATGATTAAAAGAACGTTAGTAAGTAATAATTTCAGTACGGTTTAATTTGATTCGTTTTTATATTTGGTTACTCTGTTTCTGAAAAGTAAAAAAATTACCTTCAATTAATAAATCTTGTATAATTGCTTTTTTTTTATCTCAATTAAATAGTTAAAGTTTTTATAATATTTCATAGACATATATAATGTTTACATAGTAAGTGTAGATTTTGTATTTAAACGAAATTGGTATATTTTTCCTTTAGATTTTTTATTATTATTATTATGTTTCTAGTGCGGGTTTTTCAATGTAATAGGTAACAGGAGTAAATTTCAACTAATAGTTATATTTTTAAGTTGTTTTTTTTTCAATAAGAACCTATTACTACCAATATATTATAAGTATAGCTTGGACGAAGTGTTGACAGAGTCTGTCACAACAAGAATCGAATACGCGACACGTCTAAATAAACATATTGCTCATTTTATAATACACGCCATATGTAGATGAAAATTAGATTATATTTTAGACAATGTTATCATTTTAGAATACATACAGGTCAGAACTGTAGAAGTCATAAAATGGTCACTAAGAAGCTCTTTCGTTTCAATCTTTTTCTCTGTGACTCACTGAATTTTTTATCTTAAAAAATCTATAAAAAATTTCTCTTATAATAATTAATGAGTATATAGACGGTCGGAAATTAGGCTAATTGATAAGTATTTCACAATACTATGTATTATATACATATAATTATCAACATTGTACAGATAATGTGTTTATTTCAAAACATATTAGGTAACTTCTCGATGTTCTGAATACAGTCTTTTCGGGTCAAGGGTCTTTGAATATGAAATTTCGCTTTTTACTAACTTTTGTTCGCGGCTCTGTCTGCACATATGTCGATCAAATTGCACAAAAGAGTATGATCTTCACCGAGGTCCTAGCTACATCATTATACTACATAATACAGTGTCAAGAAAACCCTTTAAGCCTTTATGAAGAAAAAAATTGCTAGGATGAATGAAAATAATATTCGTTGTATATAAGATTGATTCGTTGTATATTTAAACAGAAATGTATCTTTAAATTATTAAATACATAATGTACAGATTTAATAAGACCCAAGCGCTGATAGAAACCACTTGATTGTGCAATCTGTGTACATAATGACGATAGTGAAGATCAAGTATTTAGCAAACGGTATATTAATCACGTGCTGCATGAGGTGATGCGGCGTATCGGACGGATCAAAGGAGGAGAATTGGGTCACATGTGAAAATCGTCAACGGAAGGTGGCCCGCCTTCCTGAAAACATTTCTAGTAGTATATTTATGTTTAGTTTCTCAGTGAATCGATTCGTTACACATTTGACAAGGACAGTATATAAGAGATATTATTATATGTAACATTGTACATTGATTGTACGTATTTGTATATACACATATGGGTGGCGATAAAACGAATTGTAAATTTATATAAATCAATTCTTAATAAAGGTTATTTGATCGAAAACAAAAGTCCAGATAGGTTCTTCTTTAGCAAGAGCGTTTATTTTAACTGAACGCTTATAGGAAATGTTATAGTGATTCAATATTATCAGTACGTATTAAATCAATTCTCCTCACTTACGACGCTCGCGTATGTTCCTTTATACAACTCATATCTAACACTATTCACCGAACATACCTATACACTATAATATTATTAAAATTATCTATATAATAGTATATAATAATTTAATACGATTTACCTGCATACTAAATTAAAGTAGTTATTATGCTTTATATTGATTTTAGAGATTGTTTGCTACAATTATATTATTTTAAATGAACATCTTTTATTTTACAAACTTTTTATACGACGTAGACCTATTAGCTATGATAGTTGTATTTAGCTCTGTGCATTTAATATAATTTCTGTTCAAAATGCATTTTGTTTAAACTAAAAGTATATTGTCCGTCTGGGGAGTGTTAAGGATGAGAATACTTGCATTGTTGTTTTAATAAAATATTTTCACTAATATTTATGAGACAGATTCTTTTATTGCGAAGATTTAAAAGTCAGTTAAATATTAGAAAGCATGGAATATATAAGCACTTTATTTTTGTTTTTTTCTTATTTGTGCGAGTTCTCAGGGGACAAGAGTAATTATTTACTAATTACTTATCCCTCAATAGGTATATATGTTATAAATTTATATTTTTGTGTACTGACAGTGAAAGTGCAAATCAATATACGCCAGTTAGGTTCATGTAAACGACTGTATATTCCTATCCTACGTATTCCATCGATACTAATTTTCCCAAATGTAACTCGATCGCCAGCCAATCTCAAACCGGCGACGCATCATTACCTCCCGGGGCTGGTGGATGTTGGTCCGTCTGTCTTTTTATATCAGATGGCTCTTCGGTGTGAGACACAGTTAGACTTGTATATTTAGATTGGCTTTCAAATTAAGGTTTTATAATGTATTAAGATTATATTTTAGAATGTGGTAAAAAAAAATATCATCGCCTACATGGTTTTTTTCTAAGGATTATATTTCCTAAGGTTCCATTGACATAAATATAGAATTTTATGTGATTTGTGTTTATATACGTCGTCATTTTATTTAGTTAATTATCTTCTTAACGAAGTGTATGTCCTTGTTGCAGGTAATCTCGCCCGGACAGTTCCCATCTAATCGCCGCAGACACAGACGTTTTGATATATTTAAAAATCACTTCAATCAACCCGCGGCCCTGCTCGCTGTTGATAGCAAATTTTTATCACATGCTCCTAGCGAATTTCCAACAGCTCTCAGTTTTCAACTGAACGCTCGCATGAACATAAATTTTTCGACACCGTATTGCTAAATCGAGAGACACATGGTAGAGTTTCTGCCATATACACCTCTATGCCGTGAGTATTAGGTTCATATTTCGATATTCGTGGGTGCAGAGTGTGGTTTTAATTCGGTTCAAATATTTGGCCGCAGTCTCGATACCGTACTTAACCATTCGCATGCGAATGATTATATCGTGTTTGTGACGAGTTGTTATTTTTATAGTTTTCTATATAAAAACACGTAATTATTCGACTATAGTTGATGTTGATGGTATAATTTTTTTTTTTTATCAAATTATTCTTTATAGATACCGTCTGTGAATAATTCATTTGTATTGAGTCAGATTGGGATTTTCAATGTATGGGAAATGAAAGTTGAACGTTGCGAAAGTTCGGATGGCTTGCCAAAAGTTAAGGTATTGCGTATTATGATCAGATGTAATGAACAAAGAATGGGTTGTTAGTGTCACAGCTGTAGGACGTTTTCAATATATCCGTAATATACTTGAATATGATATTTTTTTATCGTATAGTTATTTCGTAACTTATTAAACTCTTAAGGTAACGTAGTCATGGACGTGTGGCATTTGAAATGTGAAGTTGCTCAATACATTGACAGCTGCTGTATGATCTATACGCGCGTGTTATATTTCATGCCAGTCGTATGTATGTATGTGTCAATTCACTAACTTTACAATTTTGAAGTATTCACAACAAAGTCTTCTTAGCAAGTGTGTAGAACAATTGCTCCTAGAGTTCTTTAAAGCCTGTCTTGGGAATCTAAGTCATCTGTACATATAGGGTATGACATACGTTCTGAACACTCTCATTGTTTGACTTCACTTGTGTATGTTTGTCTGTTTAGCGTTGATGACGACGCACTCTAGAACATTATCATTCAGTTAAATGTTACACGGGACTCGTTGTTTTATGTCAGTCAATTGTCATAATTTTAATAGTAAAATGAGAACATGCATAAAAACGAATCGTTGCAATAAAACATTATTTATTTACAATACATATGATGAATATAAACAATTTATGATTTGTTCATCAGACTCTCTTAAAAATACTAGCTAGCTAGGTAACTTGTATTAAATCTAAGTATGTATATATTTTTAATTAATGTCACAATTTAACTAAATACACACACATATATATGTGCTTATTACTTCAATAAAATAAAATAAAATATAATCTGTGAGACAGACGGTATAACATATATTGAAATGAAAAAGATGAAGTGAAGCTGTGTCGATGTTACTTCACAGAGTGTACGGTGTAACATTGTAGACATACAAACAGAACTAGCTGACGTCGGATAGTTTGAGCTGGTTGTAACTGGTTGTGACTGGTTTGTGTAAAGCCCTGCTCGTTCGATAGGAATATTGTGTAATATAACGTACAAGAGCACTAAAATATTATGTTCTGAATTTAAACAGCCACTGTCACCTAAGAAGTCATTGAAATTTTAAAGAATAAAAGATAAATGTACGTTTAGAAATAGTACTATGTTATACTACTTTGGTCAGTCCTTGTGTCTGTCTGAAACATTAGAATCATTATAATATATATATTTTTAAGATTTTCTTCACAAATAGTCACGATATGTCCTTACAATGGCTACTGTGTATGAACGGAAAACGATGACACTGACAGTTTGAAGTTAAGAAGTTAATTGATATTAATGTTTTCTGGAGTCACGTTTCGCGTCACCGACCCGAAATTTATGTAGCACGGAAAGCTCTAATCTAATTTGAGTGTTTTTATAGACACGCGAATATAATGACTCGGCCATACTCGCTAACCTCTACTGGAAAACATTTTAATATATAATTTCTAAATACTTTGTGTTTACGTACAAGAAAACTTGACCTGCTGTTGAACATTGTACTCCTCAATGTTTTTTTAATTGTTATAAATTAATATTTACGAATTTTTTTTTTTTTTTTTGGCACAGCTCTAAATTTTCGCTTTTCAAAAGTAATCTTTGTGAATACATTGTTTAAAAATATAGTCAAGATCAATAAACTTGATTAAATATTAAAATTATTACAAATATTTTAAATTTAATGTTTTATGTACATTAGTTACGTTATGAGTGCGGTGTTTATAAAGCCGAAATAATTCGGGTCTTATAATTCATTAATACCGAATTTACGAAAACCTTTGTCGTATTAAAATAGAGGGGCGCTTCATATAATTTTAATTAACAATGATGATGGTAAATATTATACGGAAAATCATAATTAAGCTCAGTCGAAAATAGACTTATTTTGGAAGTACATTAAGTCCTCTTTGATATATCTGGTGTCAGACATAATACAAGAATTGGTTTCGGCTAGAATATTAAATAGGAAACATTGGATTTAGAGTAAAATTGTTCTAATAACCTCGTGCCTATTTATATTAAAGTATCGTGATATTACTTCGTATATCATTAATACTGATGTAACGATTCTAAATATCGTTTCATTCTATTTGTTTGTTCAAAATTATTTTCGTGAAGCGATATATTTACTAACTTCATACGTATAACCAACTCCATGGACTAGCTTCTATTTTAATCTTAATAGATTTTTATTATTCTTTTGATATAGGTAGAACGCCTCTCCCGTTCTGATTGACTGAGGATTAGAGAGAAATTTTATAACATTAAATTCAATTCGTATTTTTTTATTACAATGTGATTCAAAACGCGAACACGTACACTTTGTCTTATCAAATAATATTTTTAAACGCTGTTGAACGGTTCATTAGATTGTGTACATATGTGAAATCTGTATAAGTTAGTAGAACGTTATCCTCTTTAATAATCACACAGCTGCCAGTGTCATGTATTGATGAGAGACGTCTGCTAGTTACATATATATATTTCGTTGCACCAGAGTGCAGTGTCAGGTCCCGTTTGAGACTTGTCTTGACCCAAACAGCCCTTCCCTTACCTTCGTATAGAGGTTCTGTTATGCATTTAAAACTTGTGCTGCAACTGAATTGAGTACATTATATCAGAGAAAAAGAGAGGACAAACAAAATACAAATGTATTGGAAATGATCATTATGAAAATATTTAACTATGTCATGGCTTATTAATATAGATTAAACCGAATTGTTTATACTTAGTGAGGATAAAACTTTCGGAAGATATATCCTATAAAGATATGTCTAAAGCAGATAGTAAAATAAAAAATATTGTTGTTAGATGTAAAAGATCGCCGACAGTAGGTGGTAGGTAGTGTCGGTAAAATATAAGTTGGCAAACCGTGCGTTACCGGCGCGGGCGGGTTACGGCTGGGGAAGTTTATTTTTATTGTGAAATGACGGAAATAGTTTGGATTGTTCTAAAAAAATTATGTCGTTTTTGTAACGCGAGATTTTTATAACTAGATGTATTTAATTAATACGTTAATATCGTATGTGTAATGGAATTAATTTATAAAGTGACTTTATATTTATATAGATGTTAATTATTATAAAACGCGATTTCCTTTTGTTATTCACACGCGGACGGCCGGGTCGCTTGTCACGAAATTTTTAATGTATTTTATCAAGGGTACGGCTGAGGTCAAGGAGAAGGTCGCGCTTTTTAATCAGGAAAAATAATGAACCGTTCCGGACGGATTTCAATATAACTGTGACATTTATATCAACATCAAGGGTAACAAAATCGCCCGTACGAATGATCAGAGGATGGAGACAACGATTTTTACCATAATGTATAAAATATTATTTTTATCGGCCTCTTCTGCGACATTGGTTATTTATTCGACCTCTATATAACCTCGTTACAGTATATTTTCCGTCCAATATATATATATATTCATATTTATATATATATTCTTAGAAACAAGGTAAGAATTGACTTTTTAAAAAATAACATTCGATACAATTCCACCGCTAATTTATTAAATTTACACAAAAATAAAAACAATTCTAAATGAACAACTTTCAACTATCTTGATTTAAACTAATCGTTAAATAAAATCCGAATATAACACAATCGAAAGATTTAAACACACTTCTAAAATCTACTAACGACTAAACTATCACACCAACGCGCGTTACGAACGAAAAAGAGCCCTGATGTCCTCTGACAACTGCTCATATGTCGTTTGAGTCTCTCCTACCCTCTCATATTCCTACATTGATTCTCCCCTACCCTCTCATATTCCTACACGGCCTTTCCTGACATGAGCACGTCCCCGGGCTCCTTCGTGTTTAACTTTCTTGACGTCCAAAACGTAGTATTAGCACCAAGGGCAGGAAATTCTTTTCATTCGCACTAGAGGTATTCAGTTTTGAATGTCTTGACATTCCAGACGGGTTTGGTTGCGGCTCAGTCCCCTCCACAGGCAGGTCAACCTCCGGAGGCAAGTAGGCGTCATGACACAAATCTTCTCCCTCATTGTCTACGTCTGAAATTGAGAAATATAACGGCAGAAATCTTTTCGATTTTTGATTTAACTCAACAGTAACATCATGGTTAACGTCAATGTAAAGTGAGCTAAACAAACATAGCCCACACAAAGTGGTTGTAAAACATCCCAATAACCAACCACTTGGGGCGGGACTTGTCGGAAGATCGCCCCCTCACACCTCGTCAGAGACCCACAAGGAATTGCTTGAGGCATGACTTGGTGTGTGTGTGAAGGTTATCATAAAAACATGTTCCAAAACATACCATCTGATACAGGCAATGTTGGCCGACCAACATCCCATAAATAAACTCATGATCTTTTACAACCACAGCTCGATAGACAACTCACTATCAAAGTCAAGCTTCCGAACATACTAAATTAATTCCTAACCAAGAGACTAGATTCTCGGGATAACGTATCCGATGCACTCCAAGATAAACAATTATCCCAGAATCAGCCTCCTCCCGAGATAACCGGCCCGATGCACTCCAAGGCAATCTGTTATCCCAGACACAACACCACTTCTAGGACAACCGGGCCCGATGCACTCCAAGGCAAACGGTTGTCCCAACCTAAGCGTCCCCTCCGGGATAACCGGCCCGATGCACTCCAAGGCAATCGGTTATCCCAGACACAACACCACTTCTAGGACAACCGGGCCCGATGCACTCCAAGGCAAACGGTTGTCCCAGGCACAGCGCCACTTCTGGCATAGCCTGTCCGATGCACTCCAAGACAGCTATCCCAGACCCAGAGATCTAACCTCTAATACAACGTGTCCGATACACTCCAAGACAAACGCTCACATCGTAACAAGTAACTCATGTCTCCTCGCTTTAACCCCAATACATTTAGAGATTTGTGTCAAAACAAAATTAAAATAAAAAACACAATGGGATTAAGTTTCAATAAAATCTCAAAAGGAGTTTTAGTCAAAATTTCAGGAAGAATAAGGCAAATACCTCACCATCAAAGAAAGCAGAAAACACATCGGGAGTCCATTCTCCCTTCCACGGGACCATGTATTCCGCAGCTGCTCGAGTCGATTTGCCGTGTGAGCCAGCTAACATCTGCAGCTCATATCGGCAGTGTGATAGTGTCTTCATAACCCGGTATGGTCCCCGCATACATGAGTCCAGCTTCCTTGTTGACTGAGCCACCTTGCTAACAAAAACTAAGGAATGTAGTTCAAAAGAGTGAGCCGGTTTACGTCTCTAGTTAGCATAGGCATCTTGACGAGCTTAGTTGGCACGAAGGAGTTTAGATGCCCTCTGACGACTCATCTGACGAAGGACTTCTCGATTACCACTTGAGCCTTCAACAGTAACGTCTCGTATCAAACTACGTATGAGCGGTGTGGCAGCTTCAGTACCTATAAGCAGGTTTAAGGCAGAATATTGAGTTGTCTTGCGTTTTGTTATGTTTAGGATCAGCTGTAACCTCAACAAAACAGCTGGCCAAGTCCTTGACCCAATTAAGGAAATTAGTGCTTTGAAACATGCGTTCCCGATCAGTGACAATTAATTTTGGAGTTCCAAAGAGAGACACCATGGTAGTGAAGTGTTGCTTTAGTTCGTCAGTGTCTTGTCGGAACATGGGATACAATAAACAACATTTTGAAAACGCGTCTATAATAATAAGTACATGACGGTGACCGTCAGTTTCTGGTAGGGGGCCCAAGGTGTCCATATGGACTGCCTCAAATGCTACGTCTGGTTTTCTCCCATGAATGAATGAGCCGTGAAAGAGCACGAGCTACCTTTTTATGAGAAAGGCAAACCAAACAATGGGAAATGTATTTTTTTTTTGCAAATGTTCTCAACCCTGGGAACTAAAAGTGTTTTGTTATCAAGTCTACAGTTTTATCAACCCCTTGATGATCATCTTCGTCGTGAAAAATACACATAAGACAGTCTATGGCCTTTTGGAATATAACAACAAAAATTATGATTTTCACCAATAGGTGAGAGCTTGACTTAAAGGATGTCATAACGACTGGGGTTTAACTGCCCATCCACCAGCTTTTGTTTTAGAGAGTGAGTTTTCTCGTCAGAAGCCTGAGCAACTTACGCCCAATTTAACGGTCTCTTAATGGTACAAAAGTTAACCGGATTGCGGCTAAGATAATCTGCATGGGACAAAAAACAACCTTTTCTATATTCCAGGTTAGAATCGAATTCTTGGAGGTATACCCACCACCGAGCCACCCTTGGCAACAAGTCTTTCTTACGTTGGGTAAGTTTTAACGCGTTACAGTCAGTAAACACGATGAAATGTGCAACCACAAGATAATGCCTGAAATACTCTAATGCCTTAATCACTGCCAGCGTCTTCAGTTCGTACGAGTGCTACTTCCTCTCAGCCCCCTGAGTGAGTCTACTACAATAAGACAGTACTCGTTTACGATTTCCCTTATGCACTCTCATCATGACGACTCCGTAACCAATCGAGCTCGCATCTGTGTAGTATTTCTATTGGCAGCGTAGGATCATAAATCGCGAGTACTGGCTCACTTGTAAGACAATCTATAATGTACTCACGAGAGGCTTGTTGTTCAGCTCCCCAATGAAAATTAACTCCCTTTTTAGTAAGTGCCGCTATGCAAGGAACCCTTTGGGCAAACCCAGCTATATACCGCCTAAAATAGCTAGCTAACCCTAAAAATTGCCTTACTTGCTTAATATTTTTTGGTACGGCTGAATCAATTAAGGCCCGCACTTTCTGACGACTTGGCCTATCCTGACCTTTACTAATCGTACGACCCAGGTATTCAATAGTGGTAGCTAAAAACGAGCATTCCTTTATTATTTGCTTTTTAAGCAAATCTGTTATTATGTCACGACCACGGATCCTTTCAGCGTGTGAGAGTTGATATGGACGATTATACACAGGAATGCTAGATTTAAGTTTAATTGACATGCTGCCTATGTTTACGGTTGATGTAGCAGTTCCCGTAATAAAGTACCGAGAGAATTCATTAATTATCCTCTTAGTAACCCTCTCTAAATAGTTACCTACAAGAGGTGTATCAATTGTCATCGAAACATCAGACTGAACAATCATCACCATTCATTTATAAAATATGTGCATGGTTCGAGCCTAGATAACTTAACGCCCTCACTATTTGATAAACTCCCTGATAACCGTTCGATTTTGGGTCTCTTACTACACAAAGCTTCTTTTTGCCCCAACTGCCCACAGAAAAAGCACCTGAAATCACTCAGATTACGTTTACGTGAATACTCCAGAGATCGTCTATCTGTCGTAACGTTTCACAATTCCGAACGCGAGTATAGTTGTCTCGAAATACTAATTGTATTTGGTTTAACATAGATTGAAAAGAATTCGACTAAATCATTCGGAAATAGCTTAGCATTTGTCGCCGTAGCCCTAATATTTGGATCAGTGACAGTGCGAATAATTATAACCGAAATAAGCTCCTCACCGAGTCCTTGCACTATACGTAAGCAAAGTATCGACCGGCGTACATATTACGCGTACGTTGGATAGTGATCGGAATTCTTAGTCATAACTTCAAACAATATTCCAGCAAAATCTGGTACTTCAGGACATAAAGGTTTGAATTCTTTCTTAGAATTGGTCCAACTACGGTAGCTAGACACCCATTCATTGAGCCAAGATTTCGCATCCCCTAACAAACAATTTCCTATTCGCGAAAGGCATTCTAAATCATTCCAATTGTTTAAAACTTTCGCGCAATCAACTTGTATGCACTAATCGTCAAAGCCGTACTAATTGATCTGATGGCACTAGCAATGCAATCGGTAACACTCGCCTGTACTAATTCCAATGGTATACCCGCGTCGCCTACTTGTCGTGATCGAGCGAGGTCTCGGATCCTGATGATGATAACATTCTGAATGGTAGCTTCACGTCAAGTCACATGCGTCGGAGAAACCAGATGCCCTATCGACGATAATTCACGCATTCTATAGGGTACACGACGATCGGAAACGCGAGATATATCGCGGACGCGCGTTGGTGTCTGCAACTGTCGTGATGACTGCCTATTACAACGCTACCGGGCGTCAAACCTTTGTAACGCAATTCCTCCTAGTCGTGTGAATTCACCGACGCGCGGTGCGGCATGGACGAAGCCCTTGTTTTCGCCTCTAACGTTTTAAGACGAGACATCATTGCCTCGATATCAAGTCTCAACATGTTATTCTCATCAAAGGATTACTCACGGGAACTATTATCCTGACTCTAGCTACGATCACGACGAGGATTACTATCAAGACCACTGCGGCTACAATTGCGTTCACGTTCAGACATTTTAGTAACAAAATAAAATAATTAAATAAGTATGATCGCTAGAAATTAACGTATCAACAAACAAACGCAATAAAAGCTTACTCATCGCTTAATCAAAGTAATTAACACAAATTAATATTCTCGATAATAACGTAACACGATATTTAAAATAACTCAGTGTCTAAAAAAAAAGTTATAATGAAATATTTAATAAAACACAAAAAAAAAAATGTGTGGGTAAATTGAAATAACAAGGCCTTACCAAACGGGGTTCTCAAGGTACGTATCGCACTTCTGATCTTAGAAACAAGGTAAGAATTGACTTTTTAAAAAATAACATTCGATACAATTCCACCGCTAATTTATTAAATTTACACAAAAATAAAAACAATTCTAAATGAACAACTTTCAACTATCTTGATTTAAACTAATCGTTAAATAAAATCCGAATATAACACAATCGAAAGATTTAAACACACTTCTAAAATCTACTAACGACTAAACTATCACACCAACGCGCGTTACGAACGAAAAAGAGCCCTGATGTCCTCTGACAACTGCTCATATGTCGTTTGAGTCTCTCCTACCCTCTCATATTCCTACATTGATTCTCCCCTACCCTCTCATATTCCTACAATATATATATATATATTTTCGAATGTCAATGGTGCATTATTAAAGGTAAAATTTTTGTTGTTATAGGAAAAATAAGAATATTCTATTTCGTATGTACAACAATAAATTTACGTGTAAATAAGTTATGTATTGAAATATTTTTTAGTTATATTCACGGTATACGTTTATTGTATAGTTTTGTTTAATTCGTTTCTAATTATGTTTCTATATAAAACCGATTCCATCAATTATTTACACGAACGTCTATTTAGGGCGTGTAGCACGATGGCTTCCAATACGACATTAGTTTGTAAGCTCTCACTCTATACATCATGCCGCCGCTGGTTTTGTCCGTAGCAAATATCAACTGTTTAATTATGGCCTCATAAATCATGTCTCTCACAACGATGGTGTTTCTTGTCTGCCATTAATTTTATAATATAACCTTGATGACTGCCAAAGAAACTTAACATTGATTTAATGGAAGCCACATTATCTCTATGTCGTTGCTTTTGGATAATTATAAAGTTTTTCTCCTATATGATATATGTGTATAGGGTGGCCGTTTTATTATTTAGTATATCTAGATCTCAGACAGCTTCCTAAAACCAGTGTATTTTACTCGGATGACGTCATATAGGGGTTTCCATTGAGTCACCACTGCGGGGGCTGGCAGCGAGTCTGCCATTGTAAATATAACTAATATGGAGTTCCTGCTACGTATCTGATTTATAAAAATCATATATATATATATATATATATATATATATATGGCTATTATGTTTTATGCACCGTCTACGCAAATATTTTATGGCCCACTCTTATTATATATATGAGAACAAAAAATCGAAATTATTAGTTGTTGGGTAAAATAAGAGCTCTTCTCTGTAAATAAAAATTAAAGGTCACATGCAAGTGTTTTAATATAAAATGTCAAAACGTGTTGAAGATAATTTCTGATAAATTAAAACATTACAATCAATCAGTCTCACATTTTATGTTTATATATTTCTGCTTGTTTTTTTTTATTTTAAACGATCTCTTAATATATTCTTTATTTCTATCAACCAGTTAGTCACAGCCAGTGGGTGGACTTTGACAGTTTTGTCATTTCCTTACCTGTTTGTTTGACTTATATACACTAACATAAATAACGATGATTATAAAAATATATTTTCATATAGTCTGTATACAGTTTGTTGAACATTTAAAGTTATTGTAATTGTGTTACAGACGTTATTAATTTGTTTTCAGTTAAAATTTGGTTAATCTTTTAAGAGAAGAAATAAGACAAAGTTAAAAGTATAGTAGTGAAAGAAATTTAAAAAAAAAAACAAAGTATTTTTGCGAAGGTTTTATGTAGGTATACTTTTACTTTGTCTAATAATTTTTGTATAAAAAAATCTTTGTAGTTTTTTTTACTATCGGGAATGAATATATGTATATTATATTATATATATTAAATAATTAGTAATTGATAGGCTTTCAAATATTTATTTCTTCATTGAAGAATAATTGAAAATACTTAACACAGAGTTATCTGACCATAACATGATAAGTTTATTTTCATTTTATCATAACTCGAGGGAACCGGTTCCGTTGCAGGAAGCTATTATTGAAATGAAATAATAAAGTCTTTAAATGTACCTACCCACACATGATGCCTAAGTTGTATGTAGTGTAATAATTTATATAACTTAGGGCTCGGTTTCTG
The DNA here is from genome assembly GCF_018135715.1 of Danaus plexippus. Classification (NCBI taxonomy): domain Eukaryota; kingdom Metazoa; phylum Arthropoda; class Insecta; order Lepidoptera; family Nymphalidae; genus Danaus; species Danaus plexippus. The sequence continues at coordinate 4,877,402 of NC_083554.1, read as the reverse complement.
TTATATAACATTCAAACAAAAACTATAAGTTCAATGGATAGAAAGAACGACAAAACAGTTATATCAGGGTTTATAATATGTACGTCCTAAATCTGATACATTATTATTATATACTTTATTGTAAACAAAAATATATGTTGAACATAACTAGATATAAAATCATATAATGATTATACGTAAATGACATGAATGACTGAAAATGAGATAAATCAATTTATAAACAATAAGGTGACGTTAGTATATATTACGGAACAAGTGACGTAATCAGACGAACAGACATTAAATACGGAGCGCCACATACCTGAGTCACAGCAGGGTTTAAAATAACCATATACAAATAAGATTTAAGCCGAGCACCGAGATGTGTATCATCCCTTTATTTAGCATCTCGGCTGTTGGATGCGAGCAATCTCGTTATTATTATCAGTACGCTATTATGTGCATCAGAGTTGATATTTGGCAGCGACCGTGTCTGCTTGTGTGCGGTTCTGATATTCGAATCACATTAGTCAAACACGACGTTACTAATTTGCTATTTCGATAGTTGAAAGCGTACTTTTGTTGTTGCTTAAACATTTTATATTTATATGGTATACTAGTTTTTGCTTTCGACTCCGTCCGCGGTAACATCAGAGTTGCGTTCAGAGAGGTAGAATATATAGCTTACTAATACAATACATACAGCAATCTACGGTGCAGCGTTTTTAGTTTAAATAACTTAGATACGGACTGCAGTGCGACCTGCCGGGTGGATTTGTGAATCTAAACCATCTGGTTTGCCATCAAAATCATACAAATCGACCCAGTCTTTTAGGAGAAGTTTAGTGACATACACAAGTACTTACTTTAAAATTATATACATACTAGTTTTTGCCCGCGACTTTGTCTGCATTAGTTTCCGAATTAGTAATGTATAGCTGACCGGGCGAACTCTCTTCTTAAAGACAGTAGATAAGGAGATTTTGGATTTGATCAACTTATTTTTCTTTCTTTATCAAACGGATGGAAAGTATACTATGTCATTCCCCTTGTTCTCAGCTATCTCCACCAATTTTCAGTCAAACTCACTCAGCGGTTCTTGTGTTGTAAATAGTGTAACTATCACGACTTTCTTTTATGTATAGAGATGTATATATACCAACAGGTTATAAACTTAAAATGTATATAATTTTTTTTAATAATCGTAAGTTTTGTTTAGTCATTAGCAATCATATCGGATCTGATTACATGATCGCAATCAGTTTTGATGTGAATGCTTATGTAAATGGGCTTATTTAGTCCTCGTCTGTTACTGATAGTATTGTCAGATGGTCCTTCGGAGACAGGGCGGTACACATGAGCCTGTCAGTTACCTTGGAATCCAGCTGCTTCTGACAGATTATATACGTCTATTTGTGTTAACGTTGTCGCAATGTGAAGCGCTGGAATTGCTTTATTTCCAAAAATATTTTAAACAAAAGGCATGCAATTGACAATTATTATCTTAGATAGATACTAAATCTAATTATTGTGTTTGTTTTAATGTGTGTTATATAAATGTTAATGTGAATGTTATCATAATCATGACACTAGAAGCCCCGCAGCGCGTAGCATCTCCTACAGAGACACTTCCTGCCGTGAAGTAATTTTTGTTATGTCTACAACGATATATATCCATATAGATATAAAATATAATTTAATAACCTGATTTTACGTAAAACAAACAGATTCTGTATCAATAATATAATTTTACAAAAGTTTACGTCATTGTTTTTATAAGCCATTTTTTTTTATTTATAAAACAGTTTTTTATTTGTAAAACGGTATAATTTCCTTTACAGGATTCAAAGAGGGCATGTTTTAAGTACTTTTTCTCTGAATAAATATGTATTTCAAAGTTCGTCCAAGTACAGAACTTATGAAGGAGCGGTGTTGTAACTCACGAGGAAATAACAAAGACAGAAATAGCATTCCGTATCTTATTTGCGGTAAACGACTCAGTATCTTATTCTCTACAATATTAATATATATTTGGACACAACAAACGCTTCCCAGTTTTTGGACTGTTTTATATTTTGACTGATAATGTTGTTATAACGATCATCTCCTTCAAACGATATATTTTTTTCCTGTTATCATATATTGCAAGCGACGTTTAATCATTAAGTAGTGTCATTATTACGCTGGCTACGTTTTTAGTTTCCTTTAAGAGTTGTAATTTCCGTACTTTTACCACATAGCTTGTACGAGTAATAAATATATTTACATATTCAATATACTATTTCTAGTTTTTATTAAATTTCGCAAATTTACCTACAATACATATTGTACGTCGTGTGAAATTAAATCTGTTTGAAACGTTACTTTATGGATTTTGCGACCGGAAAAAATCCAGCCCGTTCCAAACAATAAAACAAGGTCGTGCCCAGTCCCACACACGTGAAAGTGTCTACTGTATTTCCCACAAATGTTTTATTTCCGCATTCGGTTAGTACTGAAAATATTTTGCTGTTATTCCTAGGTTGTATCCTTGAAAAAGAATTCTATCGTGCTAATATAATATAACAGCTTGGTTATATGCCTATAAAACAGGTGATCTTATCATCTGAATCAAACCTTCTGAACAACCTTTTGTCCATAGTAAAAGGATATTTTTATCTGACTTTATATGTAGGTACTTAGACAGGATATTTGTATTTTGTTTAGTGAAATAACTTATCTTAATAGGCATCGACGCCGTCTGAAGCTAGCAAGTTCATAAAGCATCTGATTTATCCACAGTTACGACTGGTTCTCTCCTATATTATAATTTAAATTTATATCAACAATCTAAAAACATTGTATCGAGGTTAAATGAACCAGTCGGTTACAAGTGTACGACACTAGTGCTGCCGGTGATCTCTCTCGCTTTATTAATATCAACCTAGAAGGCAATCCATAATTAACTTGTATATCGGCAGTAGTTATTGAAAACTAGATGACTTAGATATAAACGTGAATAGTCGAAGACTGGGTGAACGGTCGCTCCCAGCCTAGCTCAGATCCTTGACACGGCAGAGTTGTCTAGCTGTTAACTCTCCACCCAGCCTGTATATAAGGTAATTGTGACACTACAGCCCTACAAGGAGCATGTACTACAGCACCTCTATTACGTCTGTTACGGTGTTTGCGGACGTAAAACGTCTGTTTTATGTACGTATGTCACGAATAATCATTTTCTATTGTTATTTAAAATTGCTCTGAATCACCCGGTAGTGTTATTTTAATACATTACAATTAATAAACGCATACAAACAATACACTTCACTTAAATATCAATAATAAAATACCATATTAATTAGTACTCGGCTAAAGCCATTTTTTTTCCAATGCTAAGACTATTTTAATATGTTTTGATGAAAAAACAATCTTCATATATTCTTATAACCTAATCTTCTGACGGTAAGTCTCGCCAATGTATTTGAACAAACCAAACAAGAATTTTACGTAATTCATGTCTAGATCAATATTTTTTTTTTAAAGAATATTTTAATGATTGTTTGTCTTGTATAATGTCGTGAGTATTCTCTCAACTGTAGTAAGTTTGGTTTTGTTGGTGCCGCTCCACACGGTCTATGGTAGCTGGTTCTACTAGATAATTGACCTCTCTATAACACAACGCATACATACTTGACATCGTTCATTATAAATACGTAATAAAAATATATCATCTACTAAATTGATGGAATAGAAACAGTCTCGTTTGTAAAAGAATTAAGGGAGATCTGATAATGATATCTTTTGTTGTTTATTTTATATCTAGTCGTTAACAATTGTAAAACATAGAGGTGATTTAATTTTAAAATATTATTTTTAAATTAATTTAACTCTATGTTTAATTGCATTGCATTCCTCTTATTCATAATTTAAAAATATGTATGTCGACCTTAATATATTTTGTATATTTTAACCATATATATATATATATATATATAATTATATACTGAGCGTCAGTACTAGCTGTCCGCGACGCCATCGTCACGGTCAGATTCCTTCGACGCTACACGAACTCTGTATAACATTGAACAGTACTGAAATATTATTATTACAGTACATATATATTATACAGGACATTCATATGTGAAATTATCATTGATTTTAATAAGTACAATATATAAATTCACGTTTAAATTTATAAAACAAACAACATTTATTTGATATCGGTCCACATTTGAGTTTGTTTTAGCGTATACATAAATTATCATTAAATGAAACAAAATTCCTTTTACTGATACGTAGATTACATTTGTCTATAAATAGTTTTCTCTTAAAAGCAAGTTGTATCCATCGTTAAGGTCGATCCATGACCCCAGGATTCAGAAACATATTGGTTAATGTAATGTTAAAGCGGAGAAGTAATTATGAACTCACTGTATAATGCAGGCGATCGATTGTCATAGCACGCTGACTAGAAACTGTAGACGAGTTACATGGTAAAAGTGATTCAAAAACTGACAAATTGTTGACTATCGTACACCCAATGAGAATTATATATACCTACCGATATGAAAAATAAAATAAAATTAGATTTTTTTTTAAAATTCCGAGTTAAGCTTTTTTATGTATGTAAGTGTCTTATAAAATTTCAATTATATACTCTCTAAGCTAGTTTCCTTATAGTTGCTGGTGTTATCATCATTATATCATATGTTTAAACGCGAGCACATCTTCATCAGTATCACCAGACAGACCAGACAGATCCGAACCGGCGAGAAGAGAACCTTATATTTTTTAATTTAGTAGTAATGTTTCAACTTGCTACTTATTCAGTAACGTAACTTTGAACTGAACAGTTTTATTATGTACCATAAGTATATATTTAATTTCTTTGTCTCCGACAGTATATATATGTATATATATTTATTCTTCATCTATATTAATATATTATTATTAGTTCCATCATGTTTATTAATGAAGGTTTCAGTGAAACTGGCACGAGGTGATGGACGTCACAGCTCCACTCTAATACGGAGCTAGAGAGTACTCCACACTTAGAAATTACTTTGATATAATTCGGTAATATTATCGTGTTTGAAATTTTTATTACGTATTATTTATTATATTTAGTTAATTTATTCACTTGTTTCATGATCGATCTTTGAATTTTCACGTAACTAAACGATGTTATTAATTCATTTAATGTATATTTTCTATTTAATTAACAATTATTATACATTCAGTTGATTGTATGGGTCATTTACATCACTGATAACGTACTGATAAGCAAGGCTACATATTATATTATACAAGTATATATATTTTTATTAAATACAAGAAAGTCTCGAATAAAATGTGAAAATTATATTAAAAAAAAATCTTTCAGAAAGTTCAGTGAACTTTAAAACTAAAGGTGTAACTAAGTAAAATAAGAACTAACTAACTAAGAAAAATAAGAACTTATCTAGTGTTTGTGTAAATAAAATGGATCTGATGTTAATAAAGTTAAAATCAACAAAACATTAAAATAGTATTTGTTAACTAGATTTGATACTATCATTAATGTGTCGTTTTTTTTTATAAAAAATAACTGTTAATACATTAATTTAATTATTTGCTTCTTTAACAGATCAAAATTAATTTTACTAGAAATAAATTAAATATTTGCATGGAGTGTTTCTCTTCATTGTTATTAATATTTTTGTCGTCATTTAAAAAATAATATATATTTTTGCACGTCTAGTTAGTTTTTGTTGGTGCTTATAGTGTAGGTACCCGCATTTACACGTGTATTATGATTTATTTTTCAACGTTTTATCTACATTAAACGAAGTGTGTGAAGGCATCATGTTGGCGTGACGATACCAACGTTTTTAGTAACTATTTTTTTGTTACGTCCTTTATAAATAGTAAAGTACTTTTTATAAATTTCTCTTCAAAAATACCGTTGTCTCTTTGCAACAATCAATCTACAATAGATATGAAAAATATTTTTTATAGTAATCTTGAACACGATCTACGACAATTTTTTTTTATTGTAATAGTATTAAAGGTTTTAGGTAAAAGATAAGTTTACAACATTTACAACAATGCAGACAGTGATTGCCGTCTCATTGTAGATAGCAGTGAAACACATTTTAAATAAATAGTATATTAGCATAACGAAAATAATATGGTTGTGGTAACTGAGTAACTACAGGACATATAACTTTTAAGAAAGAAAATTATGAAACCCATTTTTGCATCTTTGAATATTTCAAGTTTAAATATTATATGTAGACAGTTTTTGTATATTTGTAAAGGATAAATTTCAACAATAAGTAAGATAATTTAAGTATTTTCGTTTAGCACCAGCGATGAAACGAAAGTTAGACCCAAAAGTTACGCGAAAGGTTCAGTAAAAGTTTATAAGCGAAAGGTAACACATCCCGTCCTTATTGAAGACCGATTTTATTTGCCAACACTTTATAAAATAAATATTAAGTAACAGTGTTTTTTATATTTGACTATGAAAATTCGAGGTTTTACTCGTGTATCGAAAATAACTGGTTATAAACTATGAGGTTTCACTACAATATTCGCACAATAGATGAATATTAACAAATTACATATTATGGCCGATTACTGAATGGATCTATGTCGGGATCGAATAATAGGACTACCTACAAGAAAATATTCCAATAAAATCAGCCTGAAAACAAATAAAAATTGACTTTAAAATACGTTTGTATATTTGTTTATTGACAAAGATGTTAAATATTCATAATTTGTGTTTAGTTAGTTATATATTTTATATTACAAGTCTCTATATGTATGAAACAGGTAATTTTTATTGTGTCGTCATTGCAAGTCCGATAGCGGTTCATTGATTCCATCTCGTTCGGTTGGTAACAAAGTGCTTTGACCCTGAGCAGGTCTCTATCCTGTCGCCCGTGCACCGTTAACACACTAAAGACCTCGCCGAGCTTCATACTACACTTTATATTGTTTCATCGCCATCTTCCACCATCACCACCACCACCACCACAGGACTTCCTGTTTCTTGATTCACAATTCTGGGTAACAAACAGGTGTATTCGTTTTATACATCAGATAAAATACTGCTCGGAAATTATTGGACATCATCCAGTGATGTGTAGAACAATACACGTTAGATCAGTTCGGCAGATGGAGTCATAACAGGGCCGAAAGGAAATCGTGTTACGTATAAATGTTGCCACTTATAAGGGGACAGTTTCTACTGATAATCGATCAAGAATTTCAGTTGTTAACGGCAAAAAGTGTGGTCGGCAGACCGTTAAATAGAAAAGTATTCTTAAAGCTGACCGGCTTTGAATGGCTTTCATAAATATAATGATATAAGCAGTTTGATGATGAAAAATATGCTTATTAGAACACTGTCGGCACTTGGCAGCGCTTGTGAGATGCTGTCTAGATCTGTGCAGTATTACAGTCAAATAAATTATGTAGCGAAAATTCATCAGGCAAATAGATAAAGTAAGTGTAGTATTCATAAAACGCTGTGCACGTGACTAACACACTTTCAGTATTATTGTTTCTCAACAGCGTGGAAAAATTGTGTTAAATTTTTATTAAGTCCCATTGTTTGTAAATACAAGCAATAGCTTGTATCGCGATTCGTGGGACTATTTGCAAACCTCTAATAAATGTTACCCAATGCGAATTATTGTGTGGCTATAAAGAATATATGAGACGATGATATGAGAGATTGATTTTAACAAGAAATGAGTCTGTGGGAATATTGTTGACGACATATATATATATATATATATTATCAGTTAACAAAAAGCAATAATTTATCAATATTATTGCTACGGTTTTTGATATCGACCGCCTCCGTCATGTTATTATATAAACATATTTTCGTCTCGTTAACAACAACATTATGTTTTGGAAACATGATATATTATATAGTTTTTACTGTACACATATCATAATCACGTGTTTCTTAGGAGACCAAACGAAGTAAATTTATAACAAAAATTTAAATGTAATTCTTTCGTTTATTGCATAAGGAAACTTCCTATTATCTATATGTATGTATATATATATACATATATTTATTATTGAAACTGTAAAGACTTCCAATTACATACGTACATGTTAAAGTAAGTATGAGAAAATCTTCTGTCTTTTAAAAAAATAACTTAAAAAATGTGTCACGTTAAAAAGTTGAAAATATTAATTTATTTTTTCTTAAATTAAAATTCATTCATTCATAAATTATGTGACCTTGTTAGCCGATTACAAATGACTTAATATTTAATGCAAAATCATTTGCGTCGAAAACGCTCGTGTTACTTAGATTATTAAACTAAGAAAACCTATATTATTATTATTATTATTATAGCGAAATAAATTCATGTGTGAAAGTATTTTTCGCTTATTAATCAATGTGGCATAAAATTTTATATAGATAGATAGTGGGAAAATTTACTTTTGATATGACAAAAAATAATTTTACACCAGCGACCTGACGTTACAGCGAATACGAGCCAGTGTTTCCTAGTTATAGTTTATTATATAGCAATTTCACCCCCTCCCGGTCAGACTTAGCACAGACTCGACGGCTCAGAGTAATATAATAATAAAAATGTGATGGAAATATTATCTCATGATGAGATATCATATATAAATAAATTCTTTACATACATCTGTCCGACTTATTAAATGTTAGGCTTATTAAATGTTACTGTTAGATGAATTGTTGATGACAGATACTTGATTAGCGTACCTACATACAAGTGAGACAAGATCAACGTTACACCCTGTGTTATGTCTGTACCTGTTGTAGTCTTATGTGTTATATAACACAGCTAAACCGAACTTAACATTATTCAGGAATTTTTTAACGCCTGACGAAAAAAAGAATATTTTGCGTGTGTGTCTGTGTGTGGCATAGTAACTCTGAAATGATTGACCGATATCAATGACGTTTTTCTCATTGGGAATCCAGTTTGCTTTGCTGCGGTCCCTAGCTATGTTTGTCCTTATATCGGTCGAGCAGTGTAAGAGTATCAGTTGTTGTCCAAAATTATGTTAGGCACTTTTTGCGTATGATTAAGTGCGTCACCCGTGAAAGTATAAACGTTAAGAGACTAAAGCTTAGAATATTTTTAATTTTTTCAGATATAGGTCTGATAATAAATGTCGTTATATGTCACGGCTTTCTCTCTCTATATGTATTAGATGTTTTAACTTTTTGTGTATATAGTGTGTGTTATATTGCTTCAGAGCGAGGAGTGTGCGGTCGCCGTAGCCGGCGCGGGTCGGTGGAGACCCGCCTCGCTGATTTGCGCGTGCGATGCGGAGCGGTCTCTGTTCACCCGCTCACACGCGGACAAATACATACGTACTACTAAAGGTAACTAACGAACAAATATTGTAGCACTCTATACATACATTTCATATCGCTGTTATGAGTTATATTTTTTTATTAATTGGTAATTCAGAACATAAATTATATTAAAAAAATTTTGTATCGAATCCAGATTATATCAATTAGTATTTGAATAATGAAGTTTTCAGTTCAATATTACTAAATATTTTAAGACTATTTTTCTGTGTATATTTTGGTAATATTCTATACATAGTTGTCGGACCAGACTACGCTAGTCGTTTGATTCAAATCCTTATATTGTGTATTTGCTTCTGATATTCTCGGAACTAAATTAATCTGAACAGTAATTTAGTTGTTACAATATTAATGTCTTCAATGTAATAATTATCGTATATCAGTGTTTTATATTGACAGTAATGAATTTACATACAAAAGTATTCTTAATTTCTTTAGCAGACTAATAGCGCTGCAAGAAACTTAGCTAATTATGTTCCGCTTAGTAATTAGTGTTCACCTGCACTTAAAACATGTGGTCTCATCTGATTCCTAGCATCGAGCTGGAAGTTTATGATGAAATTTTACACATAAATAATATAATACTATGTAAACAAATATGAAATAACTATTATAATATGAAATAAAATATTCCTCAGAGTGGATACGTTTATCCAAAGTCAGATTAAAGTTGTTTGTCACAAGCAGCATAGTAATGTGAATAGGTATTTTAACTTCATTCTCATAACAGAATACTGTTGAAAACTATATACATATATTGGTGATGATAAATATTTGGTTAAATATGTGTGTGTGTCTGTGTGTGTTTTCTGTACGCGATGGTAACACATAAAAGTCATAAAATTCCTTTATCAGTCTCACTGATAAGCATACTCCAGATAACTGTTATATTTTTTTGAAGCGCGACACGATGTATTGAATATAGCAAAATTTATTATTACAACCATCTACTGCTGGATGTTTTGATGTATATTTTGTATATATTATAACACTTGATTTTTGTATTTCCTTAATTAAGTCGTATAGAACTATGAAATAATGATATTATATAGGTATGTAATAAAAATTTAAATGGAATGTCAAAAATATTATAAAGATTATTTATTTGAATAATTAATAATTCATAACATTCAGCCTCACACAAACATTTCAATGACATTCCGTAATAATAACAGTACAATATAATTTGTAAACACGAGCGGTCCTTCCGACGGTGAGTTTAGCGGTGCGCGTACGCAGATATTATTATTACCCAGTACAATACTGGGAATTCGGGGGTTCCAAGCGACCCCCGGCTACCTGACTGCCAGACACCCCACTCCTCGCTACCCCCACCAGTCGTACTGGCGTCATTTCATCCCCAACCCTCGAATATGCGCGAGCGTCGGTATTCACTCAGCCAGTTACACTGCCAACGACATTTTATAATTTATATAAAGTTGTGTTTTATGTATGTGATGTGAATATTGTACAGTGTGTCCGTGTGTGTTATATGTATTACAGAATGGATTTGTCCATACCTAGACTTAAGTTTGAAACAGAAGATTACTTTGACGATGATTACGAGCTCGGACAAACGTAAGTTGATATCTAGAGATTCTGTGTCGAGTCAATAACGTAATACACATAGTCGTATATATTAATTTTTACGTTTCACGATCGAGTTAGAACACGTCATTTATATATGCTTGTTGATTAAAATTCATAATAACAGTGACCGTGATGCCAATCAAAAAATATTATTTAATGTTTCCTATAATATATTGGACGTTAATTCATCGTAAGGTTTCATATTTTAATTATATTTCATAATAAATATCTCAATTAATATATAACGAGAACATTCATAGATTTTTACATATAAATGTTACAGGGAAAGGTTACTGACGAAGGTTATCGAAGCGCGTGTATATATATATATATACATATATATAGTGCATGTTAAAGGATTTAATTTATTGTTAAGTACAGTTTGTTTAAACCATAAGGTGTAATATCCAAAGAAAGCGACCTCAAACGTAATAAATAAAGCTGTAAAAAAAACTAAATAAAAACTGCATTAAGTTAATATTGTAAGGAAAAGAGAAAGGGGGATAATAAAATGCAGGAGTTCGGTACAGATATACCTCTACAGACATTACGGTCAGCTCGATGGTGTACGGACCTTAGCAGTGACTAATATATATACTAAATAGACTATAATATGAATGTATCTCAGTACACATTAGCCTTTCAAATAGGAAGTAGTTAGGTGACCTTTGAACTCAGCTGTAAAGAACTCGCATACATCTAGTTATTGCACAATGCACAGCCTCCACAAGATCATGATTTTGGCATTTCGAACGAGCTCGTAAAACATTCATGCTATAACAATAGCCGTACGGCTACTACTAACTAAAATAATTTTATGACGACGTTATAGTTGTTACGAGATATTATTAGTATTTTTGGAACAATTAAATTTTGGATAAGTTTAAATATTATTTTACTGTTTGGTGGATTAAAATCTACGTAAGTCATCCTAAGAAACGGTTTTAAATTCTTAAATGGAACGTGAAAGTCACATGGGACATAATAAAAGGATTTCGCATTTGTTGGAACCTAAACAATACTTAACTCAATGGTTAATCTCTAAATACGGAGCATTCATAAAGACGAAGGTTCTTATCTCGTTACAGTTAACCGACGATGTATAGTACTGTTGTATGTCGACCGATAACTAGGTATATTGTTTTAACTGAACGGTTATTGTCTTAAATGTATAGTATTATTAGTTAAAATATACATCGGGATTGAACACTGAAGGGAAAACCGCTGAATGTTTTAAATAATATATATGTATATGATAGAGTCAGTGAAAACATAATGGAATGTAGTGATGACTTGTGATATGGAGATTCTGTTCTGGAGGCCAGGGAGGGAGGGAAGATGGAGACGGAACAGTAACAATAGAATAGCTATCTAAGGAAAAGAAGCTAGGGCTGAAAATAATTATCAATATGAATAGAATAACAGAAATTGTCATTGTGAGGTTGTTTAAGAAGATGGACTGTGTAGCGAATACTGGACGAGAGTAGAGTTAAATAAGCCCGGACCAGTCGACCTTACGTTGATATATGATAAGTGATGTTGTATATGTTATTTCCACAGTGTGGCAGATAGCGGGTCAGGAGTGGCGGCGGGAGTGGCGGCTGTGGCGACTGTGGCGGCGGGTGTGGCTGTGGCGGGTCGGCAGCGGACGGGCGGCACGACGACGGCGCACAGCAAGCAACTGGCGGCGGCCGGGGCCAACCCGGCCCAGCCGCAAGGTAGCAAACGTATGGACATTGTTATGTTACCTCCTGGATACCACCCACACGCACACACACACACACGCACACGCACGCACACGCACACGCACACACACACGCACACACACACTATGCAACCTGAGATTCATCTTAAACAGAGCTACAAACAGGCGATCACTCTTCAAATTGTTCACTTTGTATATCATCATATAATTAATAAAAACACCACACCCCACACAAGTTATTCCCCTGTGACCGCACGCTCGGACTGTTTTCCTTATAGTAGAGTTTACAACACATTTAACAGTTATGTGTGCTTTAAAGTATATTTATTACACCGTATAATATCCATAACTTAGAGTCGTAACTAAAAAACTATCGCGTCCTTAATGGTCACAGCGTGTTCCGACCATTCATGAAGTATTGAGTCTATCTATGTTTATAGGTGCATAGATGGGTTATCGCTCGCGTGACGCTAACTGTTTGATACAACCGTCACATTAAAACGAACGATTATTGACAATAGTTATGGCGTGTAGTGTTGTGAAATAATTTGTTAATATAACTTTAATGTCATATGTTTTATTGGCGAGCGACGTCGTCCTATTGTAGCAGTCATATACATTGTAAAACATTAGTCGACTAGCAGCTCCCTCCGCCGGTCGATGTTGGCAGCGTTTCGTTCAGACATTATAATATTATATTAATTTAATACAAACGAAACGAGAACATGAATTGAAAGAGCGAGTCTTGACAGATAGTTAGAAGTGTATGGAGGGCTTTTGTTTTGTTTGTTACTCACATTAATGAACATTTCTACATTCAACAAATATATATTTGTTCGTATGTATTCTTTGATGGTAAAGCTAACCTCTTGCGACATTCACTTGAAAATGGTACATTATTATATCACAAAGACTATAATAATATATAATAAATGAAGAAGAACAATCTGAACTATACACACATACAAACAATATTCACACATCCATACACATTTGTTTAAAGCCTTATGTAATATATAACAATATCCATGCCGTGTACAAACTTCAACCAACCTACCAGGAGGTGACAGCCGCACCCCTCGTGTGTAACCGTAGCTTGTTTGAACTTTGAATTCGTTTCATGCCTCATACTCTATATATATTTATTTCTCTCTCGTTATATATTTTTGTTAACTTCATTAACTCTGTGCATTTAATATATATATTTTCTCCAGTAGTCATGTCATACGTTAGTTCATAATGAACCTGTGATTTTGTTACTATACGATATATTGTTCTGTGTGTTTCCATGCTGCTGCGATTGTTTCCCGTTGCCTGTGTCGTGTCGTCACACTACATGTTCCGTGACCAGGCTCCGGCTGTGGCGGAGATGGGGACTACCAGCTGGTGCAGCATGAGGTGCTCTACTCCTCGTCCAATAGGTAATGATATTACCATTTTTCTTATCTCACACAACACTCAAAGACAAAACTATGTTATATGCCACTTAAAGTTTTAATCTGCTGGATATTAAATTTCATTGAAAAATAAGTCTTTAGTTAAGTGGTAATGCTGTAACAGTAAGACAAACATACTTACAAAGTTTATTGCTTAGCAAAACATTATAATTCTGATACACATTACTGCTCCCTTTATACAATAACTGTACACACTATACTCTTGTTCAAGCAGTGTCCTGACAACATCACACACGGATTTACATTACAGATAATATCACTTCATCATTATATTTATTACACGCCGTTAGATTTTTAAAGTACAGCCTTGATTAAGGTCAACTTAAATTCGCTTAAGGAAAATATATTTTTTATTATTCTATACACTTTCATTCAACAACTGTTTCACTCTTTTCAAATACTGAATAAGTAATTTTTTTTTATATATTTTATACAAATATTTAGAACTATATTTCTTATTAACTTTCACATAGATTAGATCTGAAATTATATACCAACTATTTGGTATATAAAATATCTTAAACTTAATGTTATATCAATTATCATTTAAAACAACACTTCACGGCCAGAGGCTTTGAATGATGTTATTAAACTGTCATAATAATTTTCTCAACTATTGTATTATGTCGGAGGAACAAGAAACATTTTAAAAGACAAAAAAAAAACCTTTAATGTTACTAAACTAGATTTTGTCTATTAATTTTGACACACAAATATTGTATAGTCCGCTATAGGAGAAGGTTATGTTTGTCAATAATAGGTTTGTGTGTGTCTGTGAAGGTACGAGGTGTTGGAGTTCCTCGGCCGCGGAACCTTCGGCCAGGTGGTGAAGTGTTGGAAGAAGGGCACCAACGAAATAGTCGCCATCAAGATACTCAAGAACCATCCCAGCTATGCCAGGCAGGGGCAGATTGAGGTCAGGGGTCAATCATACAAGTACTACTAGTATTATAAATGTGAAAATTTATGAGGACATTTGGTACATTTTCTCAAATATATCAGTGGCGTGCACACCATAGATGGACATAAGCATCGCTTACCCTGCCCATACAACAACAAAACCTACATTGTGTTATTCTAACATTCTTTTAATTCATTACGGAATAAGAATGTTTATACAGACATTTAATATGTCAATTCAATCACGACTTGGTAAAATTGTTAAAAGTGCCATCTATCAACTTAAAAATTAACTTTTTCGATCGGCCGCCGCTTCCCAGCCAAAGCGGCACAACTGCTCGGTGCATATATTCCATACAAGTAATCTCAAGGACGATCTACAAATCTCGTGTTGTATGCAGGAAACATTTGCTTGTGTGTGTGTAAAAACTATGCATGTGTTAGTATTGGAGAGGCTCCGCTTCCTTAACCTCACTCGTAAGTCATAGAAACTGTCAAATGTAGAGGGACTATTTAATGTGTCGGCAAACTGTTGTAATGTGTTTCTAACGAAGGTGAATAAATTTTATTTAGCTAGTTTGTGAATTTTGTAACGAATTATGGAAAAATATAGCTGTGAGCTGTGTACAGTGGATGAGTGTTTAAAGAACTTAATTAAGAGTACATTTTCAATGTTGTCGTTGGATGATAAAATTAAAATAATTACAAAGGGAAGGTGTGTAAACTGTTTGGATTTAACTAAAAAAAGTAATGTTACTAGTATTAATAAAAAGTATTATGCTAGCAGGTTTGTGTACACACAAATAAGTTATTTTGTTATCCTTGTTTGTTGTTTTCAAATAATAATAGTAACAATGTTTGGATCTCTACTGGTTATTCTGATTTAAAAATTTTCATAAAGCGGTGACAAACAGCTCGTAATCGTTTTAAGATACTTCTGTAGTTAAGAGGGAGTTGATAGATTTATAAAATATATAAATGTTAGTTCTGATCTGACCGCTGTGACTTTATGCGCGAGTATTATCAAAGTATTAGAGGAGGAAGTTATGATGAAAATTGCTAATTTATTCAAACATATTTTACTTACCCTAACCCAAATCTCTGTGCACACCCCTGATATATATATAGTGACATCATTATATGTTATGTATGAACCAGTAATGCTTCGTGTAAGGCGTCCTCCCACAGCTGGCGTTCCTCCAGTTAGTGAGATCTATGTCATGTAATTAATTAATTCCGCTTTGACATTATTGAAACAGATCTACATACATTATTTATAGATTAATAAAAATATATAAATGTAATATTTTCAGCACGTTATATGTTTTCCTGTGCCTTTGTCACTGTTTACAGACGGAAACTATTTTTTAAATCATTTATACATTTTGGTTAACAACCCACAGCGCCATCTGTTGGCGACGTATTGTCACGTGACCACTAACAAACTTCACCGAACTTGGCGAATAATAATATGTTATTTTGAGTGAGTTTATCATAATACATTCGTGGGCCCGCAGGTGTCGATCCTGTCGCGCCTGTCCCAGGAGTCTGCGGACGAGTTCAACTTCGTCCGAGCGTACGAATGTTTCCAGCACCGCTCTCACACCTGCCTCGTGTTCGAGATGCTGGAACAGAACCTGTACGACTTCTTGAAACAGAACAAGTTCTCGCCGCTGCCCCTCAAGTACATCAGGCCCATACTGCAGCAGGTCCTCACCGCGCTCTTGAAACTTAAAGTTAGTATCCACTTCTCATTGTGGTTGGTTAATTGGTTTTAAGATATTCCCTGCCGTTATATACTGTTCTTACGTCACTCTGAATCGGATTACTGAGATAACTCTTGTACCTCAAGAGGCACTTTCAATAACATTAATAATGAGGTCCAGCGGGTATTGGACGTGTTGTGTGATTGTCGTGTGATGTCCGTTCCCAGCAACTCGGTTTGATCCACGCTGATCTGAAGCCTGAGAACATAATGCTGGTGGAGCCGGCGCGCCAGCCCTACAGGGTCAAGGTCATAGACTTCGGCAGCGCCTCGCACGTCAGCAAGGCCGTCTGCAACACATACCTCCAGAGCAGATACTACAGGTGACTAGCGGATAGTGTTTGATGATGAATACACACAGGCATGCATGAGTGCCAGGAAAGTAACGTGTACAGTGATGTCTCAATAATATTGTATATTAGAAGTGTGTTGGTCGATTGCTCCCAGGGCCCCCGAGATAATCCTGGGTCTAGCGTTCTGTGAGGCGATCGACATGTGGTCCCTGGGCTGTGTGGTCGCCGAGCTGTTCCTGGGCTGGCCGCTGTACCCGGGCTCGTCGGAGTACGATCAGATCAGATACATATCACAGACCCAGGGTCTACCCACCGAACATATGCTTAACAGGTAAACACCTAATGCCAATATCTAATGACACCCTTCACATAATGTAGGATTTTCACATAGACAGCAAGTGTCCAGTGTCTCATCAAGTCTTAGAAAATGTTGAAGTCACTAATATTAATTAGCAGAATATCTGACTGGTTTAATGTAATAAAATTCAATTTCTATTAATTATATTACGAAAAAAAAAAATATATATATTTTACAACATCGTCGAAGTAAATTTTAGCTCTTAACGATATGTAAATCTGTATACTATATCCCCAGCGCATCAAAGACAGCCAAGTTTTTCTATCGCGACGTGGACAGTACTTATCCGTTTTGGAGGCTGAAGACTCCCGAGGAACACGAGCTGGAGACCGGCATCAAGAGCAAGGAGGCCAGGAAGTACATCTTCAACTGTCTCGACGACATAGGACAGGTGGAGCGACACACCGCCGCTGTTATGATTGTCTTTAATTTAAACTCCATTGATAATATTGACGTATGTTTTCTGTCCGTGAAGGTAAACGTTCCGACGGATCTCGAAGGCGGACAACTGCTGGCCGAGAAAGCGGACAGAAGGGAATTCATAGACTTACTGAAGAGGATGCTTACTATGGACCAAGTGAGTGAGGGCCGGGTTGTGATGTAAGCGATTGAGGTCAATGAGAACTGTTGATATGAAAATAATGAAATGTTCCTCAGGAGCGCCGCATCACCCCCGGGGAGGCCCTGAACCACGCCTTCGTCACTCTCGCACACCTCGTGGACTACGCGCACTGCAATAATGTTAAGGCGTCGGTACAGATGATGGAGGTAACGGATATACACGTTCAACATGCAGCACTCTATATTACAGGCTTGGTATATATATACATGTTAATTTGTGTGTAGGTCTGCCGTCGCTCAGGTAGTGGCGTGGGCGGTGTAGGCGGCGTGGGCGGTGTAGGTGGCGAGTACGTGGGCGGCGTGGTGGCGCCCGCCGCGCCCACCGCTCACCATCTCGCTCTCACCATCAACCAGCAGCGACTCAGAGCTGCTCCATACGATAACCTGGTAGGTCTCTCATGAGTTTACATCGATATGAGGCACGCTAAAGAAATATTGAAAGGAAATATTGTTTTCCTTTTAAGTTATAAATATGGAAGAATCTATTATACAACAGAAATATAATTGCCATTCTCAGTACCAGTTGTACGGCGGCGGGCGGGTGGCGGTGGGCGGCGGCAGACAGTTCACGCGGGCCCCGGACCCCTTCCCTCATCAGTTCGTGTCGTCCATCCTGTGTCAGCCGGCCTACCAGGTGAGTGGGATACAGCGTGCGATCAATGCGTAAGTTTGCAACATGTATAATAAAATGATTACAATGGACAGGTTCAACAACTGGCTGCAGCGGCGGCCGCAGCGGCAGCGGCCCACCACCAGCATGGTGTAGGCGGCGTGGGCGGAGTGGGCGTCGGCGTCGGCGTAGGCGACGTGGGCGAGTGGCGCGCACCGCTCATTGTGGAGCCAGCGCCACTTCCTGAACCGGAAGTGTGGGACTTCCATCACCATCACCCGCACCATCATCACCCTCACAAGAGGTGAGACGTCACATATATATGTAGTAGTAGATAGTGTCAAGGCAGAAACACGAAACGACAGATACCATATAACAAAAGATAAAACGAGCAAACATCAAACAATTGTGTTAAAACTGGCAGGTACTTGGTCCGTCCATAGACAATGATGAATAATTCCTCACAGAAATGTATAACGAATGAGTTAAATGAGGAAATCAGATAAGCTCTCAGTAAGAAATATCTTGTAGGCATTGTTTAAGAAACTCGGTTGATGTTAAAGTATCGAGTAAGTCCCAACTGTACGTCGTGTGTGTGTGTGCGCGCGCGCGTGTGTGAGTGTGAGTTGTAGTAAGTGTGTGAACCCGTTGTCGACAGATCGACGAAGCAACAAACGAGCGGCGTGCCTCACTACCAGCCGCCGCACCAAACGCATCAATACAGGTGCCATACATTAGAAATAATAATAACTTCCTAGTCCATCTAATATATGAATATAAAAAAAAAATTCAAACATTTATCACCAGAGCTAGGATCTTCTGAACATTATAATCTTTTCTTGATGTGCCGGATGTCCGTATCCGAGACCCTTGGTCTCTATCAACACCCGAGAAGCTTTCTTTTTAATAATATCCGGGAAACTCTTTCTGTTTCTCTACCATTTTATTAAATTAATCGACGATACATATATAATATGCTATGGTTATTGATATAATCGTATAGCATTGAAGAAGTTGTCAACCAAAATTACAAATTAATATTTTATGGTATAAAGCATAACAACAAATATTTATATTACAATGTTTATAATAATGTAGTCTATATAATATAATGGTTACAAACAGTATGGCGAGCGCCGGCGGCAAGAAAGAGGCGACGCAGCTCTCCCCCGTCAAGAAGAGGGTGAAGGAAGGCACGCCGCCCTCCAGGCACAGGCAGGAAAACACGTGAGATACAACAGATATATACATGAGACTCGTTACTGAACCGTTACTACATCACGATAACTATAGACAATATAAAATATATATGATAACACAAGAAATGCTCCGCACATTAGTGTGTTTGTTGTGAGGGCATGAAAAGATTACTGTGAATATTGAATATAGAACGTATTGTTAACATTATACTGTACACATTCCAGCGGTCGGTGTAACCAGCCCGTGGCAGGGTGGGAGGCGGGCGGCGCTCACACCATCACCATCAGAGACACGCCGTCACCCGCCGTGTCCGTCATCACCATCTCGGACAGTGACGACGATGATGGCCGACCAGACAGGGGAGGAGGTACGACATACCAACAACATCGTTATACCGACTAAACCAATACACATAGTTTTCAATTCGTTGCAGTCGCCCATATATTTGATCCAATCGCAGTTCTATTATCCCCAACCTCCCCTCCAGGTGTTAACCCGCCGGCAATGGTGGCGCCTCCACCGGCGAGTGTGATCTGTAACGCGAGGACTCCGCGAGACGACCGACACGTGAAGCATGAGCCGCATCACACGCACCAACCCTGCCACCATCACACGGTACATATATATATATAATTAAAATTTTTAAGAATATGCAATTTACCTTTATATTACATACGTTCACAAAACTATATAATCATAAACAATGTCTCAACTCACGCAATGGTTTGTACCAAATATATTATTCTAATAAAATATAAAATGACAACAATCATGTTTAATAATATATGCTTTAAAAGATCTCTATATATTTTTGACTTTAACATCTGTTGTTTTCCTTTACCTTAAAACCCTTATAATATATAATATACCCTTATAATATATAATATTATACATACTCTACACGATTTCCGTGTATACTATGAGTTAATGAAATACAAGTAACATAAAACGTATATCATTACAGCAGCCGCAGCAACCTCAACAACAGACACAGCAACAACAGCAACAACCTCAGCAGCAACAGCAACAGCAACAACAGCAACAGCCCCGCCAGCCGGCCGGGCCTCAGGTGACGCCACAGAGCCAGAAGAAACGTCTGCTAGCTCTGGCGCAGCAGGAACAGGCGAAGCTGGAACATCACGATCTGCAACACTACCACGTGAGTCACCAGCGACATACACCACCATACAACACGCCCATCATGGACGGGGGTGCTATCCGAGCGTATGATATAAACAGGGAAATATCAGATAGTCATATTATTCGAGACAAAGATTATGTATATTTTTGAGGCGATAATTACATTATGATGACGGACGGTGAAGGAAAACATCGTGAGAAAACCTGGTCTTATAATTTCAAATTATAAGATCGAAATCGCCAACCCGTCTAGAGCAAGCGTGGTGATTAATGCTAAAACCTTCTCCATGTGAGAAGAGGCCTTTGCTCAGCAGTGGGCTCCTATAGGCTGATGATGATGATGATGAATGACATTATCTGTCTGTCTGAGCTTGGAATTTCAACAAATATATATATGTAAAATAATATATAAGCTGTTAACTGTCAGGGTTAACTCGAGACGCGTACATCGAACACCTGGATCTTAAATGAATTTCAAGCAAACTCGTGATATGACAACCGAACCTCAGAAACATTACATGTATTGTTAATAGTATATATATTGTGCTCGCAAGATTTGTTTATTCACTGTTCCAATGTTTGTACAGCAACAGAGCGGGTCGAGCGTCCGGCCGAGCGACTACCAGTGTAACCAATATGTGCCGACACAACACAACAAGAGGGATAGCGTTAGTATCACGTGACACTGTATATTATATACAAATTCCATAGAAATAGAAGGCATTTTAAATTTCTTATATAAGTGCAGGTAAATAAATATGTATAAGTTATATAACGAGTAATATTTGTAACAGAGCGGTGGTTGTCGCGAGTACCTGCCCGTGAGCGCGGCCGTGAGCGGCGTCAGCGGGGTGACGGCAGTGAGCGGCGTGGGCGTGGGCGGCGTGGGCATGAGCGTGAACGTGGGCCCGCCCGCCGCACACAAACACGCACACGCCTGGCACCACCATCCACATCCACACTATAAGTTAGTAACTGAACTACTGTTATATGCAACATCCAGTATTGAACTAAGCCATTCAGATATTTATCGAACTAAGCGGGCGCTGGAGCTCTGACTCGCTAAGAGATATGGGTTGTGATACAATTATGAAAATTATTTCTGTTAATGCAGTAGCCCCGGCTCTCGACTCCTCGCTCGTCGTTTTATTCTTACAGTAAAAAAATTTACATACATCTCAGATAAATTCAATTTTACAAAGATAAATATTGAAATGTAATAGTTATATCTATATGTACATATTATGTAGGCGGAAATTATTTAGTTGGAGATAATGAAAACTTTGGCAACACCTTAATTGTTGTATTTGTCAGGAGCAGTGTGGGCAGTGGCGTTGGCGTGGGCGTCGGCGTGGGCGCAGGCGTGGGAGTGGGTGGCGGCGTCCTCTCCCCGGGCGGCGTGTCCCCCGGGTACCTGGCACCCCCGCTATACGTACCCACCTACCACTATCACACGTGAGTCATATGTATATATACACACCATCTTGTCACACATACCGTGTGTCGCTGACCTCATGGTACCCGAAAAGGAAGCAGTGCGTGGTGAATACTATCACCGTGATGGTCCATTCATTCTTGCCTTAAAGGCAAACACCTTAGCAAATATTATAAATTGTTAAAGATCAGTTGTTGTGAACTACCGCATAGATTACAAACGAAATTTTATCTCTTGCTCCTAAGAATATATTATATATTCTTTCGATAAAAAGGTTTTTAAGTATTGTGAGCTCTACGTGTTCAGTGATGTGTTTCTTTCAATTTTTTTTAAATATTAAACAACGGAGTAGAGTTGCAGGTATCAAGCTAGTGATCGTAAAAATGACAATCATAAGAAGTAGAACAAATATAATTTTTTGCTTTCAAAGAACAATCGCACTGTTCTGAATGAAAGCAATTGTTGGCATAAAAATATTAATATTTACACATTACAAATCCACAAGTGGCGGTGTGAAAGATTAATGTAAACTAGACGTATTATCAATGAGGGTGTATAAATTTCAGTGGCGGTGTGAGCGGCGTGGGCGGTGTGGGAGGCGTGGGCGCCGTGGGCGGTCCTCCTCCCGCCCATCACGGCAGCGGCGCGCGGCTCCCGGGCTACCTGCAGCCGTACTCCCCCACATACCTCGTGCCGCAACATCCGCAGCAGCACCTCTGGTACACGGACTGAAGGCGGCCGACACACGGGACGGAGACCATGACGTAGTTTAGGATCGTGTCGCACTATATAAGGCAACGCACACACTCGCCGACCATGGCATCGCTCCATGTACACGGAGAGTGTCCTATAGATTAGTGACGATTGTTTTATTTCGATTTGTGGATTTGTATAGATTTTAAGATGATTTTGCTGTTGAGAAGCGAGTAGTTTGCATTTACTAATATTTTATGTAGACTTAGAGTTAGCGCGGCCTCGCTCCGCGCGGACGAGGCCGCCGCGCCGGCGTCTGTAACGTCGGAGGGTTTTTAGTTACGAGGGGATTTTGTCAATTAATTGGTTTGGATTACAGCACTAGGTATCGAACTCTGCTTCGTGAACAGATTTGATTTGTATGTTACGTTCCATATCATGTAGCGTAGATGAACATTAACGAATATGCTGTGTTTATATTGAATATTATTTAATCGTATTTACTGGTAGCGTAGAGACGGCGCGGGAGGAGCCGCGTGCGGAAGTAAAGGAAATAAAAAAATATATGTTCATTAAGAGTCTTATAAGATATTTAGTACAGACTATAAAGAACACTAGTAGGTTATAGGGACGATGTAACTCATATTCACCTTAGGTAATTGAATTGTTATTTTTAACGAATGTTTTAATGCAATTATTGTGCGATTTAATTTAGTTTAGTGTTAGTCGGTTTCCTTCGCTACGATGCATCGTGTTAACTGTATTACTGTCAGTAATTAGTTCTGTACATATAAGTTTAGTAAGTGTACAAGTGATTTGTTTGAACTCGGATCCGTCGGAGGTTTTTTCGATTTGATTTTGTTTATCGTTTTAAGTATTTCTTTAACTCGTACGATTGTAAGCCTTTCGTTTTTATCGAGGACTAATGATTATCTTACCTGTCACGGTAAATATCAACCAAACGCGATATTTTTTTGTTTTTATGACGACAACTATTATGTTTTATTTATAGTACAGTAGCTTCGCTGCCTGACAATAATAGTTTAGTTCATTGCTTAGTGGAATGTTATCTTACGTTATACTGTCGCCGAGCATCGCCTAGAACAAGCTCTTGAATACGGACAATTTTAATATTTGATTATTTAAATGAATAAACGCACTCGGAGGCCCGCTCCGGGCGATGCTCGGCCTCTGCTATCATGAGATACATCTGTATATGGAGGAGGGACGAGTTCCGTCAGCAAACATTACTTACAACGATGACTGGTCCAGTTATTATTACAGCGTCATTAATATTCGAGATGTGTCTCGTGATAGTTTCGTCCTCTGTGACGTCGCTTCACTTACCTTTTATTTTACTTTAATTGTATTTTTATTTCTCAAGTAACTGTTCTGACTCTGTCTTGATGCTGATTCGATCCTCCCTGAGTTATTTTTATTGATTAATTATTTCTTTATATTTAAGATGTTTATTTTCGGAATTTTTTGGGGTTTTAGTTTAAGTGTATTAACAATGGTATGTTAACGTATAATGTATTATGTGTAGCGTTAGTTCTCCCGCTTGCGATGTTTCGTTTTATTATGCCCTTATTATTATTGTATATTGTAAGTATTCTTATTATTATTTGTCGGTTCACATGTCACGATGTTCAATATAACGATCGGTCATAATATAAAAGTCTGTCCATAGATTCTGTGATCTGTTCAATCGTTCTGAAATTGATGTAAATTTGGGTCGTTGCAATAAATTTGTTTTTGATCGTGTCTTTATAAATTGTAAACCAGCCGCAGTACACCCGCTGTGTGTATATATGTCTATGAGAGTGAGCCCCTTCGCAATGACAATAATTATGTTATAACCGATTCAATGTACAAATACAACATTTTTAGTGTAATGACGATGATTATTTTACGTCTCCTACTGTACTGTGAGCCGGTCGCACGCCCCGTACGCACACGTGTGTCCTAGCTGTATCCTAGTGTGGCGGAGTGTTCCTCCCGGGCGGCGAGCCGTCCTCGGTCAGGTCATCATGATGGGTATGTTCTGTTATAACTTAGTGTAGGCGCTCGCTGTGAGCGGAACCATTAACAATATTCAAATTTGGTGATCAGGGGATAGCACTCGTGTTGCTTAAGTTTTATTTTTTTCTTCATTGATAATCACATAGTTATTATGAGAGAGTTGTAAATAAACATCCTGATACCCCTTTTTATTTTACTTTTATTTTGTTCTCCTTTTTTCCTCGCGTTTCCGTCGTCGGCTCGTCTTTATTTACTTCTCCGGATCCGTCGCTGTGGTTCTAATGACGTTTTTATATTAGGTAAAATCAAATTAAATGTTCAATAATGTGTAATCCTAGGTCGCCTCATCGCCTCGCAGCGCTAGTCGGAACGGTCTCTATCCAGACTCGTGCTGAACTACGTTCTGTTGCATGTTTCCGTGTATGAACCACAGTTCCTGTAGTCGCGCGCCGCATTTTGTACCTTATTACATTGTTATAAGGCTAAGGTCGCTCGGCCGGAGCGTAGCCTGAGCTGCTGTCTCGACAATAACCCAGTGTCAGACAATAATCATTGTTATAATTTGCCTCTCAGTAGAGTTTCGTTCGCCCCTTCTTAGCCGGATAGTTCAGGTAGCGTAGTCTCCGAGTAGACGACATCATTCTAGGAACCGAACGCGTCGGACAAGTAATCGGTCTAAATGTGGTTCCATCATCACACACTGCGATGTCTTAGGGTGATGTCTCATATTATATTGTTTCAAAACTGACCTCGTTTACTGTTTGAAGTGTTTAATAAGAACGGAACAGTTCAAATCGCGGCTGTATTTAATAGATGTTTTGTAATAGCATCGAATATAGTAGGATATTAATAGAGTAATATATGTAGCGAAGAACATAAAAAAAAAATCAATTTTATTTTAGTAAATTAGACATATTATCGTGGTGTTGTTAGTGTCTTTATGAAACGTCTAATAACTCTCGTCTCGTACCTTTATGTCGACTGAATGTTACTTACTCTATGTGCTTAGATGCTTCTAGGAGAACTAGTTATACGAATTCTACTTTTAATACGTGCACTTTGAATATTCGTTTAGTCGCCGTTAACTATCAGACGGTCCGTTTGACGTTTTAACGATAAATGTTATAAATTTTTTTCACTTATAGTAAAAGTTAGACGTCGGCCGTTTCGAGACCTCCAGCGCGAGGTGGCGGGTCGTAAGGTTTTCTATACAAGTCTGATCTCACTTCTGTCGCGCTCTGTCCTAGCTCTATCATAGTACTATATAAGTTTTATAAATCTTTCTATATCTACCGGATAGGTACGTGTGATAATATAGTTAAGCTTTCAACTAGATGAAGTACAATGAATTGTAATGATTATCTCATAGGCCAATGTTTATAAACATTATTTTTACACTGTCTATATATAGGAAGGTGATCTTTTCTCTAGATGTAATGTTTTAGATTACGGCGCGGCCCAGTTACTCTTTGTATTGTTTCCGTAGACCAGGCGTCTCTCCTGTCATATTAACACAGTGCATTGCCCACATCCGAGTTTCCCCGCCGCTTCCAGCCTCCCCTAGTGCTACGCCCGTAGCTTCACAGATCTGTTCTCACCATAATATTTTGCCGTCCAGGGTTCGTGCGTCTCTCGCACGACGTGCTCGGAGATAGCTGGGCCGCTCTATTTACTATGAAGTATATAATTTTTATCGTAACTCATATTTCGACACCAACCGATTTTAATATTCATAGGTGTTTAAGTATTTTATTATATTTATATAGAGCTTATAGTTGGTTTAGGGCTGTAGACGGTAAAGGCGAGTCGCTCGGGCGCCGAGAGGTCCGACGCGGGTCGGCTCGGCGTCCGAACCGCTCGGTACGAGATATCAGGGACGTAGGGAGTAGACGGCTTTATCTTAGTTGACTTATAAAAGGTTTATAAACGCTATGGATGTAGTTCACGGTTCACATATTATATTACTTGGTTTAATAGATCGTAACGATAAGCGAAGCGACAACTAATAAAATCAATAAAATATATAAGGTGAATGTTTCGTTTGTTCCGAGCGGTTGTCGCTTCTGTTACTATATCTTTATATGGAGACTAGTTGTACGCCAGTTCTAGGTCTAGTTGTACGACTACTATAATTTATTTCTATGTAAATCGTATTTTGAATGTCCATATTATTCGATATTTGCTGTCTTTTATATAACGTATAGCGTCCAAATAATATTTGTCTGTCGGTGTCTAATGTTAGGGCGTGAACTAGGTCGTCGGTGTGTGGAGTACACGTGTATTGCTAGGATAGTTTCGGTAACTGTAGGTCTTCGACCAAATTAGAGGGTAATTGATATATCTCGATACACAAATATTTTAAATGTACTCATTAGCTACAGTGTCGCACGGTCGCGGATGGCGGGATGTTTAAAGTACAAATTTATCAGTGATCCCCCACCCCGCGACGCTTGAAGCTCTTTTCTTATATACATAGCATTATATAAGACAAAGAAGTCACCTCTCATAACTATAACTGTATGTCGTATTTTAATGTTCAGTACGAGTATCTGTTCTGGGTCCGCCGGCTGCCGGTGGGATCACTTTGTCGAATTATATCGTAATTTTCTAACAATTGATGTGCCTAAGTGTAATACTCTAATAAATGTAATTGTAAATATTTAGTGACGATGTTTCTCGCCGGTCTGCGGACTGTATTTTTATCTTACCGCGTCTTTTATCTGAATGTTATTGGGACAATAATTTATGTTTTGCATCGATTCTCAAGCTTCTGGTGATGGACGTGAAGCACTCGTTATTTTCCGTCTCTCGTATACAGTCAGCTGGAGTGGAGCTGGGAGCCAGTTCCCCCGCTGTGTGTTCGCCGTCAGCACGCCACACTATACTTTGACTGTTAGTAATGTTTTGTAAGACGTTTAATTAGCTGTATGTATGTATTGTACTGTACTGTAGCGGCACGGCGCGCTTCTCTCTAACCGGTAATTGTATGTAACTCTACCTGTGCCCGCGCGCCACGCGTCCGGGTGAGGGTAGACGTAGTCTTGATTGTGATATCAATAAACATTTTCATACGAGCATCACAACAATGTTTTCATTTTAAACCCGATTCTCAATAGCGGTGGTTATACATAATGTTATGTATTGCATGTGTATCGTGTGTAGCGTGATGTGTGGGTGAAATAAAACCAACCCGTACCGTATGTAAGCTTTGTTTTATACTAATATTAAGTTTTATACATAACACATATCATGATGCTGATGTTGAACTCAATACACTAAACATTATTACAATATATCGGTCAACTATTTACATTTCACACGACTGTCTGTTCCTTACTGTCTGTGCCGAGTCGTCCGGCTGTGTGGAGTCGCGCGACCGTCGGACGACTCTTGCATTACATCGTTTAAGACTAAGTGTGAACAGGATTGCCTCTGGAGCTTTCAATTCTCTTGTTCCGTCCCGGTAATAAATACACGAGTGCGCACATTATTTACAGTGTCGGGACGGACGGACATACATTAACGTAATATATTAACAAAAAAAAAATAATATAAAATAATAATTTGATGTATTAATTATCTCTCATTCCCTCGACGGCCGACGGGAGCTCCAGCCGTTGCTTATTTTAAACATATATAAACGACAATTGCAAAGTATAATAATATTCTGAGATCATATTTAATACATCACAGGTGTTACGACGACATTACAGTATATTCATATTATAAGAACGTACATCTGAGTTACCTACAGGTTATAAACAATACAATCTCATAGTGAACAACGGCCACCTATAATTTATAAAAACAATCATAATATATAAATGTATGTATAAATATAACACGGTGTAATCTCACAAACAAAAACCAACTGTCGCGGATGGTCCTGCGTGCGCGTGTTTGTTTAAGAGACCACACATAGATAGTTCATAGTCTATAGTCTAGTCCCGGGTGTGAACAGTCCTCTGTCTTTCGCCGTCACAATACAATTCATCATATAGTCGCTAGTGTAAATGTCGCGGTCAGGAGAGGCAGAGCCATCATGTAATATGAGCGCGCCACTACAACAGAGGGTGCGGGCAGGTGGGGAGGGTAGTGGGGGGTGGTAGGGGGTAGTAGAGGGTAATTTGTACTTGTCATCGTCCCAACTAACAAACATGTGATCCAATAAGTCGAAATCTCATACGAGCCCTGTGGAAATCATATTTGCATGTGTCGTACGATCTTTCAAGTTATTCAGATCCCTGCGTCGGCACACTGAACCTCGTGCACTAGAGGACCCAGCGGCGGCTACAGTTGCCGTTACACACTACACTACATTATACTACACTACACTACATCTAATATAACTTAGTTTACTTGTCAAAGAGATCATAATAAGCTTACAATTAATTGTCACATTATAAATATATCGGCCGGGTGTGATGTCGCGCTGTGATGACGTCACTCCCGCCCCCAAACCTTAACGACTACTTAACAGTATTATATTGTTCTCCGATGCTTAAATAAATTAATGTTAAACTCCGACCTGCCGGGGTCCGCGGGCCAGCTGCCGAGGTGATGGTGACGGTGATCTCTAACTGTTCCGTTTGAAGTGTGTCTGTGTGAGTCGCGCCACTTTGGGCGGGCGGAGGTGAGCTCCGTGTCCACACTCATGTTTGTGTTTGTGTGCCGGCGACTTCTTGTTGCTCGGCAGACGTTTCCTTGGCTTCAGGAAATCTGGAAATTATTGTATTTATTATTAATTACGCCTCAGCATCGATCTGTTATATAAATAATAACCTGGTACATAAACCCTGTTATATTGTTGTATGTATGTATGGCGCATTACGTATGCAGTCGACGCTCGTAAACAGTGCGCGAGGCGTGGCTGCGAGCGGGTAATTTGGTAAAATGTTTACGATCCCAAATATTAGTCAGGGCTCCGGGACCCTCGAGTCACAGTTGACGTTTTTATGATCCTTCCGTAGGGATCAGGACGTTAAAACTCTCGAAAGCACTTAATGCGCCGGAATTTTCATAAAAATAAATGTCGAAGGCGACGCCCTTTAAGGCATTACTTATTAGGTACAAAAAATGTTAGTTCGCTATAAAATTTTTAACGATCTTTTTACTACGGTTTAATCTGTATCATAATAGATGACTGAATATGTATTCTGAGATTGTTTAGTTTCTCGTTGGCAGTCAAAGGTCATGGGATTTTTTGATTAGATTTGTTAAATATATGTACGTATAATTTATATTAATAGACTAATTTATATGCGACTATTTTATTTGTAATTTTATTCTATGCTGTACCGATCTAATCAGTTCCTCATCGTATATATTTTAGGTTATATATATATATCTCTTGTATGTATGTCCTTGAGCGAGGGTCGATCTATGTCAAACCAGTTATGACAATATTTCTCTACTCTGCCTATGTTTTCGTGTTGTCCTCTTGAGAGCGTGTCTCCGTGTAAGGAACTATGTCAGTGACGTCACGCCTCCGCCAAGGTCGCCCGAGCACGCGGACCGTTCCCGCCAATACTAACCTCAACGTAATAAACACTACACATACAAACACCATTATATATTTGAATGTACATGACTACAGTCACATGTCATCCTCAGCTGTATATCTATTGTATATAATATTTCTATTATCCGTATTCTACAACACGTTAAATTCCCGCCAACCTTTCAATGAACCATTTCGCGCCATCCATTATAACCCGTCCGCGTGTAACATTCGTCCTCTCATTCTCGTTCTGTAGCTCGTGTTGTATTTTTATTTCTGTCGTACTATAACTATACATATATCAGTGCGCGTAAACAAAATGGCCTTGTGTACAGCGCGTGGCCCCGACTCTATTGAAGCTCGGTATCGTGAACATTATCAGTTCCTTATCACACTAATGTTTAACTAACGCCACTATTGGACATGAAAGTGGAGATTATTTTAATATAAATCAAATAGAACCATCGAAACGAGATATTTAGTGTAAATTAAATGATCTATATAAATCAAGGATTGCTATGTGAATACGACATGATCGTATTGTAATGAAGTAGTATTTCTTGCTACAGAACTCTGCGTGTCGTCGTTCGTTATATTTTAAGCCGACCTGAATATGTGAGCTCGAGTCTTGTCACCGTTGTATTTATATTTACACCGCGTGTTAACGCTCTATATTGTTGATTGAGCTCTATATTGTTGATTGATTGATTGATCCACACATCAACTCGCTCCGGGCCCGACGGTGAAACTCGGCTTCATGTAAAAGTGTATCGAATGCTGCGCACGCGCATCCATCCTCCGACAGACCGCGAGTTGAATCCTTTATAAACTATGTAGAGATACACTATGTACTTGAATCACGATATTAAATTATATTTTTCTAAAGTAACTTTATGTCTCTCAGTGTCGAGAGTGAACTTGTTTAGTTAATCCCAAGACAGTAAACGTTTACATAAGACGTGATGTATTCGTATTACGTAACGTAACTATTTCAGCTAGCGAAATGAACTTGGGGATATTCCAACTATGAATTAGACTTGTAGTTGATGTAAGTTTTATAATCGAAATACACGAAGCGGAGAGTCATTCAAGAATAAAAAACGTACGTACGTCGACAGTATATTGTAGTGTAAATGAAAATTACGAGGAAAAACGGTAGACGACGCCTACGAACACGGCGATATACTCACACGTTTTAAAAATATAATAGGAACCTGGCCAATTTTATTAGTAACAAAGTGTCTTCCTTAACTGGTTTAATGACGTACATCTTCCGAACAAGTCTAAACTTGATCGGACGAGTCGCTACTCGCAACACGTCGTACGTGTTGTATATATTGTATAACAAGGGGGAGGAGGGGGATTAAGAAATGGACGCGGATTTGTTGGATGTAGGCGGTGACTGAGACCAAAACAGGTTGCTCGACTCTATCGACTAGCACATACTGACATTTTATTATGTTGATTGTGGTCCAGGGTTACGCGCTCAATATGTACATATAATTATATGTTCGTTTAATTAAATGACCATCGGGTATACAATTTACTACAATATTATGTTTGTTTTGAACAACGAATGAACTTAAAATGGAATCGATCGCGATGCAAATGTCGTCTAGATAGCGAAACGGGAATGCTACTTTACTTACTTGCATTGTGATCACGAACCAGTTCCCAAATAAGTGGGTCAAGTGAAAGGCGATGTCAAAACGCCTACTCGCCTGAGTTACGTGATCGTAAGACTTGCAAAACGTACATCGGCCATATCTTTTATGTATAATGACTCGGCTGTTAGTGTAATGGTTTAAACAAACGCTAATAAACGACGATCTATTTTTTCTTCGGATCCCAAACGAGTAATCTAGCACAAGTGGACGGGCGCTGTAAAAAGAGCAAGAAGCCGTCCCGCGCAGCTTGAACGTCCGTATGTCGAATGTGTATATATTATAGCGGCTACTGGTTTTAACATTTGTTCAATATTATCTGATGTGGTTTATTTAAATTGTTGTCTTTTTTATTGTGTGAGTCGTGTCAACCGCTCGTGTTCTTTGGTTATTGACGACGTTTTAAATGATGGATGCAATCTGTTATAAGATATAAGCTCGCAAAAATATATTGAAGGTCGAAATTCATTTAAAAGGTATCAAATCTCCGGGAGTTTTACACTCAGTTAATATTCTGTGATCAAAATAAATTTATATCACAATATTAGCAATATCATTGGATAGGCTAAACTAATGGTTCCATTGGATCGGTATGAGACAGGTAAGTCAGGCGGGTCTAGAAGCCTGTCTCGGGTCCTGCAATTATTCAGATTTGATCTCTTAAACAGGATGTCGTAAATTGGCTGTTTCGAACTGAATTCAACTTGATATATAGTATTAGTGTTTTTGCTGGAATGCATTTTTTTATTATTATCAACGGGACCCAGTTGTATGTGTTCCACACACATCAGTATTTGTTCCACAAACTTGTATTACAAAGTGTGATATGGCCGACTAGTTACGAGCGTGCACTTGGCAAATACCTTGAAAACGAGAGCTGGCAAATGACTAACAGCAGAAAATATGCAGTCACATACATAGTATCGTATGTTTGATGGATTGGAACAGGTTAGCTCACAAAATGTATACATTAATATTAATAGATAAGCAGCATAGAAACTAGAAACTAAGCACGCAATTGTGAAAGTAAGTGAGAAGGAAGCCATTGTTGCGTATCAAACTGTTGATGGCGATGAATTGAGACTTGTAACGACGTGCTGTTGCTGGGTAGTTTAATGTGTAGCGCGTTGGATCATAATTAACTATTACTTTTAACAGAGACGATTTCATACAATAAACAGATTGAAGAACATTTTTGGAACGATCGCGCTTGTTGTATGGCTTCATTATTTCATTTTTAATGTAGTACTTAAATTTATTGGAAATTTTTTAATCTGCATTAATTACACGGGCTAGGTTAATTAATATTATCCCACAGGTTCAACGATCTGATAGATGGATGCGAGCAGGTGTAAATACAGATAAAGACGCTATTACGTATATGAGAAAACATTTCTATAATCACAGCTTTACTTAAATGTATTAAAAAGATTTAATATGAATGTTATTATGTTAATTTATTACCAATATAGCTGCGGGATACTGGGAGACGATTACTAATCGCTTATTTATTAAATCGGGAGACGTTCCAATAATTGAAATGAAAATGTAATACGTATGGCAGACGTTAAATAAAACATTAAGGAACCAGCACCGAGAGCTCGGTATGAGGATAACTTAGACGATCACTGGCTGAGTAAACTTAAACTGTTAACGAAAAACCCTTAATGAATGGTTAATAAAGAACACCGGGTGGGCGGCGTGATCAAAGTGCCGTTGGGGTAACGACACACGATCAAAGTGCCGACATTATCAACTACTTGAGATTCATACGTAGATTTCGAACTGGCTACCGGTATACACTATTTTAAAATATTCCTTATTATTTGCCGGTTTATATTGATTTACTACAAATCTTTTGATGTGTTTCAAATTGGTCGTATGCTAGTTTTTGTACGTATAATACAGTATTGTTAGGTGCAATATGCGTTGCGTTATTTGCAAGGGCCCATCAAGAGGCCTAGCGACCGCATCAGCTTATGTCAACCATAAATAAATTCTGCGGCCCGTAACAAGCGAGAGGCTGGTTCGAGGAACATGTACAAATTGCGATCATTACTGTTGACTCACTCTCCATTCATCTCGTTTACATTAAACTTAATACTTTCACTTTACTATATTTGTAACACAAGAGAACATATTTTCTGAAAGCAGTTAATTCGATCCACCAAATTATCGTCGGCCGATTCCGTGGTCCGCCATGAGATCTAAGTTCCCATGGTAGTTTATATTCAAATGTTTAGAAACAGGAGTCTTAATATCTCATAAATTTCGAACACAATGAAATCGATAATTCTTAGGAGATAGAACTGGTAAAACGGTAGCTGATATCATAAGAACAATGTCTGTATTGTAATATTGTATTGTTAGAAGATTTGAAACCATTGTGGACCATTGTGGACGACTGTGGACTATACTATTGAAAACAAACGGGTTGATGATTGTAGTACCTACTTTAGAGTAAAACATCGGTTAGCGTGACACAAACAAGATGTAGCGCTTTGTGGAGATGACCTGAGGTGACGATAGATGTGACCTCTGGACCAAATTCGGGAACGGCTCCCGTTGTTACTCTGTTTAGTGTCGGACAATGGATAGAAAGGATGGGATCGCGAGGGGCGAAGCTGCTAAGTATTACACGAACAATAGACACAAAGACTGGTGTATGTTTACCCATGAATGTGGAATATAATACACAATGGCCAGTGCTATGCTAATAAGATTGTTCAACAGGTTCATACTACTTTTCTCAAGATAAGTCTACTTGTATAACGAATTCGCGTTTAATGTTAAATCGTGCATGTTTGGGGAGAGGCGTCGTGTAATCTTTTTAAATGCTCTATTTAGACGTTCGCTTGCTGTTATATGAAAGTGCATTGTTAAGTAAATTAACAAACTATGCTATTTTATATTAAACCCTCACGTCTTTTGAGATGCTAAAATTATAGCGTAATTGATGTAACTAAAGATTAACTAACGACTTTCAACATATTATATATAAACAAGAAACTACGGTTAGCATATTGTTCATATAGAGCTCAGGCGACATTTGGCTGATGTGGCTATTTAGCCAATTATAATCGGTGTAGTGGTTCCGAAGTCCGGAACGGCATATGGGCACATCTGTTGCGGATTAGTGTCTCCGCGTATTGAATTGCAGCGTTCATGTTACTAGCTCTTACCTCGCCTCTAGCCTCACCAACTCACAATCGAGGACCCTAATGGACTCTTCACATTGCAGTTAAAACGTATGAGTGCTAAAGATTGTCCTTATCTTAAGAGCGCGGCGAAAGTGCGCAATCTAGTATGTAAGTGCCAGTGATTTTTTACTATTACGATACCTTTTAGCCGCTTTGATTTACCGTCACAGAAGAAAAAATACAAGAGCATTTTTAAAATTCTAAATATGGAATTGAGATATTAAAAAAAAATGTGTTACGTTTAAAGTTTTATTCGTAATAGAAGAGTCAAAATTCAATAGGTGATAAAAAATCAATTTAAGATAACAACGCCAGAAGCTCGGGACCACCCATCTATTGATCTATTTCATACGAAACCTGTCCTCGACAGGATTTTTGATTGCTTTTTTTTAACGTTCAGCAGTGAATCAATAATCTTCAACGATGAATGCGTAATATATTGTTATTTTGCAATAAAAAGCACAAAGAGCGAACACAAAAGGTTAAGACAGTATAATTTTTATGATACCATAGTAAAATTATTTGTACTTAAAATGTTTACGATCGGACCACTCGGACATACTCTGTACCGAACGTGTGAAAGTAAAACATTGAAAGGGTGGTAGCGGACACTGGACACTAATAAAATTATAATACGACAGGGTCATGACAAAATTGGTGATGCATTGACTGGATCAGGAATATAGGTCAGGACGGTCTTGGGAAAGGAAATTGTAAGCTTTAGTACGTTATGCAGTTCACTAATGTAGGTACGTGAAATTCTTCTACTTAGTCACCGGATGCGAATTTTAATTTTGTATGGTCGCCATTGAAGTTATTTGAAGGTACATCGATGCATTGTATGTGTACTAGTTACAATGCCGCTGGTGACGACGTGATTCGAATTGTAATGTGAGTTAACGGTAGGATTTGCTACAATTAGATTTGTAGAAGGTTAGCCGTTTGAAACAACAACAATTCGTTTGAAACTTAATTATTTACATCCATAAGTGTTCATGTTAAATGTTCTCATTTAAATCCAGAGAGCATAATGTAATCAATTTGACAATATAATGCGTGTTTTTAATTATTCACGTGATATTAGGGTGTAGACACAGTGAACGCGCTCCGTGGGAATGGGATATTGAAAACCAAACCGACTTGTTTCGCGTCAATATGCTAATGTTATGAAATTCATGATTTGGCGCAAACTGGATTACTACTCATTAAATATATCTAACTCTCGTTCTTATAGTGTCAAGAAAATATTTCATTTATAAAGGGTGCGTTTGTTATGGAAATTTAATTTTAATTTGTCACATAGTATTTCTAAACTGTTGTTGTAAAACAATAGATACGATGCAGAACAAAAGCCGTGATTGTTCTCGAATAATGGTATAACAGTGACGTGTGAGACAGACGTTTAAAATAATCAAAATAATCAAAACTTTTAATTAACATATTTATACAAATTTAGTTCTTATAAGGATGTGAATAAGAGTCAATAGTTATACAATATGACGACCGCATGTCGCGTTCTGTTTGATCCGCTTAAGAAAGTGTAATTATATTGGTTTTGTAAGATTTGCATAAGACAATAGTTTGTAACGATTTAGGGAACAAAGCGTCGTGTGAATGAATTTTTTCTTTATGTATATTGTTTTAGAATTGAATTCATAATATCTTTTATGTATAATTTATTATAAAAAATACATTACACGTGTATGCGTAACACTATCAAGGTTTCTGATAAAATTTACAACCGTTTAATAGTTTATATTTATTTTATTAATATCATACAATTTATGATCTTGTAAAATCACTGTGTGTGAAGAATCATTCAAACAAACAAATATATTCCCATAGCGCAGAAAAGCGAGGGTTGCAAGTGGTTTCAATTAAAATAGCCAAAATACCATGGGAACAGTCACGAAGGTTCAACGACCTCTTTTTGGTGTTTCATGAATATTACTTACAAATCTCTGCAATTGAAATCTATTATAATATATATCTGGATTTTTCTGTTGTTAATTATTATAAGGGGCCTGATGAAGATGACCTTCCGTTTGGTGATGGTGTAAACTTCACAGAGCGTATAATGTTCAGTGCATGTGCGAAGATTAAAGTGGAAAACGCATGTTTGGAAATCATATTTCAAATGTTGTTTGTTATTTTCGTTGCATTCCTCGCGAACACACGCTGATGACAGATAATGTAAACAAAACAGAATGTTTGAACAGTGCAGCGTCATGGACGTATCAGCATTGGATGTGTTATATACAATTAGATATATATTTGTGAAACATCATCACAGTGATAGAGAAATAACCCGTTTTATTGATAAGCTATCAATAACCTACTTATGATTTGATAAGAATTTAAAATAGTCTAAAACTATTTTTGAATAAAATAAAACTATATAATGTGACATCGGTTATATAATGTTATTATATGATGCTCGACACAATGGAGCTAACATTAGGGTCACAACAAAGAGAGATCTTTGACCCTTTGACCCGATTCTCTACTTGCGAAATCATTTGTACGACTACAACTCGATGTGAGCGAATAGATAAGACGGAAAAATCTGTAATATATTCTTTGGTCGTTTTAAAAAACTATTGTTAGGGAGTTTCCATTGAGGTTCATAAGAGATGTTCTTTGTCGGTATAACTTAACTGCCCTCGCACGTGCGTTCTGTTTAGATGAGTCCATCCGACTTGAAAGACGTGCAGACCTACCACAATGTTTGAGACGGTAAGTTTATTTGAAGATGTTTTTTATAGTACCGTTATATACGTGTTGGTTATCAAACGGCTGACTCATAGTCATTACCGCGCCTCCCGACTGACCCATCTATCATAGTGAATATTATAAACTCAATTACATCTAATTTACATAAACCGTATGGACTATTCTTTCTCGGACATGTCACCACCTTTGTCCCCTGTAACCTATTCCATTGTGAGAGGACAACTTAGGGCAACAATGGCGCAGTTTGACCCTCAATGGACATGGGAGCGTCCCTTATTTGTGTATTTTGAGCAATAAACAGTGCATTTTATGTTTTTTTTTTTTATTAATTTAAATAATAATATCTGAATGCATATTGTCCGTTGCTCGAGCTCGTGGATGCAGTGTGCAGGTACCGTTGACGCATAATCATTAAGACTTATCGAAGCAAAGCACCACTGTAGTGTATGGGAATTGCGTTTAGCGGGAAAGTGACATGTTGTTATTGTATAATACGTGCCCTGTAGGAGACATAAGGAACTGAAAGCTTCATGGATTGGATTGGATGGAGGGATTGTTTGTTAGTCGTGACCTCAGTAGGTCTTTGACAATTTAAACGATACGTATACGACCTATTCTGTTTGTTAGTTTGAATAGGGACGTGTCAACTTGCTGGGAAGTCGAATAAGAATCTAAATAGCCTTAATCCTCTTATAATAGTAATTCCTTTGAACTTTACAGCCTAACACAAAGGCTGTATTCGTGAGATGAAAGACCCTCAATCCGAGAGTCCGGCCATTGTTAAAGGTATGACCATAAAAATAAGGTTTAGTAGCGTTATTATAATAAATTTTCGGCTTCATTTAATATTCCATCAACATCCTTCAAGCGTGTAACATATACTGAGCGAAACAATAACAAACAAATCAGGGTTAAATTTACGCACACACGGTTCTAGCTACATACAAGGATAGCGACAATATATTTCATTTCCTTTTCGGTGTACGCACACTCTACCCGTCTCAGCTCAGGCCGTCTCTCTCTAACGGTCAATGACCGAGCATCTCCGACGAGATTGCATCTAGTGGCTATACAGCTTCCCCAGATAGAACCAATTTCTGATCAATTAAAAGATTCGTAATCACTAAGGTACGTTATCGAGGACGCTGCTCCTTGCGAAACTATTACACTTGACCCAGTTTCACGAGACGAAAAAAATAAACTACCCGACGACCGTTAAGAGAGATTTGAATTCCAAACAAGCGCACGTAGTTATAACAAAATAATAAACACGACACGACGATGCTACCAAAAAAACCAAAACAATTTTTTTTGGAGATCCGATCAGTTTATGGGACGAGGGAGGCAGAATGCTTTTCTTTCTCTTTCACAGCTTGTTTTCCTTTATTACTGAGTAAATAAAAGATGCTGTGGTTTTAACACAAGTTCATTACCTTGTCCTCAATGAGTTAATAATTAGCAGAAACCTATTTCCCAACATCTAATGGTCGCCTCAATCTAGCGTGTGTCATTTGCTTGGCAAAATTTTAGAGTTTTTAATGTATTACGAACAATGTGTTGAGTGTACATAAGTACAGTATGGTACAAGGCCAACCGCGTGTTGATTAATATGTATTTTTTATAGGACTTCCTTATCGCATGGTTTAGGTTAGTGGGACAAAAACCGAAGGCCCAAATAGTAATAGTGACCCGGTTGTGGATGTGATAAACCTTGAAGGGTTATCAATGTTTTGTCTGAAAAGGGCCTTTAAGAGCCCTCTCAGTTTTGCTCTAAATCTCTAGTAGATTTGTATTGAGATAAGATTAAAGTTGTAATGTGATAACGATGTTTTCAATAAGTTTTTTTGTCCGACTCGTCAGAAACCTGAAAGACGTGCTTGGATTATTGTTACGCAAACGTTGCTAAACTGATTTAAATGTAACTTTACAAAAAATTACATTTAAACGACTTACTAATAGCAGACTTAAAACTATCACACTATTTATATATGTCCGTTATAATCACTAATATTTAAATCTGCTTAGTGCAGTCACAATAATTGGCTGGTGTTTTATAGTATATTACTTGAGTCGTGCCACTTGAGCGGGATCATTTAGGAACGGGTACAAGACTCAAGTGGTCGCTCTTGACCTGAAAAGCTAATACGAAATGTTCTATCAACACACAGCTTTCACACGTCGAGTGTTGATAATGAAATGCAAACAAAAACATTTATTGCGCTCTGTGCATATATATATATATATATATATATATATATATATGTGTGTATGTGTGTGTGTATATATATATATATCATCAACAACATCCAAATTTAAATATTTCAAATACCTTCCAAAAAATTATGGACCGGTTTGTTTTAGAGTGTTTACTATGATTGGTGCTATTACATTGAAATGTGCTATAGAAAATTGTACCTTGTTTTGTTTAAACGACCACGTTGAATTTAAAAACTGGTTACAAATATACATACTTACATATACTTGTCAGTACAAGTTTGCATTAATCGTGCTTAACTTCGATAAAGCCGTAGCACTATTACCATTTTTTCTAAGACAATGCTACCTTAATTATCTGGTCTCTTATTGGAAATACCAGTCCCGACAATTAATCATTCTAGATTTCTAATACGACCAGTTGGTTGCATTATGTGCAAATTGCTTCGCAGCTTCAGCCCACTTTGACATATGATAATTTAACAGATTAATGAAAAAAAACGATATATCGTTTTTTTAATTATCTTGACATTTATATTCAGTTGACAGCAGTCATATATTTCGAAAGTAGAAGATAGAATATGGTTTGTATGGATAAATTTCCTGCTATTTTAAAATACACCTCCTTAGAAATTCACGTTGGCATTTAAAGGAGGTCGTTTTCCTATAGTTAATGTATTTTTTTGAAGTGGCAATGAACATAAAACCATTATTTATAATATATCAAAAGTTTATTTCTGAAGAGAAAGGATATTATGAGAATGGTAAACTAGTTCGCAATAAAAATTATTATGCAATATTTTTTCAAGTTATTTAAATTTAAAAATATCTTTATTATAATGAAAATGTTTTTATTAAATAAAATGGGATATTGTGAGACAATATTTTTAATTTGTTTCTACTTATCGTCGAAGTCTGAGAGACACTTTCACAAAGTTATCATTGAA
Source organism: Danaus plexippus (assembly GCF_018135715.1). Classification (NCBI taxonomy): domain Eukaryota; kingdom Metazoa; phylum Arthropoda; class Insecta; order Lepidoptera; family Nymphalidae; genus Danaus; species Danaus plexippus. The sequence continues at coordinate 4,836,024 of NC_083554.1, read as the reverse complement.
ATTGCCATTTAATGATAGAAATTTGCAATTTTCCACATAAAACGGTTAAGTTGAATAACCTTAATATTACGGTGTCCTCAAATGTAAAGCTTATCACTCTATCACTACTAAAGAGAAAGAGAGAAGAAATGTTTGTTTATAAACTTCAGTGGACACTTTCGACCGGGAGTAAATACACTGATTTTTGTGTATACACACGTGCATATATTGACATAGGCGTCTCGATAAGTTTCATATTATAATAGTAGCCATTCATACTTTATATGCATGCTATGTATACATGCAGAAGCGCATTTGCTATGCAATATTATCAGGTAAATATTAACTCGGTGAACATAAAGGTCATTGACTTATGTTTTGAGAATAAACTAGCTCCTAATTGTTATTCGCTTCCGTCGTTGCTCATGCGCATTTGTCACAATAGATCCAAATTTGACTATATGTAGAATCTAGAAATAGTCATTATAGAACGTTACTGCCTAACATTTAAATAGGTTACAGATATTTTTGAATACATATCAGCATTTCAGCGCCAGCTGTGTCTTAGAATTCATGAGCGTATAGGAAGTGATTTTATTGTTGAAGGATAAAAAAAATATTTGATAAGAATTTTTTTTAAAAAAACAATAAACAAACTCTGTTTACCAACACAGGCCGGCTAGGTATTGTGTATTTGAATTGGGAAGGCGAAGGCGTTGTCGTGGTACCGTTAATGGCTACAATCATAAAAGGTCGCTACGTCGACTGTTGCAACGTGGAGGAATTATGGCTCGTATCTATTTGTTATTGAGACCATATGTATGAAACTCTTCAAATGTACCACATCATACAATAACCAACACTTTATGACCCGATCACAATGTAAACCTTCATTTGTGACATCGCTATGGGAATTCTCTGTAGTGTATAATGTATGTGTATTCGATAATAATATGTGCATATTATATTTTTTTATTATTGTGTGCATGCTATAGTCGGATAAGTTCAACGTCGCGGATGGCGTCGGTTCGACGACCTTGTGCCCAAGCGCCGCAAAGACAGTAGTCGCGAATGTTTACTTAACTCGTAAGAATAAAATTAATTAGAAATAACATTTTGACAATACTTGTTAAGTGTTACGTTTAATTGTTTTTATATTGTATCTTGTAAGTGGAATTCTATGAGCCGTTAAACTGGTGTGTTGTACAGATAAGGTTAAGGTACATTGGTCATTTACTGTCTCGAGGTTTATAACCCATAGGGCCTCCGTGTAACGGAATCACTATGTAATCTGGTTTGGCATACCTCTTTTTTTTACTACGAGAATGTTAGATGTCGGACGTATCTTAGAAAGTCAATTATTACAACTGTTATTCGGTAATTCGATCTCTGGGTGTACAATAACAAGTTACATTGTTCAGAACAGTCCCTCTGTATTTGGGAGCCGGGGTCCGTTCGTTAATCTGTAATTCTGTACGCCGCATCCAAGTTTCTTGACCCTTCAAATATTATTCTATATTTTATCATAATCAATATTCATATTTCTGATAAGCGTTCACACACAATTAGCTTCATTATACGATTCCATTTCAACAACTGTATCAGATATTCAGATCGTAACACTACACTAGGTGTTCAGATATTGTATAAAATATTAATTTTAACTCGACAATGCTCTATTTTTATTGTCGCGGCTTCTTTAGAATTGTGAAGGGTTTTTGGGGGGCGAGTTGAATCGCCGAGGAATGCTTTATGGCCATCAATCAAGCGAGGTGTTGTGAAAGGTTCAAAGGGTTTGTTAGCTCAGATATTAAAACCTTATTCAATGTTTACGTTACCTTCATAAATTCCATAAATAATTACTCCAGGGTTAATGTTTGTATAATGCATTAACACTGCATAAATGTAAAGTCTCATTGTTCATATTTAATAGAATTTTGTTGTGTAATGGGAAATTTTATTGGAATCTGTATACGACGGAAATACAACATAAAGAACACAAACAAATGTGTGAAACTTGAAAAGACTGTTTATTCAGTTGTACTATTCTCAATAATTATTACGTATTAACATATCAATTTAGAATTAGCATATATACCCATTCAACGTCTATCCATCATCTTGAGGGAACTTAGCTGGACATTTGTGACACTTGAATTGTTGAGGAGAATAGGACTGGACAGGATTGTGTCCCAAATGTTAAAGTTCACACGTGGTACAATAGTCATGAAATAAGGGTGACGACAATTGTAAAGCACACTTCGAAATATACAAAAATGTATGAGAGGAAATTTGAGAAAGCTCCCAAAGAGAAAGTTCAACAGCATACAGAATGTCAAAGATATTGCCTACCTACGCATACGAGTCGGCGGTTGTTTAAGATCACGAACTGCTCATACAAATAATCCAAGTCAAACAGTGAAATTAAGGGCTGTTATGTCAAGGCACATACGCTCTGTAAACTTGCAACTAGTCTCATCAGTCGGGAGCGTCCTAAGCCATGTTTATTATATGATGTCCCACAAATATTATATTCACTACCTTAATTCATCATAGTCGACATATTTGATTTATTCGTATTACAATAATGATTTCTGTAACAATGAAATAAATACACGAACAACGTCACTAATCTGCGTTTCAAGTGGCCGTTCTCAATTCGAGTGGAGATATCTGAATACATAATGAGTTTTATTTATAAATATCAAAACGAATAAATGACTAATGAGAGTCTTCGCGCCCTTCATCACTACCCAGACATTTAAATTTATGAATATATTAAACGGCTAGTTACTTGAGACAACTGTATATATTGCAATTTCATATTCTGTGCTCGTTGAGACCTAGATTTGTGGTTACTGAGTATAAATATCTAGTTTCTAACAGCGAGTGTATAAAATTACATATTTTCTTTGCGGTTAGCGGTGAAATGTACACCTCGACCGTTGAAGTCCTGCGTGAGATTATATCCTTAAGGATTCATAATGATAGACGATTAAATTAAATTGCTGTCCCAAAACGTAAGTAAATTACGTTACACCGTGTCCTCGACTGTAATTATATTCGGGTTCCCACGTTATAAGTCAATGTGATTCTATATCTTAAGTCTACGGAAGACGTAAGGTAAATAAATAAGAGCGTAAAAGAAATTAAAAATGTATATAGCAGCTGAATAGATTTTCAGATTTAGGTAGGTACATCACTAACGGACGAAACCCAAGCAACCGTTATACGAAACTCACTAACTGGCGTGCATTACGCGGAACACTAACAGTTTATATTAAAATTAAAACAACGCCATATTTATTTTTATGTATAGACAATACGGTTTTTGTTTTTTATTTAACAGCTGTCGGATAATAAATCCGACGCCTTGCTGAATTGAAACTGACGTGCACAGTTTAAAACAATAAAATGAATTGTGAATTGGGAATAATGAAACGTGATTGATGGCTCCGAAAAATATATGTCAATATTCTATTATCTTTCGTGAATAATATTCTTAATCAAGAGGCCAATAAAATTATATATTGTACATAATATCAAGTGCAGGGAATTCGCTTATTCGACTCTAACTGTAGGTGTTAATTCTGTTATGTTATTTGGCGACTGTTAGCTTTACACACTTAGTAACGAGTTGTGTTAAACTGAGTCTATTTGTAATATCTGGTAACGGAAACCTTATGAAGCGTGTCGTTCAGTAATTTTTATTACGCACGTGTTCCTGACCGTATTGGCCGTCATGGGAAACATTTAACGAGGGTGATATATAGTTTATAACCAATTATCTACCCTTGCACCAATTGGATCGTATTGGGAAAATTATAGATATCTCCTAAATGTTTAATCTATCATGGGAAACAATGTTAGTTTTTTAGTTCGAGATCACCATCCGTTGAAACGGGGGCAGTGTTTCGTTTTGTTTTATGGCTGTTTATGGGAATGATTTACGGTTCGGTACGGTGATGTTATGTTGTTTACATTTTATATGAATTAGATATAATATTAAAGGCAAACATTATGATTCTTTCTTTTTCAAACGTCGGCGTAATTCATTGAGTCATCAAATCAACAATGTTTGAATGAAAGCGAAAGTATTGTTTGCTTTCCACAGGAATAATAGATCACATTTTACGCTCAGTAACTAGGAGGACGCTCCCATTCAAAGTAAAATCACCGTCCGGAACAATCATCAGGTGCGTTCTGTTGCTGGGACGTCTTGTTGGCAGGGCTAGGCTTACTGTCAGCTTCAATTATTATCGATATAATGTGTACATAATATTAATTATAAAATAATGTGACAAAACACCCAAATGATTAAAGTAGCAGTTGTGCTTGGTCGCGTGTGCACTTTCCTCTCGTCCGACGTTAGAAAGTGCGTTGGTGAGATTACAACGTTTCAGCTACATGGTAACATTCATTACCATTGTTTATGAATAAGAAAGTGCGCTCCGTTTGTAACGCTCCAAGACGAAACGCAATAACATTGGGTTTGTTTGTTACTATAGATTGCTTTGAATTATTTCAATGATTCTTAGCTAGATGTAAACTTGGTTATTTATAACTGGTCGGAGATATTATCGAATAGCACAGATTACATATGTTATCTTCTAAAGAAAGTGAAAAACTTAAGGTGCGAGACACATCTAGAGTGTAACAAGTTATGGAGCGCGTTGAAGAATCGTTTCTGGTATAAAGTCGCTGTGAAAGGTTACTTTTTATCCCCGTAAGTTGCCAGTCGTTGGGATCACTGAACCATATCTTACATTCTGCTTCCTTAGGGTTAGTTCGCACGTGAGTTACTTCGTGAGAACGTTACGTACTTTGTTACTCGCATTTAGACTTGGAAAAGTGCTGGCCTAATCGATTCGAGGATTTCCGTTTAAGTTACAGCTAATTCTGTGTGTGACATATTATATGGATTCAAAACAGTATTGCGTGATGTCCCTCATCGTAATCGATCTATGAGCAAACTGCCGATGCACCCTCGGTCACCCGATGCTGAATGTTGAGGGTGCTATAAATATTGTAGCGCGGGGGCTGGCAGATGCCGTTGGCCGTTACAGTTCCCCTATCTCACGAAATTTCAAATTTAAACACGTGTGTTGACAGAGTTTTTCAAAATCACCCACATAGTCCCATTTTCGCGACTTTGTTACAGAAATGTGATGCGATAAATGTTTTGGGAAACAACATTTCAACACATTTGATTGGATCTTTTGTTTTATGGGGGATTTAATCACAAAACAATATATCATATATTTTTATTTAATAATGAAGGAATGTTGATGTGTAAACTAAAACTTTAATGGGTAAGGTAAACATAATTTAATTAAATATATAATAAACTTCACAGTGAACCATGTTTGGGGAATGACAGTTAAAAAATCGATAGGACCGTTAGAATCTGTGTCGGCGAGGGTGCATTACAAAGGGTGCGCGTGCCGCTTGCCGCTTGCATTACCAGACAATGCAGTAATAATATTTACAACGCATTCACTCTCGCCAATAAAGTTGATTGAAGCTTCCACCCAACGCACATACAACTGGATTTACTCGAAAAATATACATATACGTTGATAACTTTTAACATTTCTGTGTGGACACACATTACATCCAAAGATTGGCTTTCCATTATTATTTAGAATGTTTCCTTCGTTCATTTCACAGCTTTTTGAGCTGTGCATGAAATTTTATTACAGCTAAAATAACGGCTTAAATTTCGTGAAAGTAACACGACCGAGTTCGCTAACGTACACAACGCGGAACAATTGTTACATTTTACGTTCGGAGCGTTCGTCGGACCCCGTAGTTGGGTCCACTTATTGCCGAAATTGAAAACGTCGAGTTCAACGACACTAGCAAAGGTGTAATTAAGTAGAACAGGGGTCTCCGAGGAACTGGGTGACCGAGTTGTTTCTTAGGACCCCCGCTGTGATTTTATGCCTGGTCAGTTTTAGACAAAGTAATCTGTGACCCCATTTACATTTCTATGTTTAAGATTATAATTTACATCTGCCTCTAATTCTTTGATTTCAACCAGCTGTCATTGTCATCGAATGTTAACGATGTTGGCAATAGTTTACTTAACAAGTATCGTATGTATTTCATAGAAATTTTATATGAATTATATGAATTAATTTGCTCGGAAATTGATTTCGTTGTAACTTTCTTTAATAGCTCTAGTTTTATATAATAATTAGTTATAGTTATGGCCGTTAATATATAGTATATATATGATTTTATTTTTCCAATGTAAAGACATTGTATTAGTGCGTATTAATACTAGCTCGAGTTGTGATTTTATATCTTAACAGCAAGGACGTTCCGTTGAACATTTCCACGTATCAAAAAGATGATAACCACATATTACTCAATTTTGTTATGAAAATTATTTATAAATTATTCCGCTATACATATTCTTGTTTGTTTATACAAGGTATTAATATTTTTATAACATGTGGTCCGTGTAAGAAGCAAATGTGGGAGATCCTTTATTATACTAAATATAGGTCAGATGTATAGTAAACAGTTTTTTGCACAGCTCAGGGGGGCTGTTAGAAATTAAGAATCAAAAGACTCATTTAATATTAATTTTTAATAACGTATTAATTATTACATAATAATGGTCCTAACGAAGATTTTGACACCGAAATGGACAAAAAGTCTTAATGAAAAGGGTCCTCAAGGGGTGGAACAACAAGGAAGTGATGAAACAAAAAATTAATTTGTATTTAATTAGAGCTTTCTGAAACTATTATAATGAATATTTTATATAGTTTTTTTATGTGTGATACAGTTGGAGTGTGTCTCGATAAAGACTCGGTGAAACCCGATCGTATTATGACTGTAATGGACCAATTTATTTGAGGTGTCGTGTCAAGTTTGCGAACCCGACGCTCAGATTAGGGCATCGCTAATGGCCTCAACATTAGTTGCCTACTGCCTGAACTCATTTATTACTTATTATACGTTACAGAATAATGTTGAAAATGGGTATAACAGCAAATAATATAGTTATTACCGCAAAATAGATGGCGTGAAGTAGTGTAGATTGTTGAGAATTAAATGGAAGAATATGATTACGTTAGTCGACGTTTGCGTAACAAGGAGTTGTAATTTACCGTAATAACAACTGTTTGTTTTTATTATCTTATTTCAGTGTGATATTTATTCCTTGGTGTTTTTTATATAACTAATTTATTATAGCTCGTAATCACAAGTTCTTGTATAAAATTTATAAACATGTTAAGCAACGCCGCGCAAGTTCAAACATCGGATGGGTGACCATCAATCGGTATAATGTTAAATTAGAAAAATTATAAAAATAAATTTGTATAATTGCTAGTGTGAACATATGAAGTTAACTTCAAAATTCCGTGTTAATGCACGAGAGAATGTCAATCACTTTACTATGACCTTGTGAGTGCGTCTTTTATACGATAAATGAATTTCGCAAACAAAAAGAAAACAAAACATTGTGACGTTTAGTACTAACCCCTCTTATATTACACACTCGTATTTTAACTGCATATTAATATGTTCAGGTGTAATGAGATGTACTGACCTGTTATTCTCTTCTGTGTTTTTGTGTTCTCCGGGCTGGATACCATCGTGTCTTGAGCCGGCTTCGGCTTGGGGGTGATGGTGATCGGAGATCTTCTTAAGGCGGCCGGTATACTCGAAGCTGGTACCAATTGCCAAGCGAATCTCTGGGCGCCGGGCAGAGGTTGTTCGTTCGCGAAGTCGAAGCCCCATCTCTGGCTGTCGAGCTCCAGCTGCCTGGCCAGCTCTCTCTCTACGAACCTCCTGTTCTCTTCTCTATCCGTACAACCGAACAGGTTTCTCCTGACTCCATCCAAGGTCGTGACGCCGTGGACTCTCAGAGACCTAGTGTCCAATGCGGTGGCCTGCAGCCCCGGCGCTCTCACACTCAACGCAGACATGTTTAGTCCACCGAATACACTTGTCATCCGCAACTATCAACAAATAAAAACTCAAAATATCATTTCACTTATAACAAGCGTATCGTAAACAACGCTTCGTGTGACACGTGCACGCGGTGCGTTCCTCGCCTGCCGACTGAGTACTGACTCACTCGACTCGACACTCGAGCGACTCTAGTCACAAGCGCGTGATTCAATTCGTTCGCTCGCCCCGGACCCCGGTTGCGTAGCGTCGGTCAAACGCGTCCGCCATCTTAGTACCACCGCTCGACGCGGTGTGCCGCTACTTAGTTATATTACTGTTTACTGGCGTATTATTTTTTCATTTCTAGTTATTATTTTAAGGCAAAAATCTAAAATTCAAATTTTTTATTATTTTTTTATTTTGAAATCGTAACTAAAGAATAATAAATTATTTTTTCTTGTTAGATAATTTATGAATTTTTAATTATTTTATTCCAATAAGCTCTTTCTATTCTTGTTTAAAAAAGTCTTACAATATACATATACAAAAAAACTTATTGGTTTTTAGGAGCAAAATTAGTTTTTTATCGTATTTGTAATTTGTATTGCGATATGTTATGCCCTAATGTGATTATAAAATTCAGTATAAAAATATATATTTAGAAGTACAATACCTTAATTTTTAAAATAAATACAGGAATGATTTAGTGACGTTGATAGAGATTTTATTTAAAAGAAAATTAAAAAAAAAATGCATTCATGTTAATATGTATTGTTAGTTTTATTATAATTTTCAAACTAAAACTTATACATTTCTGTTTTGCAGTCAGTTTATTTTAGATATTATTTTTTTATATATTTCCAAATAAACATGAATATAAATTAAATAATCATTACCCACATCTGAAAATTTTCCCAACTTTTTGGTAGTAATTAATTATGTGTGATTATGGCAACACTATTCAGACTTGTTTACGAAGAACGAAGACGTGTCTAGTTACGTGTGCAGCATACTTTAAAACTTCTTATCAGAAGTATAGCTATCTCTGTCGCTCGTACGCACGCACGCGCTTCACAGAAAGAGACGTAAAATATATAAATAACTCAACATCGACGCCGCCATTTTGCTAAACGGAGACAAGAATTTTGGGATACAATTTAACGCATATTATAACAATATTACAGATAACGAAATGGTTATAAAATAACATGGAACAATTTATATAACAAATTAATATACGTTAAATGTATAAAATAATTTTCTGATGTTTTAACCAGTGCTTGACAGTGAAAATTGCGAAATATTAATTAATAGGGTTGAAAAATTTCATAGTGAGTAGTGTTAATAGGTAGCAGACATGTTATTGTTACGAATTTAACCAAAATATTAACTTACCAACGATCTTTTATACAAGTATTTCAGGAAAATCTTCAATTTACCGTCGGGGTTCACTGCACTGGCGTACTAATTTTCGAGATATGACAATGACGCGATGGCGAGAGCGCGGGCTTGTCTCTGATTGGTCGAAAATGGCGGCCATTGCTCTTATTGGCTGGTCGATTTTAGGCGGCAAATTTCGGTTGGTCGATCAGCCGGATGGCGGGAAACAAATGCGACTTTCCGGTGCGCATGAGTTTTGTTGTGGAAAATTGTGTTTGGCGCCTTTTGCTTTTTATTGTTTACTTTTATTTTTGTAACTGAAGCGCTGAGAATGCTGTAAATTATAAATTGCTTGGCAAACTGAATTCTGTTGGATATTCGAAGTCTCGAAACGCTAGGCAAACTAGAGGTATTTAATTTAGGGATTTTTTTTATTTTATATTTATTTAATATTTAGATTTTAATGACGCTATACAGAATGAGTGAATAAAAAAGCAAAATAATCAAGATTCATAACACTACAGGCTTTATAAAAATCTATTTTAAAGAAAATGTTCGTGTCAAATCTCTTTCAAGGTTTAAATTAATTGAATAATATTATTTTTCATAGTAATTAAAATGAAGAATTAAAGCTTGCTTTTTAAACGTTTTTCGCAGACTGAATACATTGTCACAATAACAAAAATCAGTCTATTAGTCATTATTAGAAGTTAAAGTTGAAAGTTGGCGGTAAATTAATGAATTTAACCGAGTTTCAACTTAAAGTAGTCTATTCACACGTATGTTTGTTCGTCAATCCAATTTGCCTATATTCATTATTACTTATAAATAGCAATATTTTAGTATTAAAGTATTCAAAAATTAAACTTAAGCTCGTCTAATTCAAATTCGTTTGTGAATCTTAAGTAATTATATTTAATTAATATTATATTTAAATAATTCAAACGTTTGATTGAGTTATTTGAAGAAAGAAAAATTTTATCTGAATATTTGATCCTATTATGTTTGGTTATGAAAAAAATATCTCACTGAATGTTAAATAACACAGAGAAAACATAGATTTTATAAAAAAAAAATATAATAATTTCCACGTAAGATATCCGAGATAGGAATTCCTTGAAATAAAGCTATTTTGTCGCACTTAACCGTTCGATACGAGTTGTTGATCGCGTTACACTAACTATTACTTCAGTAATGGTATAGTTAATTAAATTTTTCCTATAACTATAATAACTAATTTACATTCTAAAATAAGTAATATTAAGTTTTCTAGAAGAAGAAAATAAACATATGCGGTATAAATTATTTATATAAGAAAATGTATTGTTATTAAATATGTCGATTAAGTGCGATGTGGTTTTTGTTAAAAGATATTAATCGCGAAAAAGATATCATGATATAAAGATATTCTTTCTTTCCTTTTTTTGTAAATATTATTGATAAATAAAATTGTTAATAGTTAACAAACGCATGGCTACTATCGTATACAAAATCGTTATATCCATTCGATTGTTTTTGAAGTAAAAACGTTGATACCGTTGATTTTCCAAGTCAGAGTTAATTTTTCCAACGGTTCAAGTAATACAAAAGATTTGGTTGTAACGGACAATATTACTATATGTATATCCTAATACTTTACCTAAAAATTCTATTTCTTTAAACATTTAATACTTCAATTTATTTTAATATTTAAACGAGTGAAATAATTTAGTTATAGTAGTCGGTACTAAACTTAGATATACATAAATAATTTTTGAATATAGCAATTAAATTATGAAGATAATGTTATTTTTCCCAGCCACTGAAGTATGATGATAATATTGTTATAATATATATATATATATATTTATTTTGTTATATCGGAAATGTACGTCCGTTACAGGTGTTTACAGAGTTTTTGTTGATGAAATGTGTTTCAGATCAATCAGTGCGCATGCGCAGCAACAAAAAATACAACATGTGGCCAGAGATTTGTGGTTATTTTACTATCTATATATAGTGTTCAGAAGGAACGAATTATTAAGAGGGACTTGTTTAAAATTATTTTTATAAGAATAACTAATAAATTCAAAAAAATATCCGCTTAAGTTGCTAATCTAATCTGTTCTGGTTTAAGAGACGTAATAATTTTTATACCTTATTAGTATTATATAGCATAGTTTTTTAGTTAAAATACATATCAATTATTAACAATAAACGTTTTAATTATTATTATTAACAATAAACGTTTTAATTTGTAAAAGTGAAGGAATATTTTGGTTGTAATATTTAGGAGAGATTTTCGTTGTTAAGTCCATTGATAACGTGAGACGCGGTTCCCTGCACCTGTTGGAAAGCAATCTTTATAAACATCTGCGAACAACGGAAGCCTTTTTTGTGCAACAAACTTAACACTGCTTTCCGTTAGAAATAGGTCAAAAGTCAGCCGTATCCCGTTATGTAACGATTTGAAGAGATTTTCAAAATGAAAGCCGTTTTGTTATATGTTACAATGTATGTGAAAATAAGTCTAGAATAAATGAAACTAGTATTATTCGGATATACAACGCGGATTTTATTATTTAAAAACTACATAATCCCGACGTTTCCGTTACTTTGCAGCAACCGTGATCACCTCGTCTGCCCGTGATATATATATATATATATATATATATATATATATATTAACATTAAAATTAACACAAGAACTTTAAATTCAACTTACAATGCGGTAAAGAGGTTTCAATATATGACATTCATAAAGTATGCTGACAATTTAATTAAGTTATGAATAAAATTAAATTTGCATTGAAAAATCAGCTACGACATCGCACTATACGTAAAAAATATATTGTTTACACTGAATTCAGGACAACATATATCTTTACATTATATAGGAGAAAACACATAAATATATAAAAAAATATTTAAAAACACATCACCTAGTTCTCTCATACAAAATTTTGTGCTTGTAATGTACCTTTAATGCTACCGTTTCCTATACAACATACAGTGTTATTACCATCTCCTGTGGTATTTTTTCATTCCGATGTGGTCAGCCTCTTCCCTTTGAAGCTCAACCCCAAAATTGACCTAATATGAGTTTTTGTTACGCTTTTTCAATACATTCGTATCAACGTCACGCAACGAAACAATCACTGCGTTGTGATTTTGTATATATTTTTTACATTAACCCTGTTTTCTTTGTGCTACTTCAATATTATGGACAAAATTTTGTCATGTAAAAAAAAAATGTCCGTAGAAGCTAATAATCATATGTGATATTATTTATATTTGATGCTTTTTAGCTAATGTTTGAAACAAACTTCCTTAGTGATTCAGTTAATACATTAAACAAGCTCAAAATACTTACTATCTTTATCAACACAAAACATTATTCCACTTCAAGATCTTATTATCTCTTATCTAATTTATAAGAAACAGTAAGAATATATGTATATATTTAATTATATTTACGAATAACAAAGAATGAACACGCTTTCGATTTCATGAAACGAAAGAGAAGGTAGTTTTAAAACCGTTTCACGTGTTGACAAATTAGATGATTGCGTTTTTTATAAATTATCAACGGTTCAAAAGGAAAAAAACAATGCGAGGGCTCCACTCTCACTGACGAAAGCGAAAGATACTAGTTTTATTTTATTTATATGAAGGCACCTTATGAAATTCTTGTACGTTATATTTTGTAGGTCATTAGGGATATTAATTTGTGTTGTACGTGGTCATGTTATTTATGATCCATAGAGATGAGACATAACTAGAAGAATTTTAATTTACGACGTGTTAAAAAAATTAACAACCTCGTACTTCGTTAATTCGATGAATTAAAAAAAAAATACATAATCTAACCCTACAAACGACTTCGTAGAAACGAATGTGAGTAATGTTATTATTTAACTATTTTATATGTGTTGGTGTAGTGTATATATACATGTATATATATATGTCTGTGTGTGTGTGGGTGTGCGTATGTCACATCCAGTACTATCCACCGTATGTTTCTCATGGCTACCTGCGAGGGTCCTTTAATAGCTGGCATCCTTTGCCGCAATCACTGCTTGTAACAATCCAAACTGAATTACACAGAGTGAAAATTATATACAGCATTTATATTGATTAAATGTATATATTGGCTTTGGAGGCAATGGCTGTACGCTATGACAATATTAATGTGCTGCATATTATATTAAGAAAATATATATCAATGAAAAATTTCGATTACTTCGCAGTTATGTATTCATTTTAATACAACCGTTCATAAATTTTAATATTTATTGATTTTTCGTTTTACAAATTTACTTGATTATTTTATAAGTGAATGACATTTAAAATTCCCCCCCGTGTGTGTTCTCGCTGCGCGTGCGCACGACCTAGACTGACAGCTGACAGCGTCGGCCACGCCGAGCGAACACATTATTGGCTCGTTTGCGACATTTAGCCAACAAAGACTGATGTACCGCACAGTGAATTATAGTAATATATTGTTACACACACACGTCCTGTTTTGTAATATGTTTGATGGTTAACATAGAGTGTAAAACAGAGAAATAAGGATCAAATAGATTTATACCTGTTAAAACTATGTGAGATAAACTTTGCTCAATCGCTAGTTAAAAATTAATGATTTATTTAAATAATTTTTCTCAAATATTTCAATGTTACTTAATTTAATACAATAAAAATATTCAGAATCCAAATTCTTCAAATGTTAACTAATCAATAGATAATTGCCTTTTTTATTACCTTTGTTCGTTTAGTAACGAATTTAACTTATTGTATTTTTATATAGAAAAAATAAAAATGTACAATATGTATTTTTTTATAAATCCTTATTTTCATATTTCGCTATCACTTATCTAGATTTTTATTTCGTCCACTGAGCGGTCATGTCACACACACGTTCCTTAAATGACCAAATCATTTTTCCAATTACATTTTAAGCTAGTGTGTAAAATAGACTACAAACCTAACCGACCATCTGTCTTCGTAGAGAAGACAAAAGGAAAGATTATTTTATTATTTTAGAAAATCACCTATATACATATATATGCGTATCATTTAAGATGGGAAAAGAATGCTATGTATTTATCTGATGCGGAATTAAAACTGATGCGTCGCGATCGTTGTCTTTAGAACTGCGCTTTAATATTTTTATTATAATAATATCTTAAGACGTTCCATTAATGAATTTTATCTCATTACTTTAAAACATTCCTTGGCCTTGGTGAAAGTAAATATATTTCGGATACGTTATAAAAGTTTTATTGCAAGCGTCCGACAAGGAGTAAGAACTGTAATAATTAAATATTACATTCGTAAAAAATTATTACGATACAATTTTTATCGATATAATATTCGTTAGTATGTTTCTGCCTTATTTATATTATTATTATTATTCTCTCTCAAATTATTTGCTATTAAATACGAGGTATGTTAATAGTACCCAATAATCTGTTAGCTTATATACTCGCTTGTCATTTTAACAGTGAGATACACACTTATAGGTGCTATAGAGTGTAGATTATTAATTTACATGAATTAATCGTTAAGATAAATGTAATCAATAATATATATAAGATATATAATTTCCTTTTAATATAAAATTACGTTATTAAGAGCGTACTTATATATGTACTGCGGAAGGAAAATTTATTATAATGCAAATATTTCATGTCTTGTTATATACAAACAATATACAAAATAATATCTGTTACTTGGTTTACGTGTGCTACTCATACTAAGTTCTACAGCTTTCTTCACACGTGGCATAGTTTTATATTTCTGTCACGTAAATAATTTAGGTATGAGTGATGAACTAAAAGTAATTAAATTTTTTTAGATCGCTTCTATGATGGTAGTTTTGGAGATATAATTTGGGTTTCTTCAAATGATTAGGCTTATACTGAGAGTGTGTTCACCACCTACCACTTCATTTGCACCTTCCAGCGGGTCGAGTGACTGGTCAAGCACTATTCAGTCGATATTTAAAAAAATGATGTCTGAATTTTTTTTTTGTATAAAATAATACAGGCAGGAAATTATGTCAGTACTCAATTTTTTTTAAGTTTTTAAAGCATTTATATCGTATCAAAAACTTAACGCATTACAGCAATTATCATCTACAAAATGAAAGTAAAAAAAACGGCGTCTAACTAATGGATCCTTTTTAAGGTTTGAACTTAGCGACCTTTTAATAGTCGGGCAGCACTCAATAAACGCCTGGCACATTCATAAGCCGGATTAAAGAAAAAAATGGCTTTTGCCACCTATTAAGATATTTGCTGAACCTACCATTCACACTGCCTTACTTATTACGACTGTCACGTACTTATTGTCTTATGTGGTTTTAAAAAATCTTTGTTCCGTATCCATAACAAAATATTTTTTGTTGAAAAGATTTGAACATTTATTTTGCGATATAAAAAAGCATTGGTTAGGTATTTAACACAAGACCCTGCAGACCCTGGCTAATGCTGGGATAATTGCCAGGAAGAAGAAGAAGAAGAAGGTATTTAACACAAGATAATTTGAGTATTTAACACAGTTAATAATTTTATATCTTCGTAAAGTTTAAATAATATCAATTTTATTTAAGGCTACATAATGAATGCATCTTACATAGTATATTTGATGTAATATAACCTTCACAGATTGATGTATTAGTTACGTTAAAAGCGTGACTAAAGCATTATTAGAATCCTGTGACCGACATGTTATACATTGGTTTTGGTGAACTTGAGTTTCTTGGTACAGTCGGGGAGATAATTTAATATACACAAAACCAGTATATCACTAGTGCTATCACTCGGGTTTGTCGGTGTAAGCGTATAAACTAAAAATATATGTTATTCTCGTCCATTCCATACATAATTATACAATTTAAAACATATCAGTTAATTAATTTTTATATAAAAAAAATCATTGTTTATAACATTAATTCTTATTTTACTTTAACTGTTAAATATAAAATATTCCTTGATTTGCCTTAATTAAAAACGGCAACACCTTTAATTTTGAGGTGTGTCTGAGACTACGATTTCAGAATTTTTAGATTCATATTAATAAAATATATTTTGGCAAAACAGAAATTTTGCGACATCATTTCCGATTACTCATATTAATAGTCCTTATCTATTTCACGTTAAAGTGATGTCATAGTAGTTCTTAAAAGTTTGTCGACGTCCCAATGTCGCCAGATCATTCATATATTTTCTTAAACGATATTAACTCAGGCTATAAATAAAAAATACTAGCTCATGACGTATTTTCATAGTACAATCACTTTCTCAAACCGAATTCATAGACGTAATGGAAGATCTTTCTCGAATAAACGATGTATTTTAACATTGATATATTAAATAACTTTATCTATATATAATCTAATAATAATAGTTAAGTTATTATTTAGATTATCCTTATTAATATGACAATTTCAATATATATTAACGACCGGATGAGATAAATATGAACTTACTTTGATTTGTCACTCGCACGTTCTAATTGCAACAATAAGTTTACATTGACCTTATGTGTATATCTGTATACTTTTCCTGCACTATGTTGGAAGGTATATCTATTGTGTAGTGTAATTAACAAAAAAAAAATATTTTAAACCGTATCTTATATGTTAGATCGTCTATAGATTTTTGAGTTATATTTTCTTTAGTTACGTCTGATTTTTCATAAATGGGTTGAATAAAATTAATATCATATCTCGGTATCACCTTTCCATTTTAACGGTTAGAGCGGAGTAATCGAAAATACAGTTTTCTTTACGTAGCGGATCCGTTTCAACCCCATTTCTCTGCTCTACTTGTGTTCGATTTCGTGAATGCACGGACTGGTAGGTAATTGTCCGAAATTCAATCGTAAACCATTTTCTGGACCATCGAATCATCGAAAAGTAAATTTTGGTTTTGTATTTACAGAGTCAGCTGCAGCTGTTATGTTCTTCTGTACAAATTTATTTAATATTTTACATGAATATTAGATTGTGATACATCGAACTCACGCCACGAAAGTTTTCATCTAATGTTAATTATAGATATTAAAATCACGTACTTATGTATATTAACTTGAAAATATTCCTACAGTTGTATTTAAAATTTAATATTTTTTATTATATCTACAAAAACCAGATTTATAAAAAATAATAACATATAAAACATCAAAAAGATCTGTTCATAACAGATATAAAAGAAATTAAAGTGATTGTAACTTCACATAAGTTGAATTTTAACGACTGAATTTTTAAGCCGATTTTTATGTCGATTTTAGTACGAAAATAAACAGCACGTAGAATAAGAATAAAGGCTGTTTTTGGCATGCTAACCGTAATTTAAACCTAAGTATTTCTTTTGTAATAATAATAATAATTCCCGATAACATTTCCCCGCGCGACTGTATGTGTGTTGGGGTCTAAATTTCACGCTTGTTTGGCACGGACGAGTTTATATTAAAGGTCTCCTAGGATACAAACTGATTGCTCACATCTTCACGCTTTGCTTCTAATTGCTTAGAAAGGAATTTTATAATCGATATCATCAACCCCGTGTGATGTTAACCCTCAATTGGTTGTATAGATTTGTATGCATTTGAATGTCGAAATTCTCAGACTGGAAAACAAGATGAGAAATATTAATCAAATGTTCAAACAAAACGAATGAGTGCTTATATTTATATGTACGTGTATATTAGATGTAAAGAAATGTAACTTTATAATGGGTTCTGTAAGTCGAATAAGACTTAGTTGAATAGGACAGAGTCGGAGGGTAGGTTATTGTGTTTATAACAAGTGCAGTCTTCGGAGGAAGGGTCACACGATTAGGGAATGGCAGACGAAATGTGTGGAGACGACATTGCGTATAAAGAAATATTTGAATAAAATGAAACTCTGATTTCGTTTGTTACGAAACTTTTAGGTAGATTTAAATACAAATATATTGAAAAAACGTTTGGGTTACTTTCGTCCTATTATACAATTATTAATATGTTAAAAATAATAAATGTGGATGTTATAGTTGAGGCTCAATACACGCCTGTGTCCACATGTTTCTAGCCCCTCACACGAAAATTTGAACTTAGAAAGGATGTTAAAGGATCCAGATTTTTGGACAAAGGAAGCGTTGCACGTGTTGACACACGTGGTGAGGTCAAGGAACTCACCGAAACAATATGCTCCGAGCTCTCATTAGAATAGTCGATTGATTTAGAATTCCGTTTCATACATATCTTTTGTTTTTATGCAGCTGATACGGTCAAATTAAATGTTCACAGACGCTCGAACAGTATTGTAATTGATTAATAGATCCCTAGACCCTATTGAACATTTCGGTCATACGAGCAATGAGAGGGGCATCTGTGTGGAGAATGAATATAGAAGAGAAACCTAATTACCGTCTGTTTGTAATAAATCCGCTGTTGTATGCATATATGTGGTGTAGGGATCATATTTAAATTATTATTTTTATTTTATTATTTAATGATAAGACATAAACTATACTATACTGTGTCTGAAAAGTCACATTTATTTTTCTGTTCCGTATTTACATTTATTTTATAACTAGCCGTTGCCCGCGGCTCCGCCCGCGTGTTGGTCGCTTTTCGCATAACCATATATATCAAACTTAAAATTGACCATAACTTCTTTTTCCCTTAACCAAATTTGACGAAGCAAAGTTTTGACAATGCTCCTAATTATTTGTAATCCAACTGTTAAAACTGCGTTCAAACCCGTTGAGTAGTTTTTAAGTTATAACGTACCAGACAGACAGACAGACAAAAAAAAAATTTTTTTTGGTTTCTATGACTCTTCTTTAATTGCCTCCTATCAGTTTTAAAATATTTAATATACAGACATTCGATTTTTACTGTCTTATTATATGTATGTTGATAACAGCGATATTAGTGAAGTTTTTTATTCCGACATTTATTCTTGTTAATCAATAGCTAGTTAGTCAATAGCTTAATAATTAATACTTTATGTACACGCCTGTACCTCTCAGTCATGGGATGCTGTATGTGTAATATTTTATCAAATATAATGCGAGTGTTATAATTAATTAGTAATTAAAGGTTTGACAGGTGCTTTGATTGTTAAATATATTGGTACAATCTGATAAGGTATCGGTAATAAGGTTGCCCTTGAAAAGCACCTGATAGAAGCTACTGACCCGGTGAAATTATATAATGGCTGAAATTGAACGATTTATAATATAATTAATAATTTCAAGGGCGACAAATTCGATCGAATAAATAGTTTGCTATTCTTCGTCCTGCGGCTATTTTCGTTCATTTTTTTTTAATTCTTGATTTAACTTTATAAGTGACATTGACTTTTTTAAGCCGAACAAGTAAGAAAATTATAATTCCTTTGTAATATTTTCTTATATTATAAATGAGTTTTTCCAACCAGATAATTTTCGCGAGTTTTATTCATTTACATGAAACTAATATTTTTCGGATAAACTACGCGTGATTTATTTTTGTAAAAAACTACACACTCCCGACGTTTCGGTTACTTTTCAGCAACCGTGACCGCGGTTTCCGAATAATATAAATTTCATTAATATCCGAAAAATATTAGTTTCATTTAAACAGATAATTTTATTTGTTTGGAAATAAGTACGAAATATATTTTTATCAGCACGAATTTGTAAACACATGTCTTTTCATAGTCTTATCACTTATGTAATAATGATTTTAAACACACATACAGAAAACCTATATATATATGAGGGCATGTTATGTAATGTCCTGTCAAAATGTAACATTACAAGACCAAGGTCCCGATATCAGATCGTAGTTAATAGTTCATTGACACATCTCGGCAGGTGTATTGAAATCAAAAACAGGGCCTGGTTAGTTTATTATCTACTAATATAAATTAGAAAGTTCGGACGTTTGTTGCTCAATGCGTTGCACCGGTTTTGGAAGCGTTTGGTGTGATCTTCGATCAGATATTAGATTATAATGCGGGTTTATTGGTGTTGAACAGATGCGGTACTGATGTAGTGGAAAATATAACTCGGATTGTACGAAATTTTATATTATAGATCTGTCAAGAAACGAAGAATGTTTCGTCTTTGGGACTTTCTGGTGAGTAATATAAATAGTTTATATTCAAGTGGCATATAATATATTCAATGTATATATTAATGTGTAACTACAAAATAACTATTTTAAGTGCATTGCCGCTTACAGGTGTTTACTTCAAGGGCTTTTATGATAAAAGGTGTCTGACTGACCGCCTTGCGTCCAAGTAAACGACAGTAGCTTCAAATAAATATAAGCACATTTTTATGCAACTAGCACACTACATAACACTTCCCCTTTAATTTCTTTATCATTAATAGTTAATGACTTTAATGTTTTGTAGGCTCTCTGACTACACGACGATATCATTGTAACACTCAAAAAAGTTTACTCCAAATCGGTTGAGTTTTGTACGTGATCAAAAAAAAAATACATAAAAACTTTTTGTATTTATAATATTATGGAGATCGTGATATTTGTGATTGTTATGTATTAGACGCTTTATACTCAGTTAAATAATAGAAGTGATTTAAAAAATTATTAATAATTAGTACCCATAGACATGTTTACGGATTATTACCAAAACTTACACAATGACGTCACGTCGTCAGACAACTTCTTAGCAATTACTATTTTATTGAATTTCCCAAACCTAATGTTCGTTTGTATTTCTTCAAAACAACGAAACCTCTCCTTAGTGTGAGTAATTACATGTCTTTATCGTATCACTTAGACGTAACAAGCTACGGTTACACTCGATCAGAACCGTACCTATCGGATTTAGACAGTATTTACTTGAATAACTTTGAAAACTTCTACTAGCTACTGAAGGTAAAATACGATTACTTCGCGCATCGAGTGAATTACAAGTTATTAACTTACGAAACAACTTGTGACGGATAAAATAATAAGAAATTTCTTTTTTTTTTTCATAAATGAAATTAAAATTAATTATATATTAAGTATAAATTATCAATAATAACTCTTGTAAGAATCATTTATACAACTCTTGATAAAATAAAAATTTATCGAACATATTTTCTAAGGGATACAAGTAACTAACTATAGTGTTATTGTGTTTCACATACACGAAAAATAAACAAAAAAAATAAGTTAAATGAGTTATAAAATAAAAACATAACTCGTAATACTACAAACGTGGCACGACGTATACTGAAAAGATTTGTTCTCGTATCAAAAAGATTAAAAAGACAAGAACAGGAATGCTCTCACGATCCCTTATAGTCCCGAATGTGAGGTCAACGACCTTTCTCTCATAAATCCTTCGTAGGATATCTTTGTTATTTTTTTTTCTTTGGGAGGCAAATATGGAAATGTTTGTGTTTGGGAAATATATCATCCAAATAGCTACTGTAGGATCCCAGTAAGTTTGTGGAAATTGTATATACAACTTGGATTATATTGAAAATCGAAAAAAGGGATAAAAAAAAATTTACTACGTATATATAATTAATACAAACATATGTTACACTTTGCATTATTTGTATATGGATGTGGTGAATTAAAAAACAATCTATTTAATTGACCTTTTTTTTGAAATTACAATTTTCACATTTTATAGAACTTATATTATTCATAGCCATGTTTTAATTTTGTTGAAACATAATTATCATCATGTAAGTTATTTACACATTTTTAACCGACAATCAAACATGAGGTTCTATTCGAAAAGTTATTCTACCACTTTGTGTATTTATTCTACGAAATCATCACTAACATTCGGTATTCAATCTCATTAGTATAACCAATCGAAGTTAGATTTATACACTTATATTTCCTATAAATCCTTCAATACTATCCCCATTAATTCCACGTTCTCTGTTCATCCACTTATCTATGTGCTGCACACCAGCTTTCGGGTGGTCTGATTCGAACAAGATTAATGACTTTGTTAACTATATATTCGGAAGTGGCCACCATTTTTTATAAGAAATATATCTTACACGTGTTAATCGTTTTAAAAGCCGTGAACGTATTGTTTGTGTATAAATTAAGATTATGTTTTTCATTACTTAGCTACGTTTCGAAATTTAGTCATTATAATTACATTAATTTTTATAAGAATATTTATTTATTAATATTATGCAAAAATTTCTAAACGTCATTTAATTTCACTTAAAAATCATGCAGTGCAGCTTAATTTATTCGACACGTCAAATTTTCATACTAAATGGCGGGAAAGCCAAAATGGCGGACTAAAAATATTCAACGCCCTTGTACAGAATATGGCATAAATTGGACGAAAATAAAGAAGAACAAAATTTTGAAGAAATTATGTTATTTACTAAGATTTGTTTTTAAATCGAATATAAATTAAAGTACTTTAATGAAAAAAAAAAATATCGTCCACGGTAATGGTGTAACGTATGCAGGATCTTGTAAGCAACTGTGTCGACTGCATACAAATTAAAATACGTCGTGACATAAATTAATATAGCCCTCACATTACATATGCTTTAATTACATATTGTTTGAGATAATTGTGAACATTAGTATTTTTATCGTGTTCTCTTAAACAAGAAGATAATAGGATCCATTGGATTGAAAACATTGTCTACGATTTGAATTCTTTATCTGTTAAAAATAAAATACAAAAAATATAGATAACATATTGATGGGAAGAAAAACTATCTTAAAATCACTTCAACAATAATTTTGCTTTTTAATGAAACTAGTATTTTTCGGATAAACTACGCGTGATTTATTTTTGCAAAAAAACTACACACTCCCGACGTTTCGGTTACTTTTCAGCAACCGTGACCACGGGCAGACGAGATGACACACATCGAAAAATACTAGTTTCATTTAAATGAATAGAACTCGCGAAAATCTTAGATCTCAATAATTTTGGTTATACATTTGCTTATTTATCTCAATAAATTACCAGATGTTAAGTAATGATTTTTGTTAGTCTCACACTTGACAAAATTTGTGTTTTATTGTAAAATGTCTCTTTTACTCGAAACACTATAACTTGATAAGTTTTATACGTCTGATCTTTATTTCATATGGCAGCACTTTTTTGCAAAACTGTGCATTATTTACATTTACGGCTATGGCAATAATTTTCCATCTTCACCACGCACTTAATAGTCTGCCATATAAATTGTACTTTCTAATGAAACGTCCCTCTCCTATTAACCTATTTTAGAAGAAACTTGTTTAAGTTTCTATTATTATAATCAACAATATATATTTTTTCTTTTTTCTCTCATATCACTATTATCTCGAAGAACTTTATATATTTCAGTATAAGTACTTAAATTAGAAAGTTTATCCAACGCAGAACAGGTCCGTTAAAATAAATTCTTTGGATGAATGTTTTTCAATTATCTACGGCTGATTATAATTCGACATGACTTTAAATGTTTTATATAAACATGGGATTTAAGAATTAACGATTTGGTTTGACGTACAAAATTTATACATATACATATATATTGAGAGGCATATTTAAAGAAACGAAAAGAGTAACACTAAGTAAGTAAGCATATATATAATACTTATTCATTATATATATATGTAAATATATATATATATATTGGCTATAGCTATGGCTTCATTACTCATTCGCACTGGAATCGAGAAACATTGTGCCAATGTCAACGTTTTTATTTGTCAGATGAATAAGAATCTTGACTATACATTATTTTTTACCTTGCATTTGAAAGGTTGTATTTAATTTAACACCATGTGTTATGACACAAAACAGCGTTTAGAAATATATGAATTTTTAAATAGAAGTGTGATCTTAGTAAACCCATCTATTGAATCTACCCTCCAATTCGTGTCTGAGTTCTGACGATTTAAATCTGTTCGGAAATTAAAAATTTCATAAGTCATATTTTTTTTCTATAAAGTATAACAAATCTCATTCAACTTCTTATTTATTAGATAATTATATGAATAAATCCAGCAATAGCTTGCACTCTTATAATATATATAGTTATGTAAGTTAAACATTTAAACTGGTATTTGTAATCAGTGTCTTCATTCACAGTTACGCGTAACTGCTGAGCTGGCTATCATTAACGACGCTATGCCTAATAACAGACCAAAAATGATAATAGCCGGTTATTCACTTAATAATTACGAGTGTATCCAGTAAACGATTAAACTTAATCTCATCAGAAAAAGTGATACCAATATTTATACTGACGTAAAATAGTTTTTTTTAAATTAATTGTCTTATTATTTTGCTTTTTCATATATATATATATATATATCTTTTTATATAGATTAAGCGAAGTTTATAATTTTGGGATTAAATAAAATACGGAACTATAAAATTCTTAACAATTAAACTGGAATATTTATTACGAAATAATTATTTATCAGAATTTAAATTTAATTTGAAAGATTTTTACTGAACTATTTATATATATATAGTATGGACTAAAATAACATTATACTCCTAATAATATTCTGCGTATAGTATTACTATTTATATAAAATTAATTAATAACTTTAACAAGACGGAAACTACCTATGTGGCCCTGCTCGCCATTGTAGTGTTTCCTGACAGTGATCTACCTAAATTTACTACGACAGATACATTTAGTGTGAGTAAAGAAAGCTCATATCAAGCTCATATCAAAGCTCATAAGAGTAAGGTGAGTAAAGAAAGCTCATATCTATATCATCTTTCCCTTTTAGTTGAATTTCATATCATTGGAACAAATCCTTATAACAAAAGACAACTGCCATTAATTGACATGTCCGTCTGTATGTAAATCCTTTTATTATATTATATACAGACACTACTTACTAGCGATTTTATTTTGTATAAATTGGGCATTTGAACTCTATACAGATAAGGGTACGTCGACCGGTGCATAGTCTGCGTTTATCATGTTTAGTTTAAAATTATTATAATAAACGTAATTGTTTACTACGATTATGATTTAAGAATTACCGTGTCTTCATATCACGATATTCTGCGTAGTGTTAACTTTATTACAATACAATTGAATAATATAGACCCTGACTACAGCTTTCATTCATTACCCCATGTTCGCGAGCCGAATCCTAAAGGGTTCGTTACGAAGTTCAAGTAATTAATCTTATAACAAGAAGTTGCCTTTTATATTACGTTCTTTAATAAATAAGTTTGTTTGAATGCGTTAATTTTATCATGTATAATGAAAATATTTTATTAATATATATATATTTTATATATTAGTATAAATTTCATACAATTTCCTTATATTAAAAATGCATGTAATATCGTTAATGTCACTATTATTGGTATGTTTCGTTAGTACATTGTTCGTGTTCAGCGTAACGTGTTACAGATGAGATTATAATTCAGAGATCTCGAAATTCTGTTTTTCGGTTTACGGTATATAATTTCTTCGGTCAATTTATGTGTACTGTTAAAAATTCGGCAAACACCGTCACGGAGCGCGAGCGACAACAATGCTGTGAACAGAATAACGCGAACCTCCTAAAATTAGAGTAGACTAATATTGTGTGGTTCAGTACAATAAAAGTTTTTGGCAAATATTATGAATTAAAATTTGATTTAGAGGAAAATATCAAATTGTTATAATTTAAATACTATATAATTTTACAATCAGAACTTAGTTTTTTTATTCAACTATGCGGGTTCTGTTTAAATATGTACCTACTATTTATGCATTCGACATCCGTGGAACTTAATGAGCATTTACGCTGCCAAAACTTATCAGTGGTGAAATTTTGATTTCACCGGCCTCCTACATTTGGACTGTTTGAAGAAGAGCTTGCGAGGAGAAAAAAAATCCTTTTTTATGTTTAAAGGAATGGAATAGAATTTTAGCGGTAGTTATGAGTGAGAATGGAACGCTGTATAACATGGGTATAATATTACTATACTATACATATTTCTTAGTGACATATATATGTATGCTATTTAAAAAATATATATTTTTTCTCAGATTAACATTAACAAAAGGGAATAAGGAGATGTTTAAAGTCAAGCCTTCAGTCGCTTAAACTCATATACGTATCAAAGTTCAAGATATTTTGCGTCTGTATATTAAATAGTATTCATAGAGATAAAATTTTAAATATAAAAGTATCATTTGTTTAATATATTTAAAAATCATCATAAATAAACTACATGTCGAACAAAAATTAGGTACTACAGATTTACGATTCTGATGAAAACACTACGTGAATTATTCGAATTTGTGGTCTAAGATTATCTTTAAGTAATAAGTAATAATAATGTTATATCGGGAAGGCAATCAAAACACAATAGAAATGACAAAAGCTTTAATTGATGAGAATAAAAAAATGATTTTAATATTATTATGTAACTTATCTGTAAGTATAGTGATAAATTCATATTCAGTGGAGAGGTCAATGGCCCCCGTGTTATCAGTCACAGTGTGCTGTATATATTAATTATCTAACAGTCAATTTATTATAAGAATAAATTTATTATATTAACCTCAACATAATTACTGGATGCGACTCGAAATCAGTTTAGGAGTTACTGGTGTGTTCAGTAAGGATTTAGAGACCGCAGTTTAAAGCAAGTTATTGGGCCACAAGTCACACAAAATATTTCTGATAAAAAAAAATACATGTATATAATTATATACATTAATTGAAGCACAGATTATTCTGCACAAATCTACGTTGTAGTAACTTTAAATTACTTAAAAGTAATTAAACTAAAAATCCCTCGTACAACCAAACGCTTACATTCATTTAATAAGACTTCTGACTCATGAAAAGCGTTCCGTATACAAATTACAAACCCTTATCATACAAGACATTGACCGAATAAAAAATTTAAATATTTTAACATAAACATCGTAAACGTCTGATTATTTTTTGGTAGTTTGTTCACAGATTTATTGATAACAAACTAATGGGTTAGATCCCAGATAAAGTTTATGTAAAATTTTGGGTTTGAACAAAGAATTTTATGCACCCTACTTATCTTTTCAATGGACTGCACTTGACGGTGATTTTTATATGCTACCTGAAGATTTTAACCGTTTTATAAATGGGCGAACACTTCCGTATGAATAATAAAAATTGTATATGAAACAAAATGATTTTTTAAATTCAATCTTAGCTTGTGTGTATCGAGTTTAGTTGGCACATATATTATAGATCAAAAATAAGTCAAGTGCATAGGTCTTCGTTACAAGATTTACAAAACATAAGTTTATATTAATAATATTTAAAAAGTTTTTATTTAATTTAAAACTTCCTATAAGCACCTACTTTTAAAAACAAGTCTGTCGAAGTCAATTTACCTAAAGACAATTGAAAGCTCCTTGCTGTATTTTTTTTTTATTTTAATAATACCTTATATATACCTAATGGGATTGGCTGTAAATGGGAAACTGGAAACTTTCAGTATTACGTTTGTAGACGCAGACTAGTGGTAAAGACTAAGGATGCATACTACGGTGTGATCTGTGGCCCAATTCTGTTAATAAACTTGGCCCGTTACTTTAATTAAATAACTTCTGGTCACTTGGCCGGATGAAATTTAACTAGTCTATCATATATAAGTACACAACAGACAAGATTTACATACGAGTACATACAAACAACAATTTCATTATTTATTTATTTATTTATATATTTCTCATTATAATTGCAATGACGAATAACGAATGCGTTTTTCCTGAATTATTTCGAAACTATGATTCATTTTTATTTAACTCGCAATAATGTTAGATAATTTGTTTTTTGCTTCGTAAATAGTATTTCTGACGCGTAAACCGTTAACACTGAAAAAATGTCAATCAATCAATAAAGCAATATAAACACGTAACAGAGTGTAAATATAAGTGCGACACCTCAATACCTTTATAACAATATCCATCGCTTTATTACCACGGAATAAAGGCTAAAATTCCTTCTAATCTCATTACTAAGCAATATTTGACTCTATATCCTGTCATTAAAGTCGTTATTAGTAATTCATCCGACTAAATCAGCTGCTGTGTTCAGCGCGCATCCGTCAGTAGAGGCGCGAACTCTGAGCTCGCTTCATGGATAAGTGATAAATGAAATTGGTTTTAGTGTTGAATTTACGAGAATATTATAATAATGTGAGTATTCTTTTATATATAATCAATAGTATATGTTGTTGTATGTATTGATATTCGTAGTTCATCTATATATATTTATACTGTATCTCACTATCAATATAATCTGTGGCAATGTTATGCAAGTATTGACACAATTACATTCAGCCATAGTTTAAATAAATCATTTAATAATTAATAATAATTTATGTTAATCCCATATAATATTTAATTTGCCGATATTCAATTAGTTTTTTTCATGTTTATTAAAAAATATATACTAATGAATGCTATTAAAGAATAAAAATATTATAATTTTGTTTTCGTTTTGCCATAAATTTTCGTGTATTTTTTTTTCGTTCGTGATTTATTTATGCTTATTATAGTTTCCATTGTTATAAGTCGGCCGTCCTTGAAACTCCTGCCCATAGACAAACAACGGATGAACTACGAACCATCTTTCTATTAAGGGAGTAGGTCAAGGCAGCTACCTTATTAAAGGGATTGTCTGTGGCCTATTGACATTGATATTGTTTTCAAGTGCGCTTACATTCAGCTCTTATTAAGATATAATATAATACAAATGATATGCTTTGATAAAAAGCGATTATTATTCATAGTTAATAACTCTTGTTAATATAATAAATAAATACACTTAACCTTATAGCTTTATAGTATAACTAAACGGAAAATTTAACTTAATTCACTGACAACATCAGTTTTATCTAGCACTTATATTACTTAAGTTTAAAACAAATAACTAACTAATTAAATAACTAACTAGTTTAACTAACTGTTTGAAATAAAATTGTGATAATAACAAAATATTTTCTATATACAATATTTAAAACAGCGAGTTATTTGAATGTACTACTTAGAAATAACATCTATTGAAAAACTTCAATCTATCAACAGATGAAAATATTAGGATTTTTCATAAGTAGTTATCATGTCATACATAGTTTTTACTATTGAACAAATTCTAAGTAAAATTATCACAAATCGTCGGTGAGCTCAAAAATTTTTAATAGCTTTTTTATGCGTAATGCATAAATATAATAAGAGTAAAAACAACTCATTCCTTTAGGAATAAAGCAAAGGTTTTCGTCCATTTGTGGACAGCCTCAATCGTGAAAATTCTTTATAACGGTACAACCAGGTTGTGTTGTAATCCTTACCTCATAGATTTCCATATTATAAGAGTAACCGGAAACCCCATGACATCTGGTAATCTAAGTAGAGGTCAATGTCCTTGTTCGGCTCAGAGCTTTACTGTGATGCGCTTGCGCAACCAAATGAGTGCGTTTTCTTAGAACATTGTTTATACTGTAAGTGCCGTTTGAAGGTAATGGATTAGTGGGGATAAGAAAAATACTTCAACGTCAAGTTAACATTCGACAAAGAAAAATATTATGAAAACTTCCAAATATTTCTAAATTAGATGGATATTAAAGAAATAATTCAGTTTCTTATAAGAAAAAATCCTTATATATATATTACATAATCAGTTCGACGTGAATCCAAATAACTTATTGTGATTTAACTTCTATAAACACAAAACAGATTTGTTAGGATAATTTTAATGTATAAATTAAACAAGCCCGGCTTTGTTCTGACGGAACCCGTTGGTTCGTTTTATATAGCATCTATTCAATTCGCTCGGACAACTCTTTTGTTTCGCAATAATAACATTAACTTCCAAAACAATGTACGTGTTGCTATATATCCGGTTTACTTTTGTATGTGTAATTAATACATATTTTGTATATTATCAGATGATCGTAGAATTTGGCTGTTTATGATACAATTGTTTTCCGTACATGTGATAATACTCCTGTATTTTTTTAATTATTTGGCTGCTAACATTTAAAGGGGAACTCTATAATAATTAATTTTATTAATATATATTCATACAAATTTTATTTAGTTCCTTGATGTAGTTATTTTTTAATTAGTTACTAAATCAAAGGTTACAATTGAATTTTTAGTTTTATATCTATATATAATCTTATATATATATATATATATATATATATGTATATATATATATATATATAAGATTGAATTAATCATATTACAATTGTTATATTTTATTATAATTACAGTATAAATAATTAATAATAGATATTTTTTACATTACCCTTCTATGTAAAAAACGTACCTGTCCGTACGTGAACATAACCACTACTATAAAAATTATGTAACCTTTGTGTTATAATATTTTGTAATATTCTTATAATATGCCATTGTTACGACACACTGCTCGTGGATCGAACTGCATACTGTTCGTATCAATATGTCTGTGGATCCATTACGAAACAGTATCCGCTGGATAGTTAATAATGACGTATAAGATTTTCATTTCAGTGATAATAAATATTTGATACAATACATTTTTTTCTTAACATGTCTTTTAAGAGTTTTCTTTTTCATACTATTCAAAAATTAGGCATTTTTTTTTGTTAAGTTTTAAAAGAAATATAATGGATGCAAGACAAAAAACAAGATAGTTTAGTACACCGTAATGATAAACGATTTTTCTTATTATAATTTCGGTTGCGAAATTTATTCATATTGTAGTCTAAATTACAATAATTTTCAAATGTCTTATGGGAATTTAATTATTGCTTTTTATATACAACGTTCTCTACTGTTTTGTTATAAAACAATAAAAAGTAGGTACTCATTAAACATATTGTTGTTTCGTTTCTTCGAAACGGAAAGTTTTTGTGATAAATACAAACGAGGAATGCTTTAACGAGTCACGCGATTACGGGACCATTAACGAGTTTTATCAAAATGGGTACAGCCTTGGAAGATAGACTGGTAGTAGTACGTCTATTAAGTTAAGCCTGCGGGTGGGGCATTTATATATAATTTATTTAAAAGCATCAAATTATTTATGTCATTTTACACAAAAGAAAACATAACAGCTACCAGCGGCCGTAAGGAAATGTATTTTTTTTAAATTTGCTCTCTTATGCTGCTTTTGTAAAATTTTATTGCGATCTGTTATGTTGTGAATACCTACTTGAAAGTAATCCAAACAAACTCATATTGAAACATCGGCATTTGTGAAGATAATACAAAAAAATCTTAGGTTTAAATCCAGATATTAAATTACATTGATTGTAGCTTTTCATTTCCGATTGTTTTTTTCTCTAAGGTACTTCTAATCTTTATATGCATGAATTTTTAATCTCTTACTCATATTTCTGCTACTGAATCACAACGTAGAGATTTGCAACAAAATCTATGTTAAGCAACTAGTGAAAAATTCACTACATAATACATATCATAAGCATTTATAAACAACTCCTTTAAAATCACGAACATTGTCGATAGATAACAAGCAATTATCACATGGCAACACTTATTACTTTTAGATGTAACAAAAAATGGCGTCCAAAAATGGCGTCTAAAAAAATGGTGGCTAAAGATATTGTGTGTAAAAAAATGGCATAAAATACAGTGGAAATTATACAATCCATTGAAGGTTGCTGTTACAAAATAGCGTTACGAATTTGATCGGTTTCACTTTCACTGGCCGCTTTATAACTTCCTCGCATTACTTTACGTCATTTAAGTTTGATAAAAATACTATACAATCCACAAAACTACTTCTACTTATTTTTTCTTTATCTGTGCACATTGGTTTTATAAACTTAAATGCTTACTAGAATCTAGAGTGTTTGAAAACCTTTAAAACTGATATAGATTCAGATGTCGTGATCTTTAACATTATTAACATATAATGTAGTTCAATTTATTGACTCTATACATTGTCTTGCATTTGAAGATGCACACAAAATCTAATAATCTTATTAGTACGTGTGGTCGTTGTACCGTCACACAAAACTTCACAACATAATTATATAAACCTACAATACAGATTAAAAATAACGAAATTCGTTAACACTTTAAAATGGTGCAGGCTTAAGCAATTACTGTCACATTTAGTCAGATGCTGTCAAATGTCTAATGGAGACTTTGGATTCCGTAGAGACGCGATATCCAACCTAAAGGGCCTTGAACACAGGCTTAAAATGACCTGCTTGTAGGTCATTTATAAGATACAATTTCAGAGAATTTATACAAGAATTGCACTATTCATTCCTGCATATCATTTGTACCATCGAACAATCGCGAGCATAGAGTATCTACCCTTTCACTGTAGACCTTCTCCGCCTCTGAATAAAGCGATCATCAAATATCACAGCAAAACCTATATCAGAATCACCTACCAGATGGATTGGCAATCAAGCAGTAGTCAATCAAATTAAAAAAATAAAACTCGGACTATTTTAATTTGATTTTACTAATTACATTATGATATTACCACAGACAAACAAACCGCTTTTATCTGAGTCGTACCTTATGTGATAATGTTATAATAAACTATTTGTTGTCTGTATTTATTCTTGTCAAATCAAATAAATAAATCAATACGCATTAAACACAATGCATTTCTTATCTGACTTTATCGTGACTTACACAACATTCAGTGTACTTACATGTTATCTATAAACAGTTATATTGTTTCGGCTGTTTTATAAACGATCCTTGACATATCAGATGTAAATTTGAAATTTGAACGTTTGTTTATACAACACACGTTCGTGCTACGAACTTTGCTCCATAGACTCCCATTTTATTACGTTAAATTTATCAGCGTCAGCTTTTCGGACAAAAGTTCATATAAAAACACAATTTATTCGATGATAACTCTTTTCTTCTCTTGTATTACGGAACCTTTGAGTTTTTTTTTATCATTACATCAATATAAATAATAAATGTGTACAAAAGTAAGACGTTGCATTTTGTTGCATCACGTGAATAACGTCATAATGCATTTACTGCAATAAACTATATTATACCACGCCATTATTATTTTAGTGTTAAAGATAAAACGGTAAAAAAATAAATATTTGCTTTTTTATTAATATAATTTTTGAATAATTAATTATATAAATATTACAAAGGGCACAGATTATAAAAAAGGTAGATATAGATGAATTTAAATGCTCTTAAACCACGCATGTCTGTTAAAAGGCGATGCGCGCGCCATTTTGACATCTGAAAAAACTTACTGCACATAATTTGTATATAAAAAATCTAACGCTTTGACCATTCATATTATTGAATGTAAACATCAAAACCTATTCTATCACCTTTCCAAATCAGATTAAGATCTCCCCTCCCTTTCACACGTTTTCAAAATCAATATATTGATTATTTTTTGTCTCTCTCGCCCTCTGTCATTAGAATGGCAGTTGTTATTAAACTGTCAGAGTGAACATTTCATTTACACGGAAATTCGTTGTGTTTATTGGTTTTCATCATATTGCATCGTGATAAAAGTAAGTTTTAACATATTATTATCGTTTTTGGAATCAAAATGTATATTGTGAATAAATTTCGGCTATAAAATGTCATATTTATAATATGCGTGGTCATATCGATAGTTAAATATAACTGTTTGCCTTTAAAACTCTTTCTATTATAATTTCATACAGATTCTTTTCGTGTCGTATTCTGTAATATCTCTTCTCAAGCATAGAATTCAAGATGTACTAATCGTGTAGCAACTTTGTGACATTGTTTCGCAGATATACACTCAATAAATATTACGTATCCAAAATTATTTATTTTCACTTTCTATTTCGACAACGTTCCCTGATCATATTTGAATTTGAAGTTTTCAGTTTAACTACTTATTTACCAACCCTCAAATATTATATTATTTGAGTAGCAATAAAATGTCTTAATAATTTTTTTCCTTACGTTTTACAATAAAAAGAAATATTATACATGTGTGTATAGTTTATAGGATTATAATTATCCTTAGCTTTACTTTTTCTTCGACAAAAATACATTCATGGAGTCATAGCACATAAGACATAACTTCATTACATTAAACGGAAATCGATCGCGCTAACTCTACGGATGTGACGTCATTACAAATATAATTCTTACTTAAGATGTTAGCAAATCTCAATGCATCTCATACATTTGTTATCTCCCGCTTATCAAAGACGTGATATATTAATTATGTGTTACATAATAAACAAAAAGTATCTATATCTTTTATAATAAGACACGTTCGTTTATCATAATGTTCGTAACATATAAAAACTTAGTAGTAAATGAGTTTTTAAGTCGCAGTGTGTTAGTAAATAAGGAAGAATATAAACGTCCCGAGTGGAGCAGGTGGTGTTAGCTCGCGCTTTGTTTACAAAGTTTATTTATAGATCCTCAGAAACTGTAACATCCATAACTGTAGGTCGGTAGTGCAAGTACAACAATTAAAATAACTACAAACGCCCTTGATGTCACGCGTTATAAACAGATATTATCTACTTTTACTGGATTGCGATTTCTCACAGTAACACAACCTTGAGCTAAATATAATGTAAAAGTTTGACGAAAATTACGGTACCTAAAACACAGGTCAATGACCGATAATATCTCGGGAACTGATTACAGGATAAGACTTGTGTCTTAGAAGAGCAAACTCGAGGGCGTACTAACATCCTTAATAACAGCTTTTAGAGCGTGACATTTTAAGCTTAGGACTTTGTTCAAACAAATATTATCCTCTAGCTATACCATTAATACAATTTATTAATTTTTTTCTTATTTTCTTAGCGTCATTTTTATTTGATATTACATATGGTACGTTTCTGTTTTCTAAGAGTATCGATTTATTAATGGAAGCCGTACGTGTAAAACTTACATAAAATAATTAAATTTCCAAATACATCTGTTAATATTAATCTTTTTAAGAATAAAATTACTTTAGAAATAAACAAAAACTTCAAAATTTGTACCAATTTCTGCTTAGATGTTAAATAATCTGCAAGTAATAACTCAATCTATTCTAATTCTAACATAAAACTGTCTACAAAAGAAACTTATGATGTTGCATATAAGAAAAAGTCTATAACTAAAACATATTTGAAAACGGGAACAACGATTACTTAAACACAGAACATCTGCATTTCCTTTTAACGTAAAACGGGAAGTGACGTCACAAGCAACCCTCGTCTAGAAATAGAAGCGGACAGATTCCCATTTCAAACACCACACCATCCCCGTAAGATAATAACAAACATAACTTATGCAAAAACATCTAAAAGAAATGTCAAATTTCAATGACATTTATACTTTTTAAAACCATAGATAAAAAAAAATTTCAAGCAAGAATTGAAATCGCATATTAAATTTACGTCCTTATCAATGGAACAAAATATACAATGTTGCATCTGCTATATTTATAATAATCTCATTAGTTTCCTCACCACGATTCTTAGTCAGCCCCACCCTCAGAGGGTGATCCTGCAACAGATGTGAAATATTGATCTCGTATTGATTTAGCGCGTTCAATGGGGTTGCAATCAGAGGGTTGCTGGGCGAAAAGAATACAACATGTATAATCAGAACGGACCTTTGGAGTTATAATACATTAAACATGAGGAAATTTTTCATTATTATTACTTTAAATATACAGGGTGTGGTTAAAATAAATAAGCTGAATAATATATAGAAAAATATATGTTTCTTATATAAATTTATTTATTTCTAATATTGGACTTAAATTTTTTTTTTCGTTTCTCTCATTTGTTAATAATTCAATGTTTTTATCATGGAAATACGTTTATATCTATCATAATGTACGGCAGAAACGACAGGTAAAGCTTGTTTCGTTGCAGAAAAGTTGCATATATTAAAAGATTATTTAACATATTGTTAAAATAATCCAGGTTTATTTTTTTTTTCGAAACCTTTGCTGACTTCACTGAAAAAAAACCTAAATTACTACCTAGTTACCCGCTAATCATCAAATACATATATATTACTATATAAATAAATAAGTACATACATAAAATCTATTTTCCAAATGTACTTTGAATGTTTTTAACATAGTGCTTATCACGTGTTTGCGTTACATACGAAGGATTTCCCGTTTCACATCAATTATCTTTAATGCTATAATGATGTGTACAGTGTGGATGTCCATAACCACACAGCGAGAGCTTAAGACACAGTGAGCGTATTCTGCATTCATCCAGGGCGTTACGCCAGAAAGCTAAGAAAGTGTTGGCGGTAGATGATAAATAACAAGACCGACTGACAGACATCACATCTCGTCTGCCCGTGGTCACGGTTGATGCAAAGTAACCGGAACGTCGGGAGTGTGTAGATATAAAATAATAAAAACGCGTAGTACCTAATCCTAAAATATTAGTTTTATTTTTTATTTAAATGAATACTCGCGAAAGTCTTAGATCTCATTGTTGTATAGTGGTTGTATGACAGCGTACACTTAGAGCAAGATGCTCATATAAATCCTCGAGTATGCGTTTAATACGATGCACTATTCTCGTTATATATTAACTATTATCTATTCGCTTGAACCGGAAAGTCATCTAAATAATGTATGTATTCACCTTGAATGTCACTGACAACGTAATAACAACTGAATTATCGTTCTAAATAATTAAGTATATAATATATTTACAACTTGAAAAGAAATTTAATTCTATATAACATTGATAATATAAAAAAAAAGTCTGTTTGACTTTAGTATAAGTTAACTAAACTTACTTAAAATGAACGACCAAAACTGAGTTTCGATACTCGTCTTATGATTATTGCGAAATAAATATAACGTCACACGTAAAACTGATTGTTTAAAGATATTAAATAGATAGTCGAAAACATGTTCGTTAAAAATGTTGTTTGTCCTAAGATATACTTAATTAAGATTTTACTCATATATCCAGAATTATAAGTTACAATAACAATATTCTTTTTATATAAGAACATGTTTTCGTTCCTGTTATACATTTAACTGAGATTTAAACAGCCACTGAAGTTACGGTGTATTGTGTGTTATTCTAGTGTATATATCATTTCTAATATCTACATATAACAAGCGAGTTAACAAACGAAAATCTAAATATATTTATATATCTAAAGTATGAATTAAGTCATGTCTTCTATGCTACTGTTATGAATACAGATCGACTGCCGCTGGCGATGACCGCAGTTTATTGAACATTAGTTCATAATTTAAACGAACACAAAAATTATTATAAAACATTTCAATAATGACGTATTTGTGTTCATGTTTTATTGTATTGTTTTTAAATAGCATGTCATCAAGACCACAGTGAACCGTCACCCTGTGTGAGTAGCGTTCTACGGTGGAACGAGCGATATGGCTGGCAGAGTTTTAATTATTTCGCCATACGCAATGCCATTGACTCTACGGAATTTACGCTTCAGTTTTTTTTTTTTTTTGTTTTTTTTTTTTCAAGCATTGCGAACCTCCTTGGAGACATTTCGATTTGATTTCCGTTGAAATTTTTGCAAGAAATCTATCATTCGAGACGTTTCGATTTGATTTTCGTTTGTTACTCTTTCGAGTAACCTATTCCATTATTGTTGTTAATATTCGCTGCCTTAAACGTTTTTAAGCGCATATTTCTATGAGGAAGCGTACGATAATTATACCTACCATTACCAGGCAGGGACTGGATATTCATAACTAGTATTACGCAGTGTGTACAGTTGTAGTAAATTGACGCTGACGGTTGTCCGCGGACGCGAATAAGGCGTAATTTGCGTTTGCTATCGAGTTTTTTTTAAACGATGCATTAATTTCGTTTCTATTTGAAGTAACTACTATTATACATATATTCAGTTGAAAAGGTATTACGATCTTTTTGATTTATTAAAAAAAAAATGATAGTTTTCATAGATTAAAAAACTTCGTATAATTTTGACATACTTAAAACAATGAAGTTGTTTTGATTTGGTATTTCGTTCATTCAAATAAATTATTTTTTAGTTACAATTTTTTTATATTAATATAATATATATATGTATTAAGTTAAATAGCATTTATGTTTATTGCTCGAATAATAATCGGCGCGATTTCATTCACTATTGATATATATTTTTGGTTGGAGAATATCTTGTTGGTATAGGTTTGCCTGTAATTTAAAAGTAGTTTATTATAATATAAAAAAGTAGTAGTGGCCTAGAGGTTAAAGGCCCGCCTCTCATACGGGACGGCGCGGGTTCGAAACCTGGCAAGTACCAATGTGATCTTTTCCGAATCATATGTACTTTCTAAGAGTATTTAGACACCACTGACGGACGGTGAAGGAAAACATCGTGAGGAAACCTGGTCTTATAATTTCGAATTATAAGATTGAAATCGCCAACCCGTCTAGAGCAAGCGTGGTGATTAATGCTCAAACCTTCTCCATGTGAGAAGAGGCCTTTGCTCAGCAGTGAGCTCCTATAGACTGATAATGATATTATAATATAAATGTATTGATTGTATGTCTGTTGTGGTTATTATTATTGAATTCATTTTTCCTTGTCAAGTATCAGATGTTTACAAAATGATCTATGTAAACAATAAATAAAATACTCGTCTGAAAACTATAATTTATCACAAACAAAGTCACGTTTACAGCATAGTAAGAATTTTGTTATAATATACATATTATGACCTAATTATTAAAATATTAATAAACACCATATTGAATGATAAACTCACACGTGCCGTAAACATTGCTTAGTGAAAGTAACGCATAACATACTTCACTAATTCATTAATTGATAAAACCTCTATCAATGCAGTAATATGGTGTATACAAAAATAATCACCAACTTGTTGATATTTCCCTTTGAACGTAAATCTAACTGATTCTTCCGGTTTCGTCTATAATAGACGTAAACAGAACAATAAGCCTATGAAATTTTATATAATTCTGTTTGTGTGTCAAAGAGAAACAGACATTTATACTTAAGTCATTTTCAAATTCTTTCCCATTTACGTTTTACGTAACGTTTGACGTCTTTTATTTTGTTATATCTCACAGGATTGGTCTTGAATGTAATAAAAATGCTGTATTAGAGACAAATAGATCTAAAATCTCCATCTCAAGTAACGTTTCGTTTAATCACAGCACCGATACTAGTTTAGAATATAATTTAACAATATTTATTCGCTAGCATTAGGCACTCCCATAATATTCCTGAACGGACATAGTCGCAAATTATATAAAATCTTTAATAATTTGTAACACTAATTGGCCTACAAATTGTTGTTAATGGGGTTAGAATCTTATATATGTATTTAGATAATAATATGTTCATTAAATATTATTTACTTTAAATATAACTATATACAAAAATACTTATAAAATAACAATCTAAACAAACGAAGCCGTGGTTCAGAGCTAAGCTGATAGCACTATATTAAATTATAATACTCGTGCGAGTTATGTCCATACAATAATGTGTTGATGAAGCAATTTCCTTTCCATAGCACGCAGTTTGTCTGATCTAAGATCTAATGATAATATCTTAATTAAGATCTTTAAAACGCTCTTAATAAAAAAATAGACCAAGTAATAGATAAAAAAACTAATAAACTTTACATTTAACTCGTCTACACGAAATACATATGCAAGTGTTCGGACTAATGACTGCGAGACATTGGTCTAATAACACATTTGCTTAAACATGTTTTATAGTA
This sequence comes from Danaus plexippus, assembly GCF_018135715.1. NCBI lineage: Eukaryota > Metazoa > Arthropoda > Insecta > Lepidoptera > Nymphalidae > Danaus > Danaus plexippus. The sequence goes on along the minus strand of NC_083554.1, from coordinate 4,796,100 downwards.
ATTCCATCACGTGAATCGATACATCCTGGGTTCGATTCCCGGTTCACGCTCCACCGATCATCCACAATCACAGGATATGCATCAGCTACATGAGACACAGACATCGGATTGATTTTTGACTCACACTCTTTTTTTTTTTGACATCCTGTATGCTTCGGATTTTAACCTTTTCGGTCCTTGACCTCATCGTCTTAGTAATATTTTATTAAGTATACGGTAAATTAATTATTACGGTAATCCTTTTATTCAGAACGAATAACGATAATAATTAATTTAATTCAAATATATTATTATATAAATTTACAGAATATTACCTAGTTACTACATAGTATAGGATAAAATACTTACGTCAATGTAAATATATACATATACATATATATGTGACAAACGAGATAAAAAATATTAATACATGTTAATAAATTAATAAAATTATTATTTTTTATATTTAAAAATACTAAAATTTATTCTCCTACATTTTAATTAGTCGACTATCGTACGAAGATAATTACTTGACATAACCATATGTAGCAAGTATGATAAATGTATTACTATATAGTAAATTTTTATATGAGTATAATGTGTATTTAAAAGCGTACGTTATGACATATAGCTCGGTCTTGCATGCATTAGTGTTCATGGTTGACGGGCGGTGAACAATGTCCCCACTGTATTGTCTACAGTAATGCACTGATTATGCATTTTGTTAATTAACGTCAACTAACTAAGACAGTTGAAATTTATTCACATTTATAAATCTATAAAAAAATATGTGTGCAAAGACGAAACCTCTCAGCATTCGATGGATTCTTGGGATGGATGGTTGCGGGGAAGGAGCTTCAACAATGCCTGGGACTTGCGACCCAGCTGTAGGTCAAAGCGCCCCTAACTAACGCGCGTTAAACGCTCACCTCCACCGTGCAAGCTCCTCTCTCCATCTAACCAAATTTGAAAAGAACCTACTAGGTCTGCTATCGACGCTGATATTTACTATATATAAATGTATTATAGGACTATTTATTTAAATTTACGATATAGTATCTACATATTATAAGTTAATACTTTACTGAGGATTCATGTTTTTTTATTTATATATTCGAAACGCCAAACGATATTTAAGTTAATCTATCGACCCACAAACCACTGGGTCAATGAAAAGTGAAAAGTTAGCTTTCGATGCGGTGTAGGCACGTATTTATCATACTTTCACAGCGGCTTAAGAATTGAACGGCTATTATGTTATTATTTGACTGTCTGTTTATTATTTTAAGGTAATATTCAAAATTTAAAGCAAACTTTTTGGTTAAGGCATAACGTTATAAAGAGAACAAAAAACGTTATTTTTGCAAATCGTACGAAGCCAGACTTAAAAGTTAGTATAAGTAAATAATCCTTAAATTTTTTAACTATAGGAATTCTTCTGAATGCTACGAAATAATCGAACGTATTTTTTTATATACAAACTCTTTTGTTTTCTTCGCTCTGTAACTTCTTTTGTCCGCATACTCCCCTATGCTATGAGCATGCGACAGCACGTTGGTTCGTCTGTCATTGTAACTTTTATATACAATATATACCGGATGGGTTCGTCTGTATTGTGTTACGCGGTCGGTGTCTATTCTCAAGTTTCAAGGCTGGACCTGTTTAAAGGATCTAATATAATATTAACTACGTTATATCAGACGATAATTTAAATCGTTTTTAAATTGTTCATTAGCGTTTGTTTTTGAGAATCGCTATATATTATAATAACTTTTAATTTTTCAAACGCTTATACGTTTTGAGTTTTGGAAATGTAAGTGTATGTACTGCTTACAAACTAAGAATCGTAGCAAATCTATTATCCCCGCTATATCTATATGACAACCTTACGAAATTTTTACCAGACGGTTATCGTAAGTACACCTTACATATATACTATTTATTTTTATATGTGGCAAAACTTTAAATATAATGTATGTGTAACATAATTTTTATGACCAAAAATATCACGTGATTTGTTTTGAGATCGTTAAATGTATTAGCGCTAGTTGCTACTACGCCGAAGGTAGCTAATGAATTAATGGCATGTGTTTCCTTTGAGCGATTTATTTCATCATTTACGATATATTATATGATAAAATAAAATTACACATGATTAAATTGATTTAATTTTATCAGCTATTTATAAAGATAATAAATTAAAATTACGTTTTTACTTAAAAAATATGCTACTTTGTAGTCCCAGGAGGTTTCTAAATGCTGAACACACTCTAAATAAATTACATATAATACACAAACATGTACAAATATATGTGTACATATATATTACGTCAATTGTTATTTGTTTAATTTATGAAAGCGATATTATACTAAAAATATAATTAATTTATTACAGACATTTTTATGCTATTTTAATGTTATTTATCATATGTCTTTCTGTATTTATATTTACCACTCCCGATCCTCAAGCGAACGGAATAAGTTGTTTTGAAATTTAGCGAAAACGCGAACTGAAATATAATATATAATATCTATACAAACTGAGTTAATAAGTGCGGATATTTTCCCAACAAGTCGTATGTATTTCAATCTATAGTGTCGTGTTCCGCGTTCACTGTTAAAGTTCCCACAAGGATCTAGCCACAGCTTCCTTCATCGAGATAAAGGTATTAGATTATATAAAGATGAAACTTTTATAAACCATACGTAAACTTTTATATAATTGTGATTCAAAACGTAAATATATAATATCTATATTAAAAAAAACGCTGTCACCTTAAATGATTATTTATTTTATAACGGTTAGGTGTTTGAATCAAGAGTAAGCTTGATTTATATATATATATATATATTTTATATATATATATAAATATATATAAGTCAAGCTGTAAGATTTAGAACAATGAAAAGTAATTGTTTATACATGAGACCGCTATAATAGTACTCTGTCCAAGACAAAACTCTTGAGGTAAGGATGTGGGCTCTGCTTCCGCCAGCGAAGAGATGTTTACGTTTGTTTACATTAACTGTAATAAAACTCTTTTTTAATGTGGCTCGTCCTATCACACTTAGATATAATAAATATTTATACAAAATATAAATTAAATTCAAATACGTTGAAAACGGAGACAATATTAATCAGTGGTTTAGATTTCAATGAATTTTGAAAGAAAAATTTGTCCAATGTCTGTTACAAAATTAAATTGCCCATAAAAAAAATAAAGAGTTCTTTGAAATGGTATTTAAAAATTAAATTAGTTAGTTATGCAGATTACTTTAGTTAATAAAAGTATTCCTTATTTCGTACTTATTTATTTATTTATCCATATATATATATAATTATATACTGAGCGTCAGTACTAGCTGTCCGCGACGCCATCGTCACGGTCAGATTCCTTCGACGCTACACGAACTCTGTATAACATTGAACAGTACTGAAATATTTATATTCCAGTACATATATATTATACAGGACATTCATATGTAAAATCCCCTATAATTATATATTCAAATGTAAATCTGTGTAAAGGAAGTTTATTTTAATAGTCAATTATTTTGATTGTCTCTAATTGTCCCTCGAATATAAATAGTGACTTGCTAAATCTTTCCCTATCTCAGGCTGTCATATGTAAATTGGTCCAGATAGGGATGCTGCTATGCGGGCGCCAATTTCGGTACAAACTAAGATCGGGTAATGCTCTCAAATTGAACACCAATTTATCTGTTAGCGGTTATTAGTACTTGTTGCGGTTTCGTAAATTATTCTTGGGTTGCTTTGGTTTCAGTAACGGGTTCCGTACCTGATATACGCATACAGACGAAACTAAATTTCATATTTAATTTTCTTAAGTTAATTTGCTGTTAGCTGTCTTATTGTTACAGGAAATACAGGAAAATCATTTTAAGGAAGAGGCAAAAATTGTTAGGAAAAATCTCTAGTATTTTTTTAATAGAGTTTTCCTGAAAAAAATATTCTTTTAAATCAAATTGGAAGGCAATCTAGCTTTGTTATAGATAGGTTAATGAAGAAATACAAGACACTTATCAAGGTCGATATCTTCATTCAATTTACTTGGGAATTTAAATGTTCATAAATTTATTATCCTCCGGTTTGAGTTTCGCTGGTAGTGTATAGTTTATTTTAGTTAAAATACTCCCTTGGACTTGACCCGTTTTTAAACTACGCGACTAAATCCGTCTTTACGATTCCACGCTGTGAAACACTACTATATCTAAACTCCCCCGCCGAGACGTACTTGTTTGTGTGATTATTCGCTTGAATATGATTTATTTTTAATTTTAATTACAAATAAATGTAGTAAAATAATAAAGAATGTCCTTAATTTTTTTTTAATTTAACACGTGGTTGTGTGTTAGCGTAGATAGCGGGACAAATGATATTCGGTCGTACTTAGTGAATTTAAATTATTTATTAGTAGGTTTATAAGTAGGTACAACATTAAAAAAATTGTTTTGGACAGGAGTAAAAGAAAATTGTACTTAGTGTCCAAAATTTTAACTAAGATACGAACTGTATTTAATTTATTATCTGCTTCGGTACGTCTTGAAAATTTTATAGTCCATTTGGTTCCAAGACGCTTGTAATTATTTTGAATTTTAAGTTTAAATCAATCAGTCCTCACCGAAGAATAGATCATTAACATTCGCCCATTAACTTTAAATATCTAAATATAAATATTTTAATACAATATTTTTTTAAAGAAAATCCTTGGGCTTTAACTGTCCAAGTTAACGTCGGGATGAAGATATCGAATTTCCGATATCCATATTTACAGGAAACAGCGGCAAGTACCCGAGCGTCCCATATCCTGGACAGTTGACGCTAGGAAGTCTGTTCCAAAAACTAATTGCGCACGCGTTCACATGAAGTGGGCCACAACGATCTCTTTCCGTTCAGTTATCGATACTTCATACGACCTGTGGTGTTGGGTGTCCGTATCCCGTATCTGTTACACACACACACACACACACACACACACACACACACACACACACACACACATATATATACAAATATATATGTCTCTTTATAATTGGTAAATATTTATGTGAACATTCAAGTCCTGCCGTAATTCTGCGATAATTATATATTGATTATGGATCTTCTATAATTGATGGAATCATATTCCTATTTGAGATAAATTTCAACTTATTAAGGCTCCGTCTAAATTATTAATCCAAGTTGTCTTTTTAATACTATCGTTTGCCTTTAATGGTATATAAAGATTATTTTTTTCTCTTATTAATATTAAAATTCGTCTTAAGCAATCCTCGATCTTTGTAACATGAAGAGTTTGAATTAGGAGAATAAGTTTCAGAACACATAAAAACAAAATAACTTAAAAAATATTTACATTATATAATATGTGTGAAAACAGCATCCTCGGTGTCAATTTACGCAATTCTCAACCAAACTTTTATCTCCATGATACACTGTGAAACAACGAAAACATTACCATGGGTTGCTATAGAATAATTTGCCCGGCAAAATATAGTTCCCATTAAAAAACCATCACCGCTATCAGTACTAAACTTAACAGAATCGTGTCGTGCGTAAAGATTTACACTCTGATGCACTTTTTGTATGTATATATGTTTTTTTTTACCTAAATACATTTAATGCACTCCCGCGATAAGGACATCGCAATTGTGTATTGGTTATACGAAAGAGTGGGCACTTGTTATGTAAGTGAATTTTAACCTGTAGTCTTGTCGAGATTTATGAAATTATACCTTATGTTGTACGACATTAAGATTCAGATTTCAGTTTTATTTTTCACTTTCCAGATATTCCAGATGTATGTAGAATAGCAATTTTATTTGTAGATTATTATTTATTAGAGATTTTGAAGTCTCGTATTTTAAAACTAACGTTTGGGAATGTAACATAATTGAATTTAAAAAATCGTATGCTTGATAGATGTTTATATAGGTCGCTTTATTGTATGGAAAAATAGAAGTATTTCTTATTTAACATGTCATTTATTTAAATCAAATTCTAAACATCTTCGACCAATTAAGTTGATATTATACAAGTTTAGTTAAAACTTACAATTCATTACTTCAACCATTATTGTTCAAAATGACTAACTTGCTGTTCTTATGCACGATACAAATGCTTACTGAAAATTACTAAAATATATCAAAGTAAACCGAAAAACTTGTCTTTTTTTTTTGATATTTAAGACTCTAATACTAAGTCAATACGGAAATTGAAAACACGTGACAACGGACAATATATATTTAGTGATCACGTAAAAAATAGTAGGTATTATAAGTTTCATAGGAAAATTATATTTTTTTGGGACCGGGGAAATATATACGTCTATAGAAATTTTAGCGTGACTTACTGACTGACGTAAGCGGCTTTTCGGCATTCGGCGTATGAGCGATATTGTAATTATTGTTAGCCAAAATTGGTGTATCGTGAAAATGATAACTTGTAGCCTTGAAACCGCTGAACGATGAAATAAGCAAATAATGAAAGTATTTTAAATAATATTATGCTTTCATCGAACAGCTTTCCGTGAGCTAGTGAGTCGGCTTGAAATATTAACGAAATCTAGTAGAGACATTATATTATATATATATATATGTGTGTGTGTGTGTGTGTGTGTGTGTGTGTGTGTGTGTATGTGTGTGTATCCTAACCGCGACGAGTAATTAGCTATATAGCTGTAACTCGGTTCGTTAATGTATAATTCAATACATTTTCTTAATATACTTATATAATATATGTTGTTATCATTTCTAAATGGAATAATAGTAACATTTTTAACATCATTTCTTTACGACTCCTATACAATAAATATTCTTAATTAAATGCGGACTTATTGAATTTTCAATAATGATTTTCGTACTACTAGTCCGTATGTCACTCGATCGTAGACAAACATTGAATAAAGGTAATCATCATTAACAGTTTAATGAGATTATTATCTAATGTTACCCAACAAAAGATTTTAACAAGAATTACGTTATACGCCATCAGAGTAAGAAGTAACAGTCAACGTTGAACTCACAATCAACTCGGTTATAACGACTTTAATCATCACATATAACTGAAGGAATCTCAAGTGTTACTGAGTAAGTTAGTGAATGATTGTGTATAGCTCTCGAGTCTCTATACAATGATCTTTCATTAGCATCATCATCACAGCTACCGACCGCATGCATATGTTTGTGTTGGAATCACAATAGTGTTTTGAAAACAGATGGAGAACGGAAATATTAAAAGCGGATCTCTCGTTACGTTTACTAATAAATATATATTAATTTCATTTTGAATTTTCAAGAAAATATTAAATAACTAAGCTGGGTATGTAAGGGAAATTCTGATATTTTTTAATCAACATTTCATTGCCAACATAAAATAAGGATATGTATATATAAACATATTTTTTATAACAAGAATTAATAAATAAAATTTTGACTTGACAATATCCTATTGGCTTTATTTTTTAAAATCCAAAGTAATGAGTTATTTTCATGTTCAATCGCTGAAAAAAAATCTTAAATTTTATTTATACGGTCTATAGGACAAAACAAAAACCTTCCTACATAATATAAAACAGAAAAATACTCCTTAAGATCTGATGGTTGAGATGAAAATAAAATTCCAGACGAAGTGGCGGGCGTTGGCTGTACAAGAAATATAATTCACAAATGTGACGTCATATTCAACGTTCCCAGGAATCGATTCTTGTATGTTTGTGTTCGTATTTGAGTGGAGATTGTTTATACTAAACTTAACACAGACAGTCTCTGTGTCAACACACAGCGAAGTGGAAGCAACTGGCTGATGATGGACGTCTTGAGATTGTCGAACGATTCAATAACATTACACTCGATTAACATAGAGGAAGTATTTAAATGTTTAGGTACTGGTTCTGAGAGATAGAGATGGTGTTGCGAGATGTCTCTCGGAGATTGAGCCGTGGCTTAGATAATAATGGAAAATTATTTTTATATGAAAATCTTTTCTTAATCATAGTGAATGAGCAAACTATTTTAATGAAATCCATAATTTAGATATTTTTTATAAACATATATACCTTAAGCTACTTATTAAAAAATTGTGTTTCATAATGTTTATTATAAGTAAATATTATTTCCCTTCCAGTTAGAATGCGCCACGTGACAAATTCCCGCGTCAGGAGACGGCTGTTCGCAGAAGACGTCACAGAAGAAGCGAGAAGGGACAACACAGCCAACGTTCTTCTAGAACTAATTAAGATGGATCAAGAAAAAAACACAAAGAAATATAACTTCGACTTCAAGAAGGAAGTGCCGTTAGAGGGGGCGTACGAATGGAGTAAAGTTAACGGCTACTTCGATTGGACTGGCGAGAAGATTAATACGGACATTGCGAACGTAATTACAGATGAAAAAACTAGTATAGATATAAGAGAATTCAACGAAGCCACTCCTAGAATGAAAGCAGAAGAACAACAGCCAGCTTTAAGGAAAAGAAGGAGAGATTCAGAATATAACCTCGACAACGCCGTGAGACGTAAGATTGATTTTTAATGTAATATCTATCATACGAATAGTTTATTTTCAATTTAAATTAAGTGCAATCGAGTCAAATACTTTGGATCATTGATGTGCCAGATACGACTTAGGTTATTATTTAATATATAGGATATAGTTCACCTAGCTTTATATAATGATAAGACTGTACTCGTATTTAGCGTAGCCAATTGTAGCACGCCACTACACCATCACAGGAGATATTAACTACAGACGTAGAGTGTGTAGTATAAGTGAAAACATTTCCTCGTAACGTTTCGTATTTATTTTTTTTTTTTTTTATTTCAAAATCTTGATCTCTACTATTTATTAATTAATGAGGACGAACACTATCACCGACTTGTTTACGTGAATATAATATAAATTCGTTATATGTAAAATATTGAGACCGTTACTACGATTACGTAAAGACGTGAGCACACTTGAGATATTAAACGAATGAAACAATGAGAGAATACAAATGAATTATATGTGTAATGAATGAAGTTATATATTCTATATAAACAAAAAAAAACTATCTCAATATTATAATATATATCGTTTTGTTAGCGAACAAATATACAGCGCCATCCAAAGCGTAGAAATTACTCTATAAGGAATCGATCACACTAACTGTGAGCGAACGATTCAGTTGCGAGATTAAATAACCGTAATGTAGTGTGACGCGGCCCTTAGAATATTTGACTGAGTGTGAAATAAAGTAGTATGTTTTATATGTATGTGTGTTGTGCCATCTGGATGTATTTAGACCACGTTATTATGAAGTGTACTTATTCCCGCAGCGGAGTAAAAATGTAATTGTATTCTCGTCTCTCTAGTTAAGATTTTTGTTTAATTTATTTATTTGTAATTTAAATAAATTATTTGTAAATAAAAATATTATATTTTATTTTATTTTCTGATGGTTAACGCAAAAAATTATATATATATATTTACCTTAAATCCGATGAGTCCTAAGAACGTGTTAAAAAAAATTTGATTTTTTTATAATATTTTCTGCATAAAAAATTTTTTTATCAATTTGATAAAGTAAATAGTAAATTATTCAAAGTTAACGAAACCGTATTCTTTGTTTAAATAACTGTTAAAAAAAATAAAAAAAAAACACAGACGAAATCGAATACAGGTAAAAATTTATCAATTTTATCAATGATGTAAAGATTAAACCCGTAATTATTATTTTAATTGAAGCTTAAAATCTCCTTAAAACTTCATATATATAACAAAAATCGTCCTCCATACCGTTGAGTGACCTTAATATATTTCGTGGTTTGTTTACCCTCCGCGATCACAATAGTCAATTTCCCCCAAATATCCGGCGCTGCCCTCGCGCTTCAATTGTATCTAATAGAATATTATTAAAACAAACCGCTCATATATCCTCTCCAGCTGAAACAGTTCCACCAAAGGCACCCCGGAAGATTATTTTAAATATTATATAAGATAATTTAAGTTTAATTAAATCGAATCACTGGTTTGAGCCTCTAAGGCTGAGTAATATAAATAATATCCTTAGTACAAGTTCGCATCGTACACTTCATACGAATCATTTCCCGTTTATCATTCAATAACTTACGTAAACACTATAATGAATTAAAATTGAGAGTAAGTATACAGACCTTATAGGAGACATTGACTTTATTTGAGTAACGAATATCGACTCAATTTCTTGATATATTTGTCACATACATTATACTTGTCTTGGCTGTTTGATAAAAAAAAACATTTCCTCGTTTATAAAATCTTAAACGATCTATCAAGTGACGATTTTAATTAAATTTCAAAAAGAAACATCAATGTAAACATATAATGCTATTAAACGAAACGAATTGTTCTTGTGCTGTTATTATATAAGTAATTTTATATATAAAATATATTGATATACTGTGTAGTTATATCATACGAATGAAAATATGTAAATAATCAAATCGAGAGCAAACCAATGAGAGGACTTCCGATACTACACCGTGTAACTGACCCGACGACTCCAACAAACAAACGATCACTGTCAATGAATATGTATAACGGAAACATTATGAATCAGAACTCCCGTGGGAACAGGAACCAACCTTGATGCAGAAGGTTACACTCACTGAGCCAGAGGGCCCCGTGGAGGACGCGCTCCTATCAACACATCGAGATGCGACCCGAAATTAACCTAAATACAATTAAAATCTCCTTAAAAATGCATAGCAATAACTATACTTAAAAAAATCATCTTGTGCTTATATAACTTAAGAGATAATCGAAGAATTATTCAAACACAAATAGCTCTGTATTTTAAAAGAAATATTAAAGGACTAATTTAGTACGGGATTGCATTCGGAAAATATTATAATAGTATTTAAAATCTTCAAAATTCTCTATGTTCTGGTAGATCGTATATATGGTATAAACTTATTATATACATAATAAGAATTAAGTATTCATATCATTATTTGCCAAACGTTCATGGCAGACTATATCGCTAACGGACAGACACTTCATGGACAATCCCCGAGGAAAATGCAAGTTGGAACACAAATAGACCGGAAACAAACGCAATACTTACGTGAGCGACTTTCAAATGCTCGTTAGTATAAAATAATCATAGGAAACATTAATATAACGATTAATCATTATTCTTGTTTTATTATAACATACTTACATTGTTAAAATACGCACACTTTGCGTTATATTAATGAAGTAATAAGAAACAACGTTGAATTTCACTTTCATTGCGATCCGCCGCCAAAAGTGACATCTCATGAATATTAATGAAGAGGAAATCCGGCCACCACGGTCCGGTACCCGGACAAAACTTACGATATAAAAATTTAGGGTGTGTCAAGATGCAACAACTGCATTTCTTCCTGATTTTATAAACAAGGACTTAGTCATGGAGAAAGAACGAGCAAGATTTATTGGAACGTATACGATTCAGACTATAATCGGTGTAATTTAACTCGAAAATCACATTTGCTTTAGAAATATATTTTTTAAATTATAATAAAATTTCGAGAAAATACCAACAGTAGGTATATTTTCATGCATTCAAATTTAAATATATTGTGTTCATTAAATTGCTGTTTTAAAAGCAGTTTACATTTTATAACTAAACGTGTCTCGCTCGATTGAATTCATATTATCTCTCGCAACGGAAATTATTAACTAAATTTGTTTATACGAAATATCGTCTTGACAAGCTTTTTATAGCGATTTAAGAATAATCGCGACTTATGTTCGTTGTTAAAATAAAAGTTGACACGCTGTAAATATCCAAAGCTAAAGTAAAAGTTAAAAATGTCTGTAATTTGCTAATGAATTCAAAGTTTTTACGACGTATGGGAAACTTGATACCTTTACTATCACGAGGACATCCGCCATTTTATGGTTTCACGCAAAATGGAAGGTCTGAATATCCTTCCGTTACTTTATAAACTTCCTGCAAGGTTTTAATTGTATATTCTGCATCTGCCAGAGAACTTATAAGAACATATTTCATAACAGAGTTCAATAGATAATACAGAATATTAATAAATAAAAGATCAATCTTTATGAGTGATTTTTCAAACATGTTATAAAACCTCTTTCGTCGAGGTTTGACTGTCCGTTAAGGTTTCCGTTACTCTGTGTAATGAGGGTGGAAATATTATAAAAATATAAAATCAATTGTGGCCGATCTAAATCAATTGAAATCTCTGCGATTCTGAGGGCTTTAATTGATAATTTTGTTATTTGAACGGACAAAACCAATGTAAAACTAATAAAAGTTTATTTTATTGCACAAACCACATGTTCAGACGAAAAGGGGACAGAGAAAAAATTATCATATTGGGAGTTACTGATTGAATATATTGCAATCTCTCTCTCTCTCTCTCTCTTCGTTACAACAGGAATCTCTGCGATACTAGCAAATTATTATTATTTTTTGATAAAAACATAAGATATTAGAAGATTGACAATAATAAAATTATAATAATGAAAGACTTGCTCAGCACTATGACTGCACATTCAACAACCGACGTTCATACTGTGTGTGAAGATTTACGAATGAAAAACTCAAAACGATCCGTATGTAAAATAACAGCAGAAACTCGGACTAAGTAATACGTATACTGATGACACGTTGTACACAGATTATTAAATAACATAGCGATGACATTTAATCTATTGCATTTCATTAGCGGATTTATAACGGGTTAGAGTGCTGCAGAAAAACTGGCAAAGACAACGCGCTCTATGAGATTAACATAATATAAAGTTGATGGCAGCATCGTCTTGGCGATTGAAAATCATCATCCTGATGAGACGGAAGTGAAAAGTTTATTGACTGAATGCATTAATATCGCTTATAGTAATAAAGTTTTAACCATTGGAAGATCACATTAATCAATTGCATTTTGTGCAGCGTGGTGATTAAAATTTTAGCTTTTGGATTAAAAAAACGTGATCCACCTTTTTTTATACACACACAAAAACTACACACGTCCTGAGCCCGTGATCCAGAACACCGCGAGTGAATTAGTTGTAGTTAAAATCATTCCGGAGCCGGGGAAAATCGATTTACATACCGAGCGATTGAAATTTAACAACGAACAGGCAATTAAACATGTTTATTGTAAAAACGAAAACAAATAGGCAAGTTTTAACCGCAGATCACAAACAGTTCTGTGATCGGTTTGAACAGCATGACCGACTTCAATCTCCAACACCATAAATCATGGCGAAAACCAAATGGTTGCACAAAAACCTCATAAAAAAACATCAGCAATGGTGTCAGGTTACCAAACATCTGGGCAGTCGCAGTCAACGTGCCTCGTACTTTGTTTACGACTTTCTAAGATCTAAGTTACTATTGAAGTTTTCCAAACTCATCTCAAGTGTAGCGTATATTAATATATAAATGTATAAAAAATTAATTGTAATAAATATTATTAATAATCTGTTATCTTGTTTGTATGCGACTACTTTCATAAATGTTCTTTATTTTGTAAAGATATGTATAAGAATAAGTCCGTAATACTATTTCAATTTAAGTGACAGTTTATACCATAAACTATTTTGATTTTTCAGCAAATAAAATATGATAATAAATAATGGCATTATTATTTAAATGATCCGCAGTTATTATAAATGTGTATAATATTATTTAGTACTGTTTGTTATACTTCTTTGTGAATTAAACTTCTTGGACGTCGAATAGTGACATCTAGTGCTGAATAGAAACATTAAGAAAAATTACAAAAATTTTATAGAACAGATTAGAATAGATACATGAAAATTTAAAACAATCTTATAATAATGTTAAAAACTTTAACATAAGTTTAGAAATGAAACTGTTAGTTGAACAGAATAATTCAGTGTTGTTATTAATTGCAGTTTATGAAAATATTATCAGAAGCGACAAACTTAATTTGAATAACAAAAGATTTCCAGGGGCAACACTATCGCATAATACACACTTAAAAAATAATAGACCCGTATTCTTTGAAGAGGACACAGAGGGCGCTAGCTGGCGGCCGATAAAAGGGGTATTTTTTTACGATTATTTTTAACTAATATATTATAGATAAAGCGGGTATGTGGGTTATTAAGGATGAATCTTGATTGTTCTTATAGAAATCATCAAAAAACTATTCAGAAATATTTAAATACGAAACACTCCGTGGCACATTATTGCGACCTTAATATTCATTATAAGTACATTCCATTCAATGGCGTATTAGTAATCGGTTGAAACATGTGTAGATATTTAATTGATTGGCCATCATTATACGAAAGGCAGATGTAGCTTCAAAAACAAAATGGCTTCCGGATGTTATGATTTAACAAATCATCGTACGATATCTGTATTGTTAACAGATTAAAATTTTAATATTTTCTTATTTTTTTTTTATTTTACGTCTGAGGTATAATTTACCATATAAAATTAATATTGATATATTTATTTTAACAGTTTATTCGAATTCTTCTTAGAAAACTATAATTGTTTGTAATTTCCCGCCAAAAACACAAGCACTATTTTAAAACTCTCCATATATTCTGCACTTATTTCTTTGTGATCTGTATTTTTTATTTAGTCTGTTGATTGCTGTTATATATTATTAAGCTTCCAAAACATACAATTCTTATAGATTAATTATGTTTCTATGGAATCTAAAAGAATATTGCTTTGTTGCGAGTTTAAAGATTTGTAAATTATAAGAATGCGATATCAATTATCTATATATAGCTCATGTGTTCTGAAACAGATAACGGGCACACGCCATCAGAGATATAATCATTTAAATATAATTATAACGTCATCAAATGTATCTAAAACGCTCTAATAGTAACGTAGTACAAACAATTAGTTGTAATTCTCTTATCTCATGGGGGTGGCAGATGTACGATCGTATCTATACACGATGCACAAACCGACAGACAATACTGCGTTTTAAGTGTCAGTGCCTACTGTATTATGTGAGAAAATAATCAATATATATTTTATTATATATTTATATATAAGAACTTCTGGTTATGAAACTCATTTGAACTTAATAAAAAAAAATTTTCTATTATCTGTCTATGCTTTTTGATTAAACGCTGATGTCAAATATGATCATAATTTAAATCAAATTCAGAACATATAGTGATAATTCATAAATCAATTCTTAGAATCTATTCATTAAAAAATAAATTTATAACTATAAAAAGTTATGATTTTTTTCTTATATAACATAAAGAACAAGATATGTTGTATTGAAAAAATCTATCACTTTTAATATATTAAATGAAATGTATACTTGTAACGTAAGTAATCATTATTCCCCTTAATGTAGGAACGTGCCCAAGGCACTATATTATCGCTTCCCGCGTTGAGGCTAGACACTGTTTTAATTTATGCACAAACAAACACACAGATAATAGATATAACACGTAACTAACACTTTACATATTAATATATATATTTATATGTAGGTCTTGATGAAAATAATTACAATTTAAAATAAATACTTCAGGGCATATTTTTTTATTCATTTTATTTTATTTTATTTCTTTGTATTAGTTTCTCAATTTAATCGTTATATTTTTTTTTTGTACTCAAACTTCATTAAGAGACGTCTCCAACATAAACCTGAACTAATAAAGTCTATTTGTAAAGTCTATTGTAACTAAAAAAGTCTATTTGTATGTAATATAATTATTTATTAATGAGTGTGGTAATTTGTTAATGAAAAATGTTTAGTTATTGTTGTTAGTTTAAGAAAAGACTAAGGTTACGCCTAATAATAAAAAATATAACATTAAGAATAAAATTTATTTAATTTCGGTTGAAAAACGTATTTGAAGTAACTAGTAGATATTTTTATTCAACAATATATATGAAATAAAATAAATATTTTATTTATATTAATCATATAATATAAGTTTTATTATTGTTAGATTATACCAATAAACAATAAAAATATCAACTAACAGCAGTTCCAATATAAAGGTGCGTCAAATTACATCCATTATATGTAGATGGCTGTGTAATTTGTACGATTTACTTCCATATAAAATGGTAATCATTTAATATTAATGTAACATCAATGTTTAACATAATAAATTTAAAACAAGTAATAGAACAATTATTAGTATATTTTTCCTGATTTAATTCACATTTTTATTATAAACAATCTTAAAATTATTATTTGTTTATAATGGCAACACTATCTTCGGCTGACAGTTAATGTCAATGTTCATTTATCATACGATATTATGTCGTGGAACGTATAAAAAATGTATAAATTGAAGATTGTATAAGATTTCTGATTTGTCGACATATAAACTAAAAGGTAAGTATAATTAGAGTCACTGGATTTGAAAAAAACTTCTTTTTATAATATAATTAGTTTTTTGGTTTCACCCTTCACCCTTAATATTTTAATTAGCATGACATCGGAAGGGCCAGATGGTTGTAATTAGTTCAAAAGGCGTTCGTTACTGTTTCCTTGATCACTGTAAAATTATAATTATACCAAAAGAGATATAGTAATTATGACATTCCTATTTTAATACGCATTCTTAATAGTGTAAGCTATCAACAGTAATTTAAACGTTCTATTCAAATTTTAAATTACATATTATTTGTGTACACGAAAATATAGTACCTTTGACAGTAGTTTATATAATGTAGGTACAAATCGTATTAGGTTTTCACGCTCGTCAATAAAAAAAAAATTGTCTTAAGTTTGACTGTGCAAACTAGTGTACTTGACTTTTTATATTGTATAAATAAAAAAATTATGCTTCAAAACCATTAAGAACTGTCAAATGTTTGCCATGTTTGTTGTAACATGAACGGAACAAACTCGACAAATTCATTAAAAATATAATGTATACACTCGTGAAAGTTTAAATAAAACAGTGAAATAGAAATTGAATAATTTAAACATCATAGCACGCGTCCGAAGTTTAATGAAGCTACCAGGTGCGCCGGCAGATGGCACCTACATACCGCAGAGTGAATTAATGTTGA